>NC_054747.1:5077727-5677727 GCF_018143015.1 Lytechinus variegatus | reverse complement strand
CCATACGGCAAGTCGAAAACATACGTTCTTTTCATTTTTATTCAAACCACCTATTTGTAGCTATTACAAATATATATTGAAACGGCTGTTTTCGACTCGCCGTAGGCCGCTCTAGAGCTAGTCTATAATCTAGGCGGGGGCTGCAGTTACGTCTGATCTGGCGAAGACTACACATTGTGGATGCGAAGCATCCGCATCCACAAATGCGCAGTCTTCGCCAGATCAGCCGTATCTCTTGCGTTCAGCATTACACCAAAGACAATAACTGCATCCTCTGCCTAGATTATAGGCTACTGTAGAGCAAATGTGACTGAGGTATTACTGCCATCTGGTCATTGCCGCGCACAGATAGTAGTCTACTGGTGCAG
The DNA here is from genome assembly GCF_018143015.1 of Lytechinus variegatus. NCBI lineage: Eukaryota > Metazoa > Echinodermata > Echinoidea > Temnopleuroida > Toxopneustidae > Lytechinus > Lytechinus variegatus. The sequence goes on along the minus strand of NC_054747.1, from coordinate 5,677,359 downwards.
ACACTTGGTTTTCGCTATTCGCAGAGTGCATATTGCAGAGTCTGTAGTAGTGAGACTATAGATCTACCACTATGTATTGTTGACTTAGATCATGGAGCTAAGTAGTTCCATGCTAAGACAGACTTTTCACCGTCTAGTCCTCACTATAGACCCTATTATACTTTAAATGTCTAATATGAGTCTGTAGTAGTGAGACTATAGATCCACCACTATGTATTGTTGACTTAGACCATGGAGCTAAGTAGTTCCATGCTAAGACATAGTTCACTGTAGACCTTTTATTGTTTAAGTGTCTACTTTGAGTCTGTACTTGTAGACTGCACAGATATAGTAGGTTGGGTGGGGCAATCTAATTACAAGTTTTCTAAAAAAATAATAATAATAATAACATCCAAAGTATGCACAAGATCGGTGAATTTCAATTTGTTTCGCTGCTCCTCTCTCTCTCTGTAATACCATTTTGTGTATTACTTTCATTTATTGAATATTGTTACATGTAACTGTTTTATTTTGTTCTTTATATTTTATGTATTCTTAATACTTAAGTCACATTTGCCCTACGCCGGACGTACGACTTCTCCAAACCACCTATAACACGTATAATGTACTTATTACAAAAAAAAATATAACTGCTGTTTTCGACCCGCCGTATAGGAAATGTGACTGAGGTATAGTGATGAATTTTTATACATGTATTAAAAAAGGGTTTCACCCCAATTGGGAAACTTTACCTACGATAATGTTCACTACCTGGTATTCTAAGAGTTGAATTCCGCTGGTATTCCCCGATGAATAGGGCTGTAATTCTGTATGCATCTGACGTCATGCGAAATGAATATGCATTGTGTCTGTTCATAGCCCATGTCTTTTTTGTCATTTGGCATTAACGCATTTTTTTACAATGTTGTTTTGCATCACTTTATTGTGCGAAAAGCAATATAGGAACAATGTAAGAATGACAATACATATACATTCACAGAAAAGAAGAGAGCCCAGGACATGGTCACATTACTGACACAAGCAGGGCAATTGCTTTCCTCGGTTGGGTTATCAATACCAAATATGGTATATTATTATATGATATTCCAAATTGTGAGAAGAAGTAGATTATAGGGGTGCCTATTTTATAGATCCACTCTTCACATGGTTCATGTAAGATATTTTTCATTGGCAACGCATATTATTTAACTGAACCTCATGTAATTTGGTTACTAACAATTAGCACGATAACTACGTCAATATTTTAAAAGGTGATTTTTTTTCCTTCTAAATAGTGTAAAAATAGTCATTAATCTTTGTGACAAAGGCACATTTAGGCAAAAAAGATTTGGAGAAGCTCAACATTCATGACAAACTTGTACTGATCAGAGATCGTGGTTTGATGTATAGAGCAGGCGTGCTTTAGTAGTGGATACACACACACACAAACTCACCCCTGTTGCACCAACAAATGTAATAACACTTTACCCACAAATGTAATAACGCCCACAAATGTAATAACACTTTACCCACAAATGTAATAATTTTCGATCGCCCACAAATGTCATAATGACTTTACCCACAAATGTAATAAATTTGAAGGGGTTTTTGGCGAATCCGTTCTAAACTAAAATCCTATAGTAATGCGTTCATATAGCACAAAAGTGCAAAGTCTTTTTTTCCAGACAGGGTTAATAAAACATCAAAGTACAAGTCCAAAGTCTTTTATCCAGACCCGGTCGTTACAAAACTTATAATATAAATCCAAAGTCTTTTTCCAGACCCGGTTGTTTAAAAAAATATAATAAATGTCCAGTCTTTTTTTTCCAGACCCGGTTGTTTAAAAAATTGTGATATAAGTCCAAAGTTTTTTTTTCCAGACCCGGTTGTTTCAAAAATTATAATATAAATCCAAAGTCTTTTTTCCAGACCCGGTTGTTTCAAGAATTTTAATAAGTCCAAAGTCTTTTTCCAGTCCCAGTTATTCCAAAATTTATAATATAAGTCCAAACTAAGATACGATAATGATATTCCTGTGGAAAAAATGGGAATCGAGCTTAGTCTTTTCTCCAGACCTAGTTAATTAAAACTGGTGGAATTAATGTCTTTGTTGTTGTTTCAACTTATACGGTGTATATTGTGAATATATGCACTAAGAGTAAATTGAGAATCAAGCGTAGTCTTTTCTCTAGACCCGGTTACCTGTTATTTAAACATCATGAATAACAGTTTAAAAACAGTATAACGACCCCATAATCTTATTAATGCTGGATATAGCGTAGTCTTTCAGCCCGACCATTTTTTTTCTTTAAAAAAAACCGCTAATAGTAAGAATTAAAAAAATCAAAGTCTAAGACCAAACAAACCTTCAACCTAAGAACCTGTTTTAAAAGAGGTTTAGAGTGTTGTCTTTATTCCAGACCTAAAACAGTTACGAAAAATGTATTCTAACATAAGACCTTATATTCTTATTCTCGTGGAATAACACGAGTTTTAAAACGTGATCTTTCCTCCAGACCCGGCTATTAAAAAAGTAACTGAAAAACTTCAAATCTAAGACCAAATTTCCAAAGTTTCACCCAGTAAAAATATGTCTTTTTTAAATAATACTACTACCCCTACAAAACATTGTAATAACGCGTGGGTAAAGCAGACATCCTTTCTCCATACTTGGTTACTATTTGAAAAATAAAATAGTTTTTACAAATATTCTAAAACGAATACCCAATAATCTAATTGCTGTGGAACAATATGAAGACCGATTGTCGAAGATCGACTTTCCTTCAGACACAATTATTTCAGGAATAAAAAATCAATAAAACTCAACCCCCAACAACGAATCTAAGTACGAACAATCCTCCAATTAAGACCATGCATGTAGAAAAGCACATGTTTAGAGCGTTGTCTTTATTCCAGACCCGGTGATTTAAAAATGATTTAAACAATCCTAAAAACAAAAGACTCATATTCTTATTCTTGTGGAATAACACGAGTATTATGCTTAGTCTTTCGTCTGGACCCGGTTATTCAAAAGATAAAGAAATATTGAAAAAAATGACAGCTGAGACCAATCTTCATAATTAAACCCACTTAAAATGCTTGGGCTTAGGGTGTTGTCTTTACCCCTCACCGACGAATATTATAACTTTTTAAACGACCGGGTCTGAAAAAAAGACTTTGGACTTGCATTATAATTTTTTAATTAACCGGGTCTGGAAAAAAGACTTTGGACATATATTATAATTTTGAAACAACCGGGTCTGGTAAAGACTTTGGACGTATATTATAATTTTGAAAAACCGGGTCTGGAAAAAGACTTGGACTTGTACTGTAATATTTCATTAACCGGGTCTGGAAAAAAGACTGAACTTTTGTGCTATGAACGCATTACTATAGGATATTAGTTTAGAACGAATTCGCCAAAAATCACTTCAAATTTATTACATTTGTGGGTAAAGTCATTATTACATTTGTGGGTAAAGTGCATTATTACATTTGTGGGTAAAGTGTTATTACATTTTTGGGCGTTATTACATTTGTGGGTAAAGTGTTATTACATTTGTGGGCGATCAAAAATTATTACATTTGTGGGTAAAGTGTTATTATATTTGTGGGCGTTATTACATTTGCGGGCGATTATTACATTTGTGGGTGTAACAACCCCCCCCCCCCACACACACACACACAGAAAATTGTTGATATTATAAACTGTTATACTCTGAGAGGCGGCTGGTGTCTGATGTTGTAGAACCCTTTTTTGAGGGGGGGGGTATCATGTTTAAAGGCTTGGTGGCCCTTGATTTCCCATCATCGCTTCGTTGCCTCGACCTGACCTGCCCGTGAACTTGGAAGAAAGATTTTACACGGCTTGTTCTCACAGCAATAACTACTATACTCTAAGAGCCGGGTAGAAAAAATGGCTGAACAAATTCGCTGCTCAGAGTACTGGTCTACCCCAACATAAAATTGAGTTGAATAAAACGAGAAATATCCAACAAGCTAACACTAAAAATTCCATCAAAATCGGATGAAAATAAGAAAGTTGTGTCACTTTAAAGTTTCGCTTAATTTCACAAAACAGTTATATGCACATCCTGGTTGGTATACACATGAGAAAACTGATGACGTCATCCACTAACTATTTATTTTGTATTAAATTATATAAAATCTGAAGTATTCTAACTTTCTGCTCATTGTCAAGTGAAACAATAATTAATTCCTCCCTAGAAATGTGGTAATTACTATATGTTTCAGTCAGGTTGGCCCTTCTTGTCAAATCTGTAAAAAATTACGAATATTGTATAATTCAAACAATAAAAAACAAAAGAAAAAGTGAATGAGGGACATCATCGACTGTCTCCTTTGCATGTCACTGAGTTGTGCATATCACTGTTTTGTGAAAAATAAGCAAAATTTTATAATGTCATAACTTTCTTATTTTACATAAGATTTCGATGACATTCTCAGCATTATGATAGTTTGATTTTTCTCAATTTAATCAAATCAACATTTTTCTGGGCTGGGCATGACCTTTAAGTTCCCTGTTCAAATTACAGATATCAAACACATTAATGACAATTTTCAAACACGCTTGATTTTTACTTGTTTAAGGGGCTGACTTTAATTCTTAGGCGTTCATACATCTTAATGGTTTTATCCTCATATCTTCATAATGTACATTTTTATTCGTTTGTTTATGTCAGGAAATGTATGTAATGTATGTATTTTACATCTACATTGTAAACAAGCACAATTCAGCCACTAGTCTGATATGCGTTGCTGTTAAACCATCATTTAATTGAATCATATTGTATCGAAATTGCTGGAAATATTGACATTTGAAAGCAATATGTAACATGTTCATAATTAGACTTAGGCCTACATTGCGTACTGCTTACCCACGGATAGATTTTAAATGTTATTATGGGATATTAAGATTTAATTTTCTCATTCTTTTATTTATTTCAAAGAAATATTATTTTAATACTAGGGCTATACTAATATAATCATGTTTTTGCTTAATTTGAAATGAAATTAATTAAACAATCTTTTTTTTTCAAATATGCCTTCCCAAGATTTTCATTGTTAAAATGTAGGATGGTATTGATTGTTCATACTAATATAATCGTGTTTTTGCTTACATATATATTTAAATGAAATTATTTAAACTATCTGTGTTCTTTTCCTGATGTGCGTTCCCAAGAATGTCAATGTAGGATGGTCATGATTGTAATCAAAGTTCTTCACTCATGCTTGAAATTGAAGGGTGAAAGTCGTAAAACCACTTTGGATGATCCAATAATTTCATGACATTGGTCCATAAATCTTCGTATATTCCAGTTTTTCCCAGCCTCGGAGTCAAGACACTATCCCTGTGATAGTAAAAAAAAACAACACACACACACACTTTAGAGTAAATTAGAGGAATTCTTCTCCTTTCTTAAACTAAATAAAAGAAAATTGTTTTACAATTTAAACAACAAACAAAACAAAAGAAACAAAGCAAACAAACAAAGAAAACATCACGAATATGTTCATTTTTCTACAGTGTGTATAAAAAAAGTTTACACTTTGAAAAAGCCCTGAGAATTAAAAAATATACAACATGTGGGCATTTTTTTTTTACATATACATGTATATAATTTTTGTAAAGCTCGCAGAAATGCTCGTTTTCACGCTGTGCCAAGGGGAAAAAGCGAAATCAAACTTACCCTGTGAAACATTTCTCATACATTTTCTCTTGCACTTTTAGTCAATTGTAATGAAACGGATACATTCAAGCATATTGTAACAATTTTGCCACCCAAATTGAAATCTTAACACTTAGTAAACACAACCTTTACCCTTTTTGTGCCAGCTGGATCTGAGGTCACAATTGAATCTGAACAAAAGTTTAAATCAGACATCTCCAGCATGTTTTCACTAAGTTTTTATCATTTAAAGTGGGTTTACATTTCATTTTTCATTTAATACTTGTTTTTCCACACTTTTTCCAAGATTGACACTGATTATCAAAATGAAAATCAAACGTAAATCATTTCATGTAAATCACAGCTCACTGTAAAGCAAATATCGTCACAATGGCCTCGGTGTGTGGGGGAGTGGGGTGGGGCGCATTGCACACTTTGAAGTGTTTTGGGCAAGGAAATAAGTTAAAAAGGGTAAAAGATATCTTCTAATCAATTTTACTAGCTAAATTCCACGTGTTCTTCATGATTAAGGTCTACTTTTATTCGCATAACTATTTCAAATATTTCAAAATTCTTTGCAAATCATTTTCACTCACTTTTCAAAAGTGGTGCTCACTCAATTTAGCGGAAATATTTTTTCGACAGTTATATCTTCATTTGCTTAAATGCTAAAATGTGGACAAATCTTCAGGATGTTACAAATGTATAATCTTACAGGATTTTTTCTAAGTGTAAACTTTTTTTGATACGCAGTGTATATACCAAAGGTAGACTTACATCATTTAAAAACATTACAAGAGTACACTGACAACATTAACAACATGAGACAATTAGACATTAATACAGTTCAGATAACAAACAAGAAACAAATAAAAAACAGCATATTCTTTATGTAATATATCAAAAGTACAACATTTAAAACAAATCCAGGAACGATTGACCAATTGAAGATAACTTTTATTGTCTAATAGTCAGGTTCATATTCGAAAAAAAGTAGACTGCCTCAGGTAAATTTTGTTAATGCTGAATTAAGAGCGGTATAGCATGATTTGAGGGCCTTGAATCCAAATATGCCGATTGCCTACCTACAATTTGTTGTTAAAACCCTCACCTTGGCAAAAATAAAATGGCAGCCATTCTACACCATTTATTGCTGTTTTTGGTTTTCAAGATGACCGCCATTCACTGGAAACTCACGTAACCTTTCTTTATCCACCCTTGAAATCATTTTCGGTCCCTATTCAGTGGTTTAGGGGGTAAAAAGTCTATTGATACACCCAATTTTATGAGCCTTAAAAACATAGCAGAGACACCAAAATAATGTATCTTCTATGGAATAATTGCCATCGTTGTTTGTCGCCAATCTAAAAAGCAATTTTGGGAGCCTCCTTCAATTTTTAGACGAAACAGACAACATCGTACCCCTGTAATTCGTCTTAACCTATATTTTTTTAACCTGGAAATCATGGAAAAGGAAGCAACAAATTTCTCTGGGATGATAGTATATTCACTTTGCAGCCAAATTTTTAAAAGAAACAGCAACCATTTCTTGAAACCATCATGTTTGTTTTTTTTTACAAATCGCACCCCTGACAAACCTTGAAACTTGTCCAACGTTATCTCCCCCCCCCCCCTTGGAACCATTTTTTTTTTATAGACCTCAACATTATTTCTACCATGGCAGTTGAATATGATATGGATTGGGAACAATTACAACGTCTATTACAGACGTCATTTGTGAAGGTCATCTTGAATTCTCTGACACACTAATTTAATATTGTTTTTTTTTGTAAACAAAATTAAACTGCACTGATGAAGCTTCAGCAAGCAATTGATGATTTACTTTATTTTGTAGAGTTGATGGCACAACGACTGCCGTTTTAGATGATACCTTGTACTTCCAGGTACCCTTAACGACCTTTTTTCAGTCAAACCTGTCTCAGATTCTTTTTTATAGACCTAAGTTTCATATATTCTTATACCCCCAAAAGTTATGACATTCCAAACGCCTGACCAATGTTGCGATTTGATGTTGACTTCGGCGACTTCGCCGCGGCCAAAGTCATTGCTGCCGTCGTAAATGCGGCGTCCATGTATTGTTTCTGCTTAACATGCTAGGAAAAAATGGCGAACAAGATAAAGTTATCACAATGCAAATATGCAAACATTGCCGCAAAATTATCAACAATTTGGCAATGTTATCTTTCAATCAGCAGTTGTGAATCATGGCAGCGATCATATAGAAATCGTTTATTAGGAAAAACCGCATTTAAAATGCTGTCATTTTATTTTTCCCGATTTTAGGATGTAGACGTCAGGTTTGGGAAACATCATTATTGGATTCAGCACCCTTTAATTACTTTAACATTCAATCAGCATTAACTTAAAATACCTAAAGCTCTTTTCTTTTCTTTTGTGAGCACATGTTTTAAAATCCGGACCTGACTATAATGTTGTTTTTTGCCAATCTTATGTTTATTAAAAGCCTCAAATTTTGGGCGATCTTTCGCCCTCGTCAGGGGTTAATGACAATGATCATATCAGTCATATTCAGAGGGCGCAATTATATAATATATATATATGTGTGTGTGTGCGTTTATGTGTGTGTGTGAAATTATACAGGTACAACAGCTTTGGCAACTCTTTTATTTAAATATTTTGTAAAAGAAATGGATGAAGAGAACAATGGTTCCCGGCAGAGACATTTTTTCAGCATCACCAATTTTTCCAAAAGGGCAGATAGCTCTGGAGAACTTTGATTTAAGCTACGCCTACCATTGTTCTCTTCATCCATTTCTTTCACAATATATATATATATCTATATATATACATTGGTTTTTTTTACCTTGTGTGCAGCTCCCAGTTTGTTGAATAGATTACCACTTGAAACAAGTAAAACATCAATAGAAAATTTCAGATAAATAAAAAAAAATTGCATTTGTTAATCTAAGATATCACAGCAGCTTTGGACTCTCTTTCAGGGTAATGGTAATACGTGTCATCAATAAAATAATATTTTATTATGTTTTATTTGTTTATTTATTGATTTGTTAAAAAATCTGTAAACAGTAAAACATGTTTAGATCAATTGTTTTTCTTTTTTGCATGGCCCTGCGAAAACATGAAGAAACCCCAAAAATGGATACATAATAGAGTAACTTAGATTTTACAAATATTATTTAGTAAATTAAAATAGAAAAAATCTATAATAAAATATCATTCAATATTCTGCTGAATGTATGAAGGAAAAAGGTTTAATGAGAAACGTTGAGCATAGAATATTGGATAATGAAATTGAAGTAAACTAGAAATTAGAAATATAATTACCCTTGGCATTCCGCGTAAGAATTTGTCTAAATTCTCTGAATTTGAGATTAAAATGAAAAAAATGAATTAATACCATTAAAGCATAAATTATTGAAAACTGGATTCTTCGAGTTGGGAAATGAATATCATCAATTAAAACTGTTGGATATCCCAAATTATTAGCACATTAAAAAAAAAGAAAGATCAGTATTAAGTTTGGACATACTTCTTATAAATCTTCTGCATTTCTTTGATTTATCTTTTTGTAGAAATTATAATACATCTTCTTGATATTTATTTTCAATATATTACGACTTTTATTACTTTGTTATATGTTACCTTTGTTTATTTATAAATTTTGATATTGATGTAAATGCAGAAATGAAATGAATTAAAATCAAATATAAATGCTAGGCCTATCATTAGGTATCCGTCCCAGTGGCAGATCCCTGCTATATCATGTGCGGCTATTTTTGTAATTTATGATATGAGTTTTTGTTTTTATCAGCAGTATTACGCCATACAGGCAAGCCATAATGCATGATAATGTAAATAGGAAAATAAAATCTTTGGAACAATTAGAAAGCCTGTGTGAAAACAGAAAAATCAAAGAAACAGATCAACAACAAAAAAATCGGGAAACTAATGAGAAAGTTATGAGAATCTGAATATTTCGATCACTAATGCTATGGAGATCCTCCAAATGGGCAATGCGCCAAAGATGTGTGATGTCACTTGTGAACAACTCTCCCAGTAATTTTGTATATATTTCACTCAAAAAACCTCTTTTATCACATCTATCAGTAGATCATGATTGTATTCTTTCGATAGGAGGGAATGTATATACAAATTTTGAGTTTGTATCATCACAAGAAAGAACAAATAAAACATTTTGGGAGTATTTTATAGTCCACCATAGGGAAAGTTGTTCACAAGTGACATCACACATATTTGCCGCATTGTTAATGGGAGGATCTCCATAGCTGCATTAGTGATCGTAATATTCAAATGCTCATAACTTTTTAGATATTTACCGATTTTTTTTCTCAAATTTTCTTTGCTCTTATTCTTTGATTTTTTCGACACAAGTCCTCATGTTCCAAAGGGTTTAATTTTCCTATCAATAGATTTGCAGAAGTTATTGACATAAATACTGTATAGCCTATCAGTATCTCATTTAAGTTTTTCAACTCCTGCATAAACGGTAATGACTTAACTTGCTCGGTTGAAGTCGATTGATAAAATATTTTCAATTCTTCATGGAAGCGTGTTTGCAGAATTTTTTTATTGAGGGGGGTTCTATTTCGAACATGTTTAGGTAAAATGTAAATCTTCTAAGCATAAATTGCTGTATAATTTCACGGTCTACACTATCAAACGCTGCGATATATCTAAACAAAAATGCTTAATTTAGATATTATGAATCCTGTATGATATAATGTTATCATTATCATTACTGTCAGAATAATTACTGTATTTCCTTTTTTTAGTAAATGGACTTTTTGAAAATTTAGTGAATATGCCAACATTTGACTTACCTAATTTCCTGCAATACTCTTCGTTGGAATTTGCCTTCATACAATTCTCATATGCTTTAAGAAGTACAAAAGGAAGAACAGAATTAAAAGTTTAATGAGTTATTACATGAAACATAACCAAGTCATTTTGCTATAAATTTATATTCATGCCTTATTATGTGCATGTGATGACATATGCTTTTCTTATGTGATATTAAGGACTGTCTTTAGCTTATGTAAGTGTGATAAGTGTAAATAAAAGCCAATGATATTAATTATTCTAGATTATAATCTTGCATTCATAAATACTTGTAGTAACGATTTGATTTTTTTCAACGGCCGATTTGCTGGTAAAATTTTTTACCAGCATTTTAATCAAACATATAGATCGCCCTCTCTCTGCGATATTTTTTTCCCTTTAAACTGTGTTCGTTAAGAATGTATCTTACAAATTTAGAGATTTTATATCAAGAAAGCGATATACATGCGGGACCATCCTTGTGGAATCCGTTGCCATATTCCATTTGTAGTATTTCAAATATCGATAATTTCAAAATTGCTCTAAAAACCCATTTGTTTAAAACTGCCTTCCAATAGCTTCCTTTCATTGTCATGACTGTCATTCTTTTATCTTTGTTCTTTCCTGCTCCATGTAATTTTTCTCTGATTTCCTATTCGTAGCGCCTTGTGCACATAATCAATGTGGATTTGGCGCTTTAGAAATACTCTGTATTATTATTTTTATTAACTTTATATTTTGAGATTTTCAGCACAATCCAAGCTATGAAATATGTTTTATATACAAAAAAAGAAACCCTACGCAAATATATATTTCATTTTTATAACCTTGTCACAGGGTTCTTTTTATTGAATAGACAAACAAAATATTAACAGTTATATATCAACTTCACTTATCAAACGGGTAACTTACCGATGTAACAACAAAATATCTTTAACATCACCTAAATTCAATCAATGTCTAGATATGTTTAGATCATAAAGAAAACTGTCGAAATACATTTAAATTAAATCATAAACATATTTGCATAAAAATAGAATGAACAAAATCAACTTTCATGATATAATGTATATGTACTACATTCTAATGGGAAGAATGCAAAGAGCACACACCGGCTGTTACCATTTTAATACATTCTGGGCATGTCAACTGGGGAAGGAACCTAATAGCTTTTACCAGAAGGCTGCTGTGGTCAAGATATGTATTATGACAATAACTATAGTATCTAGGGAAACACCATTAGGACTATAAGAAAAGTAATACCTCAAACGTAACTTACTCCATGATCTATAGTAAGCTATAGAAAGCAAACAATAATAAACAAACCTGTACTAGCTTGTTCTTCGACGTCGAACCATGTACCAATATCACTGTCGGTGTTATCTTCAGTGAATGCATTGGATGCGAAGACAGGCATAACAAGAGCGATGAGAACTGTGAGAATTCTTAGTTTTGATGCCATATCTCTGTCAATTCTGTAATAAACAATAAATACATAACCAATATTAAATATGAAATATCTTCATACCTGTCATAGCACGAATACTGTTCTTTTAGTCCTATTTTTTTCCAAACCGCGTAAAGAGCCTAAATATGTAATCATTATAATCATAAATCACTGTGAACAGGCTTTGCTCAACTTGTTTACTACAAAACACACAACGACATCATTTATGGTGAAAATATAATCAAAATGCCCAAATTGACATATGAAGAGCTCAGTTGCAAAATAGGTCCATTTTTATCGAATTTGATTTTTTTTTTTGGTCTCTATGTGGAGCGTTGTGGCCCAGTGGATAAGTCTTCTGACTTTAAAACAGAGGGTCGTGGGTTCGAATCCCAGCCATGGCGTAATTTCATTCAGCAAGAAATTTATCCATATTGTGCTGCACTTGACCCAGGTGAGGTGAATGTGTACCCGACAGGATTAATTCCTTGAATGCATGAGCGCTGAAAGGCAGCTCGAGCTAAGGTCGGAGTAATAATAATAATAACAACGAATAGAATATTTCTAGATAGACGGCGCTATATGAATGCCTAATATTATTATTATGTATAAATTTTTAGTAGCTCTATAAGATGATACCAAAGAAAATTCCCTTTAAAAATTAAACTAAAATGGCAAAGAAATTTTTTCTTCAAAAGGAGTAAGGTCCAATTTAGTTTGGTTGCAAAAGGGGTAAGGTCCACACAGAATTCTTTTGGAAAAGAATATTTTCAAAAATATGAAGACAGGTAGATTTATTTTATATCTAATTTTATGTTCTCATGGTAGGGTATCATGAGAATTTAGTTTCGCATAAGAATATTGCAATATGGGAGAATTAAAAAAAAATGATTTTCTTGGAGTGGATCTACTCCCTTTTGCAACCAAACTCTTCTGAAGAGCTCATTTGACAAAAGGGGTTAGGTCCCTTTTCATAGATTTTATTGTTTTCTGTCTCAAAACTTTTAAAGTTTTTGTCACTCTGATGATACCAAAGAAAATTTGAAATTTAAATGAAAACGTGGATAAAAGTGGCAAAGAAAGATCACTTTTTTAATCAAAGAGATTGGATTCATTTCAGTTTGCTTGCAAAAGGATTAGGTCCACAATGATTTTTTTAATATATAGAAAAAATTGAAGACAGGTAGATTTCTTTTATACCCAGTTTTATTTTCACATGATAGGTGGTACATCATGACCATTTAGTTTCTCATAAGAATATTGCAATAAGTGAGAACAAAAATTTTTTTTTTCTCGGAATGGTCCAAAGTGGACCTAAGCCCTTTTGCAACCAAACTCCTCATATTTAATATGAAGAGCTCAATTGCAAAAGAAGTTAGATCCTTTTTTCATCAAATTTAATTTTATGAGTGTGTGTCAATATAAAGATTTTTAGTCGTTCTGATTATGCCAAAGAAAAGTTAAAATTCCATTACATATAGTGGGGAAAAATGGCAAAGAAAAATCACTTTTTTTCAAAAAGAGGCTAGATCCACATTAAGGTAGATTTTTTAAAGAAAACTTAAACAAATATTAAGCCAGGTAGATTTCTTTTACACCAAATATTCTTTACACGGTAGTGTAGTTTATCGTGACAATTTAGTTTCGCATCATAGAATGTTGCAATATGGGAAAATAAAAAAATCTCGGAATGGTCTAAAGTAGAACTAACCCCTTTTGCAAAGAAACTCTTCATAACACAAGTGCCCCTTTTTTGCTTTGCCCCTCAAAGGAAAATACGTTCGGTCGCGCCCTTACCTTCCCATTCTCAGAAAATGATTGAAAATGAAACGGTGTTTCTACCCCCCCCCCCACTACCACCACGCTTGCCCTTCTGGTATTCCCGGCTTCGCCACAGATTATTTCGATTTTTTATCAACGAACCTCATTTTATTTTCGGATTAACGAACCTTATTTCATTTCCGGACTAACGAATCTTCGGAATAACGAACCTTATTTCGTTTTCAGACTAACGAACCTTCGGAATCACGAACCCTATTTGTTTTCGGATTAACCAACCTTCGTAATAATGAACCTTCATAATTTCGCCACAAATGTTCGGATTAACGAACCCTTTTCCTTTTTTTGGAATAACGAACATCGAGGTAGAGGACTCTTAAGGTGTTTCGGAATTAGGAACCTTCAAAATTACGAAGTGTTACCGGCCTATCAAGGGTCGTGGGCTCGATTCCCAGAAGTGTCAAATAAATAAAAGGAAACTCTTCATGTAATCACAATTAATTGAAAAAATGGTAATTCGCATCTTCTGGAAAGAATCAAACTTAGGTTCATTCCACTTCATATTAAGGATAAAATTAAAATATGAGAGGATGATGACTGTCATCGTTCTATAACGACCATAACTGTTTTGTGAAATATAACCAGAACTTTAAAATGTCACAACTTTCTATTTCAATGTCAGATTTTGATGAAATTTTTCAGAGTTATACTTATTTGATATTTTTCTTTTTTTCATTCAAATTAACCTTTGGTTTGGTTAGGTTTGCTCTTAAAGATAGTATTTTATCTTTTGCTAGGGTTACAACAGTCTTTGCAAATGTACATAACTGGATTATTTTGTTAATACACGCAGACAGAATTATATACAGGACACTTACCAATTTCCGTACTGTTGTTGTGATCAAAGTCTGAATCGAGGAACCTTTGTCGAAATGCTTCACACAACTGAAGAGCACTTGCTGAATGATTTTCAATTGTTCTATCATACCTGTATTTATCAAGATTGAACAAAATACTAGCAATCATAACAACAGCCCGTATAAAAATCTTGCATTTTACTCACTTAAACATGTTTACCACATTAATTTCACGTTTACCTATGCGGAATAGATATCCATCTGGTCCTATATAATTTCTTTTCCATCTTACTTAGAAAACATGAATTTTACATAACCCACACAAACCAACTTTAATCAAAAGAAAACAGAATATAAAGGATGTGCTCGATCTTCTAAACATCTTTTTTGATTTTCAAGTAGTTTTTGAAAACGAAAACAATTTTGAAGTTTAATTTACATTTTACTTCAGCTTTACTTTTCTTAGCTTTATTCGATAACAGGGCAATTCATAGCATATGCAACATGGCAAACGTAAGAGTGGATGTATCCATGGTAGCATAATTCTAAAAATATATACAATCTTGCAATGCAAAAGAAAAAAAGATATCGATATCCATGCGATTTTTATCATACATATAGCCTTTACATCTTAAAATGTTCATGTCTGTCATGGGGGGGGGGTGGTAACTAGGATCAGATGATTGTTATATCATTTGGTCTGTGATTTTTTTAAGGATTTATTTTATACATGTGTGTATTCATGTCATTATGTGTGTATAAATATATACTTGTATGCGATTGTGCGAATAAAAAGTTATAATGATAATAATGATAACAAAAAATAACAATGATAACAATAGTAATAATAGTAATGGCATTAATAATAATGATAATGATTATTATCAATACTATTGTTTTTGTTATTGTTATTATTATTATTATTATAAAGTGTGCATTTATGTTGCGCAATACTCAACTGCGCATTGCAATAATGTTTTCATTATTATTACTGCCCCTGCTATAAACGTGCTGCCTACAAGCGCTCTGGCATTCGAGGAATTTCTTCCTACCGGGTCCTAAATCACTTCACCTGGGTTTAGTGCAGCGTGTATATTTATTTTTGGAGGAATTTTCAAAATTCGAGTCACATTCTGGAGGATTGGGGCAGAGAGGGTGTCCCGATATGGATTTTTTCATTCAAGTATTGAATGGTAGTGTGAGAGTATAAAAAACAGTAAGATAAGAAGAAAGACCACATGGGGTCGTGTGGTCCAGTGGTTAGAGCATTTAACTAATAATCACAATGTTGTGAGTTCGAATCCCCACTCTGCCATTGTCTCCACTTTGATAAAAAGGCCTGAGAGCAATATCTGTTGTCCATAAGTACAGTCACTATAACTGATTAAGCTAGACGTAAAATGTTTCCTAGTAAATTGGTTATATACCAGCTTGGCGTTTACCAGCAAAAAAGCTGTCCGAGTTCCTGCGGGAGTTACTGTCAGATCTTGGGACTGAAATTCCCAGTCTGGTAATAGATTTGGTTCTGTTTGAAACGAGAGTAGTTACCACTTGCAATAATCACACAATCATTCAATATCTATATGTAACATAAATTTAATTCAGGGCGACCAGCTCTATAAATGTACATATAATTAAAGAAATTGAACAATCAGAATTAAATCATGAATCACATGCATATCAACATAACATCAAACTGTATTTAGCAGTTAGCATCAGCATAAATTAACCTATACTGAATATGTTGCAATATGTATCTAACGAGAGTGATTTATTTATATTTAATCAAGGCCTAATAATTTGGCATCCAAACGTGACAATATTTTTGGTTATTAATTCCACCAATTAAGTTTCATCAAAAGAGGGTTTATACTTGGATGAATACCTACACTGGACCGTAGTATATCTGATCTGGTTATAATTTATATAGTTCAGAATAAGGGCCCCCTTCGACATCGTCAATGACTATCGTTGGTCCGATGAATATAGTCGTCTAAGAGCGAACTGCGAAATTGGTACAAACCTTCTGGTGTCACAAATGCCGTCAATTCCTTGGCTTCTTCTGTTAGGGGTACCTGCCAATAACCTTTGGTTAAATCGATTTCAGTGAAATACTTGGCCCTAGACAATTTAGCAAATATTTCTTCCTGATCGGGAATTGGTTCTGCATCAGTTATGGTGACTTGGTTTAATTTGCGATAATCACAACGAAACCTAATAGACCCATCTTTCTTTTTTACCATAACAACATGGGATGCGTAAGGGGAATTGGACGGTTCCACTATTCCTAAATCCATCATCTTTTGAACCTCTTCGTTCACCTTACCTCGCAGAGCATGTGGCAATGGATACGGCTTACTCTTAATGTGCTCCTTAGTGACAAGTTTAATGTCGTGCTTACCTAGGTTTGTCGATCCCGGCATATCTGTCAAGACTTCTTCATACTCATGTAAAAGAGAGTTGACTTTCTCTTGCTGGTCATCATCCAGTTGTGGACTGATTTGCACATCGTTGAGTGATTCTGTAGGGTTAAGATTAGGGAGATGAAGAATGTCTTTTCTTACCGAAGGGTCCACATCTTCACTCTCTCCTTCACAATCCTGGGATACGTCCTCGTCCACTACAGAGACACAAACAACATCAAACACTCCCGCACTTACCTCTTCTCTCCTGTAATATTTCTTCAGAAGGTTTGCGTGAAATGTCTTCGTCTTCCCGTCCAAATCGATTTTGTAGTCGAGAGGTCCTACCTTCTGCACCACCTTGAAAGGTCCTTTCCAGTGCATCAACAACTTGTTGTTGTCGCTTGGAAGTAGAAGAACTTCGTCGTCGACTTCAAATTTTCGCTCCTTGGCTTTCTTGTTGTACTGTCTTCTGTATTTCTCTGCTGATTTGCTGAGATTCTGCTGGGCAAGTTGACACGTCGACTCCAGCCTCTCCTTCAGATCCAGTACGTATTGGTAAGTAGTCTTGGTATCTCGCTCGTCAACCTCACCCGTCCAGAGCTCTTGAAGAATAGCAAGAGGGCCTCGAACTGCTCTCCCATACAGGAGTTCAAAGGGTGAGAAGCCTGTGCTCTCCTGCACTGAATCTCTGTAAGCAAACAAGAGGGGGTTAAGATACCTTTCCCAATCCTTGGGTCTTTCTTCACACATTTTGCGGAGCATGGACTTCAAGGTACCATTGAAGCGTTCAACTAGCCAATTGCAAGCAGGATGATAGGGTGTAGTAGCCATCTGCCGGATGGAGAGTAGACGACTCACTTCCTTCATCAGCTCTGATGTGAATTGGCTGCCACGGTCTGTCAACACCTCTCGTGGTATCCCTACCCTGGAGTAGATGTCCATCAGTGCCTCCGCAACCGCCTGTGCGTCAATACGGCGAAGCGCTACTGCTTCTGGGTAACGAGTAGCATAATCTACAACAGTTAGTATGAATCGGTTACCTTTACTACTAGCCGGCTCTATCGGTCCAACCAAGTCCATCGCCACACGTCTGAAAGGTTCATCGATGAGAGGGGTTGATCCCAGAGGTACCTTCGTGACCTTTCCCTTCGGCGAAGTACGTTGACATGGCCCACATGACCGACAATACCGGACTACATCTGCATGCATACCTGGCCAGAAGAAATGCATCAAGTTCTTTTCACAGGTCTTCTTATTCCCTAGATGACCACCTAGAATCGACTCATGAGCCAGTTTTAAGACTTGATTTCTGAACTTGGTGGGCACGACAACTTGTAACAGAACATCTGACCCTGGGGTTGCATCCATGTATTCCCTATAGAGTACATCCTTCTTAAAGAAAAACAGTCAGGGAAACTCCCGCTTTTCCGAGATCGTTTGAAACGTCTCTTTTTCGAGATAGTTGCGTTCACCGAAGCGTGAATCACCGCTGAAAACCTTCGCCCTGTGTAGTCTTTCTCGGCTGCTTTCAGACCCTTATGTATGTGTGCGAACACTCTGTAAGAGCGGTGAAAATGTGTACGCGTGTATACAACCATAGAGCTGTTAGCTCCATGATACAACCGTGCATTCTTCGGGACATTGTTATCTTTAGAACATGTGCCTCTCTCTCCCCCTCTCTCTCTTTCTCTCTCTTATTTATTGTCAAGCGTTCAATTTGATTTTCGTTCATCACTTACCCTTAATCCTGACGTTAAATGTACCGTAATAAGACCATATTTTTGGATCCACCGTCATATCCGTAATATCCAACTTTCATGTTGATTCCACCTCAGCATTCAGCTTATGATCTGATGCACAATCCATAATCAATTCATTATAATATTATTTCCACTACCAGTGCCGGCGGAAATCATGGAAATTATTACGTCGATATGCAATTTCAAAACATGCCGAATACAGGTCTGTCCTAAAACAATCATTGGCTGGTTGACGAAGCCAACAAATTGGAAGAAAGTATACTGTATTCACCTTCAAAACATACATACTGCAAAGTATTGGGGCTACCGGTCACCAAATCAAGTGCATTATAAAAGTCTGCCTGTCAGCTCGATCCATGTCCAAACTTCCCTCAAACGTCCAGCCCAGATGAGAATATCATGATGTCATTATAATCATGACCATTCTCCATTCGACATGATCCATGCTAGCAGTGAACAGGTGTGAGATCAATGGTTTAGATTATGAACATTATCGAGAACTGCATATCCATTTTCCATAGCACTAAACCGCCGGAGAGCTGGTTAGAGGTTATTACCATAGGAACGAATATATTTTCCAAGTCTTTCTTATCATATATTACGTAATGCCGTACCCAAAATAACTTTCAGCATGATCATGGAATGTCCATGGTAGTACCATAGCTCTATGCACACTTTGTACAATTTGTACACACACACACACCACGCGTTCGGCTACAACATGCAACGGAGTATCGCGGCACAAAGGCTGAACGCAGAGACTAACCTCCTCTTACGAGAACTTTTGCTTGCATTTTTTCAGCATAAATGTGTCTTCTTTCTTCAATAGCGTCTAAGCACCACGGTGGCGAATTCTATTTTTTGGAATATAGATGAGAAATTTAGTTTTCTTTAACATATTTGAAAATAAAAATCCGCCACCGTGGTGCTTTTTTTATATGAATTTTTTAGTGAGGGTATGTCAAAAAACCCCATTCACTTTGTACAGGAAAGCTATTCGGTGAGATCCGAAAAGATTGCGTCATGCGACCACAAATCCCTGTTAATCGAGATTCTGTCGCTCTCGCAAAAGCGGGAGTTTCCTTGACTGAAAAAGCAAGATGAATTTCCACCCTTACTTATCTTCTTTTCTCCTTTCTCAGCGGCTTTCCTAGAGGCATCCAACGAGCTGTCTTCCTTCTGGGCCTGGATGAGATTATCCACTGACACAATGTCTTCTAGTGGCTTGGGTACAGGAAGAGGAGGCCTTGTCCGTCCCGCCTGCCGCTTCTGCCCTCTTGTCTCCACTGCACTGCCTTGATGATCTCCTGGCGTCCAGTCTCCGTCTGGATCAGCTGGTTGCCTCGCTCCAGGAATATTACCTAATACAAGATCATAAACAGGGGTTGGTACACATAGAGCTTCTACCTTACCCTTGAAGTATGGAGTATCTATGTCGATTTTGGCACGTCGGAAGTTTCTCAGCGTCCGGTCGACGAGCAAACACGTCAGCCTATCTCCAAAGAACTGCTCTTCACGCACCAACTCATATCGGACGATGACTGTTGTGCAACCACTGTCGCGAAGAACATCCACGGGCTTCCCATTCACCAATCCATCGACGACTGGCATCTCCACTTCTGATCCACTCGCCACTGCCGATAGTACCGGTAGAGTGTCATCAGATGCCAACTTCACTCCGCTTCCATCTTCTGTGAGATTCTCCTGCACGATTAGACTCAAACTCTTGTGGTTGAAGTGTCCGGCCATCTCTCTAGTGTCGGTAGGTCCTGTTGCAGCATCATCTCCAGCTGATGTGTCTTCTGCTGACCTGCCTGCGACAACACTGGCTCCCATCTCTCGACGGCCTTTCTTGTTTGGACAATTAAAAGAGATATGTCCAAATTTATTACAATTGAAACACTTCTTGTCATCAAATTTGGACTTACCTGGTTTTTCAGCCTTAGTGTGACTAATTGCATTGTTATTACTCTTATTCACATTAGGATTTACATTTTTAGAACTGGACTGATGGGCTTTATTCATTCTTCTTATTCTCATATCTGCATGGGCTTCATTGAATTGATCAGATAGATTTAGGACTTCCGACAGATTACAGGGGTGACGTTCCTTAATGAACATCAATAATTCTTTTCCACATGAATTATATACTTGCTCCTGAATGAGCAAACTCTTCAGACCTTCCATATTGTCATCATAAGAGCTTAGCTCAATCCAATGATTGAGATACTTCTCAATCCTGCAAGCGTACTGCACATAGGTCTCACCATTATTGAGTTTAGCGTACCTGAACTTAGTCCTATACCCTTCTTCTGTAAGATCATACCCTTTAAGAAGTGAGGATTTTACTGTTTCATACTCCTGAGCCTGGGACACTGTAAGTCTTGAAATTATATCAAGAGCCTTACCTGACATCAACGCACACAATGCAGGTGCCCAGACTGACCTATCCCAACCCACAATTATGGCGTGTTTCTCAAATCTAGACAAATAACTATCTAAGTCATCCTTTCCTTCTTGAAAAACAGGGAGGGGCGGAATACTAGGCTTATGTGAATGCCCTGCACGTGAAACATTTTCTGTCCCATTAATTGTCCTTATATAACTCTTCAAGTTTAATCTGTTTATCTAATAACTCTGATTCTTTTTTTTCCTAGCTTCATCCTCGGGATTCCTAGCTGCAACCTCAGCACTCTTTGCTGCTGCTCTTTCATCTCTAGCTTCCCGCACACATCCATCAACATATGCTCTCAATTTATCACCCTCTAAACCAAACTTCTCTCCTTGTGCAATGAACTTGTCTCTCTCCATACTGTAGGCCACTCCACAGGTTTAGTTACAAACTTACCATATGCAGACAGTTTACGCAGCGCAATGAAGTCTCGATGCACACAGCACTGGCACGTACAGGCGTACACGCAGTAAAGCCTCCTTGCCCTGACCTCCACATGCACCACTGTCTTCTACAACCTTGGACCTACAACAACTTTGTAAAAACAACCAAATGGAAAAGAGATCAAAATATCATTATCAGATCTACATACAAGTATAATTACAATCAATGATAACAATCATTTCATTATTAACCTAACCTATCAAATGGACAAGAGAGTCCCTTCGTGGTCGCCAAAATGTCAGATCTTGGGACTGAAATTCCCAGTCTGGTAATAGATTTGGTACTGTTTGAAACGAGAGTAGTTACCACTTGCAATAATCACACAATCATTCAATATCTATATGTAACATAAATTTAATTCAGAGCGACCAGCTCTATAAATGTACATATAATTAAAGAAATTGAACAATCAGAATTAAATCATGAATCACATGCATATCAACATAACATCAAACTGTATTTAGCAGTTAGCATCAGCATAAATTAACCTATACTGAATATGTTGCAATATGTATCTAACGAGAGTGATTTATTTATATTTAATCAAGGCCTAATAATTTGGCATCCAAACGTGACAATATTTTTGGTTATTAATTCCACCAATTAAGTTTCATCAAAAGAGGGTTTATACTTGGATGAATACCTACACTGGACCGTAGTATATCTAATCTGGTTATAATTTATATAGTTCAGAATAAGGGCCCCCTTCGACATCGTCAATGACTATCGTTGGTCCGATGAATATAGTCGTCTAAGAGCGAACTGCGGTGGCTTCGACGACGCGAAGTAAAGCGAGCGAACTCTCGACGAAAAGCCAGTCCAGATTCGCGGACGAAATGATGAGGGCTGAGAGCCACAAGATTGCTACGATGAATCACAAGTCTCTGAGTTCAAGGATGAAGTACGAGCCCAGCTCGTCCAGTTCTTTGGAACAGTCGTGCCTGGTGAGATGAGGGCAGATGTGGTGGCTTTACCTGGCCTGTGCTGCCTGGATCCAGCCTGCCAACGATGGGGATTAAGACTCAGCTGTGCCTGCACTACACAGCCTGCAACATTCACCCAAAGTAATGGCCTACGAGAACCACACCCTCACACTCCGAGTTAAAGGGGAATCCAACCCAAACAAAAACTTGTTTTTATAAGAAAAAGAAAAATCAGACAAGTTGATAGGTGAAGGTTTGAAATATATTGGACAAACAACAAGAAAATTATGAATTTTTAAAAGTTGTAAATATTGGTGATCACTTTACCCATGGAGACTTCAAATTGGCCGCATATGTGATGTCATAGTGATGTAAGGCAAGGACTACTCTTCCATGGACTCCAATACATATTATGGCTAAAATGTCATTTTTCCCAAAAGTTTTATTTCAAATTATATTTTTCTTTCATGAGGGCATAAAACAATATACTACCTGGGTTATATTTAGATTACTGCCCCGGGGGAATGGGTACTTAGGAGAAAACCACAAATCCCTGATAATAAAGTACATGGCCTATGGGAAAGTTGTCCTTGCCCCTTGTCATAATTTAATTACCCAGTGGCCAATTTGGAATCCACATGTATTAGTGATTTCAATTTTAAAGTAGCTATAACTTTCTTACTGCTTGGCCGATTTCTTTCAAACTTTCACCATTCTGTTTAATTTATTTTTCTCCTTCCCAACACAACTGTTTAAGGCCAAGGCTGGATTCCCCTTTAAGACCAAATGTGGAAGGGTCTTCCTCTCCCGAGAATCAAACGATTTCTGATTTGCTTTTACTCAAACACCACTCCATCTTGACTCTCACAAAGACAAAGTCATTAACATTCTCAATATTCCTCTGCTTTACTCTTCCACGCTGAACATATCCAATTAAAACTACTTAACTATCCAAGCTTTAATTTCACCTATTCAAAACTCCCATCTCAAACATTCTCAACAATATTTTCCTCTCATACATAAAAACAAACATCTATAGAATTTTAGAGACCAATTGAACTTAACAAAATATATCAAGTTAAATGACCCAATGCTCATGACCTAAGCTTGTCAAGAAGTCAAAGTAAAATTCTAATCCTTACACCCCAGCGGGTTTGATCACTTACTTAAAGATACAGTTGATTGACTCTGGGACTATGACAAGAGTCAACCACCCAAATTCCTTTTATTATATACAAGCTGAATGGTTACTAGGGGTTAACACTAAATAGACTTACAGTCGCATTGTGACAGTTACCAAACAAAGGAAGGGGATAAAATACCAGTATTATAACAGCTGAGATTAGTATATTCTCGGTTACACTTCGTAATTCCGAAGCTTCGTAATTCCCAAGGTTCTTTATTCCGAAGGTTCGTAATCCGAAACACGTAAATTGCCTATACCTCGATGTTCGTTAATCCGAAAACGAAAAAGGGTTCGTTAATCCGAACATTTGTGGCGTTATTCCGACGGTTCGTTATTCCGAAGGTTCGATAATCCGAAAACGAAATAAGGTTCGTTGTTCCGAAGGTTCGATAATCCGAAAACGAAATAGGGTTCGTTATTCCGAAGGTTCGTTAATCCGAAAACGAAATAAGGTTCGTTTTTCAGAAGGTTCGATAATCCGAAAACGAAATAAGGTTCGTTTTTCCGAAGGTTCGTTAATCTGAAAACGAAATAAGGTTCGTTAATCTGAAAAACGAAATAAGGTTCGTTAATCCGAAAATAAAGTAAGGTTCGTTAATCCAAAAACAAAATAAGGTTCGTTAATCCGAAAAATGAAAACCGGGAAAGCAGAGGCAAGGGGGTGGTGGACACTTGCCGTTCAATTGTTATGAGGATGGGAAGGCAAGGGCGGCCAAACGAATTTTCGTTTGGGGGGTAAAGCCAAAAAATGAAACTCATACGTCAAAATGGGCACTTTGGTGATATTTTCACCTTAACATTAACAAAAAAACTATTTTTCAGGAGAGAGTATAGTGAGCGAGCGGCTTGGTGAAAAAAATCAAAGGTGAAGTTATAAAACAAGTTTTGGGGGTCAATTATTCTTTAAATGGCATTATTGCAAGGTGTTGCGAGCGTGAATCACAAGCTAAAACTTTAGGGAATTTCAATCAAAATGGAAATAAGTTTTTCAAAATCCGAGCAGATTTCTGCTGTCACTAAAAAGATGTACATCTAACTCAAGAATTAACACGAGCGCAAAACGCGAGCTTAAACATACTGACCAGAAAAGGAGTCTTAAAGAAAGAATTTAGTGACCTCTTTAAGATACATATTTCACCAATCGAATAATTGAGAGTGCGAAGCGCAAGCTGAAAATTTGCAATATTCCAGCCTGAAAACTTTACTTTAAAAAAAGTATTTTATTTCAAAAACATGAAAAACAGCATATTTATTTTTGAAAAAAGGATCTTTCCCATTTTTGGAAAAATATGCATTTCCCAGTTTTTTTATTTCATTTTTGGGGTGCACGTGCGCCCTGCCTCCCTCCCGGCGGATCCAACTTTTGTCAAATGGGGGGGGGGGCAATTTTTTTCAGCCATATTTTCCTCGATCGGCAGCTTAAAGTTGATTTTTGTTTGTTTTTTGAAAGGGTAGTCCTAACAGTCAATAATTAGCTTTATACTTATAAAATAAAGTAAATATGTAATAACATGATAAACCCTTTTTAAATAATGCGAGCGCGAGCTATATTTTTTTTAAATGATGGGCAATATGTTTGTGATCTTCAAAACGAGATGCCTATGTAACTAGATAATAACTGCGAGCAAGAAGCGCGAACAGAAATTTTATATATAAGCTCTGACCTGATCTAAAGGGGACATTTTAAGAACTTTTTGCAGTTAGCCATGAAGACGATGCGTGTTTCAACCAGTGGCGGCGGAACGTATTTTCCTTTTGGGGGTGAGCCAAAAAAGGGGCCAATAGGGGCATTTTGGTGCAAACGGATATTTTGGCCATAAGATTATCATCTGTGTAAAGAGGTTGTGTGTTTTGTAGTAATTAAGTTGAGCAAAAAATTTTAAGTGATCTCTGATTGGTAAGTTATATATTTACGTTTCATTTCTGCGAGCGTAGCGAGCAAGCGGTTTGGGGGGAAATGTAAAATTCGCCTATTTGGTCAATTACTGTTAAAAGGGCATCCTTGTGAGATGTTGCTAGCGAATCACGTGCTCAAACTTTTGGAAATTTCATGTAGGCCTAAAATTATAAAAATGATATTATTTACCCAGGGAAGCCACTTCAGTTCTGAAAACTGTTCTCCCAGCTATTATTATTATTATCCGTGTTTGTTACCAAAATGAATAATTTTCATTTTCGGAAATACGAACCTTATTCAAATTTCGGATTAACGAACCTTATTTCGTTTTCGGATTAACGAACCTTCGGAATTACGAACCTTATTTTGTTTTCGGATTAACGAACCTTCGGATTTACGAACCTTATTTCGTTTTCGGATTAACGAACCTTCGGAATTACGAACCTTATTTCGTTTTCGGATTAACGAACCTTCGGAATTACGAATGTATGCGATATTCTCATGCATGTGGCCATCCATGGATATCACATGTCTCTCACGGTTTCATATTATTATCTGATTATGTGTTGGTATTTTTATTGAGGTTGTTAGTGATGATTTAAAGCTTTATCATGTTTGGCAATATGGTATCTTTACTGAGCTCCTCGGAATATGTATTGTTTCAAAGAGAAGTTCACCATATTATTTGATTATAATAAATTCATAGAAAGCATGATAAAGAACAATATTAATGAAGGTTTGATGAAAGTTCCTCGGAGAAAAAGAGAACATTCTACAATGTTTGATTTGTGATACAGTCAGTGGCGTACCGTGGGTCACGGCATTGGGGGGGCACCAGCAAAAATTTCGAGTCACTTAGGGAGCGCGCGAAGCGCGCTCAGTTGTCAGGTATTCTGACCTAATAGATATATTTTAAGGGCATGCAGTGCCATTAAACGGATATTATCTCACTGATTAAAAAATGCGAGCGCGAAGCGCGAGCTGAAAATTTTTGATATTCAGAGTTAAAAAGGGACATCATAAGCAATATTTTTGTAATCATAATATGTAACTGTGACGCTAAACAAACAATGCGAGCGCGAAGCGCGAGCTAATTTTTTTTTTATATATATTGACCCTAAATAGAGAAATTTTAAGGAATATATTTCAGAATCCATTAAGAGTATAAATATCTCACCACAGTCATCTAATGCTTGTGCCATCCTTTGCTGATTTTGTTAGAATTACATCTAAACACAGTCATGAAGCACCTTTTGTAGTCATTGTACGCATTTTACTAATTAAATACTGCAAGTGCGAAGCGCGGGATGAAACCTTAGGAAATTTAGACCTGAAGAGGGGCATTCTAAGCAGTGGCGTAGACAGGTCCTTAGACCTGGGGGGATGATCCCTAGCTGGGTCATACTTTATATATATATATATATATATATATATATATATATATATATATATATATATATATATATATATATATGTAATTTTATATATATATGTAATTTTGTGTCACTGATTTTGAACCATTTTCTCTTAACCAATTTGATCTTCGTTCTATCATCTCATCTCTTAAATTTCTTATTGTTGCGTAACAAGAAATGTTATTGCGCAATATTAATTGTTACGTAACAATTAGATAATTACAAACAATCGTTACTATGTATGTTTCTGTGAAGGGCGCGCATCCTCAGCCAGTCATCATAACAACATCTGTCTGAGGATGCGCTCTCTGATTGATACCACACATTGTATATACTCCTGAAGAAGACGGAGGTCCGTCGAAAATTCGAGGAAATAAAAACTATATTGACTTTGAAAGCATTACCATTTATCTCCAGCATATTTTGTTACTATATATATGTAATTAATATATAAATATAAAGAATGAAGGAGATAACGTACTCGATAAAAACAAAATATCATGGGCCAAAGCAGACGCGTTAAAGATAACAAAATAACACGATCTGCCTCATGGATTATCTCGTGTGTCTTTTAATCACTTTGCTTTCAGCAATAAACAGGGCATCCAGTAATAAACAAACTTCCTTGCACATTTTTCATGGCAGTAATCTTTTGTTTGATTAATGACAATGAGTAAAGATGATCATAAGAGAAATGTCATTTGTCGGATGTCTAGTTATCATCTTGGTCACGACAGTCCTGCTAAACTTGATCTAGAATAACTAGTATTCCTTATTTTACTAGTATAGTAGTATACTCTTTTAAAAGAAGCGATATTGTTAATGATCAAACGAATGAATCAACAACTAAAGGAATAAACAAATAAACAGCCAAATAACTAAAAAAAAATATCAATTAAATTATAGTAATAGGGGTAAAATAAAAAAAGCTCAACATTATATTTCTTATCCACGTGCAGATATGCGGACACTAAAATGATAAGCACACTCTGTTTAAAATTACCATGATTACAAAGGCTTGATTGAATTAAGTATGGAAATGAAATAAACCTCACCGGGTTGTCGGAAGTAAACTGTATAGATAGTAACTTGTTATAATTTCGATTCATTTCTTATTATGTACCTTGTTATGATGATTATGATAAAAACATAGGTAAGGAAATGTAACAGTTTATAACCTTCAAACCTAGAAGACTGCGCACGTACAGAAATCACTGGTATAAGTAATTCCAAAATACATTGCGCCTCGACTTCTTCTTGAAACTGGAAGACGTTTATTTTCACCCAATATAGTTATGCAAAACAGTCCTTAACAGTAAAGGATTATAATGCCCAACATGAAGGAAAAACAGGCATACTAATGCTTCATATGGCAGTATCAGGTAACACGCTCGAAAGGAACATACTTGCTAAGTTCCTATTCTCTTGAACGATTCAATAATCAGTACATGTATAAGTACAAAAGTATGAACTTAGACCATAAATTAATCTTATCCATGGATTGATTCAATCTGCCTTCGTGAATTAAGGCATGTCTATATATTGGATGATTCTACCTTCTTTGAAAAGCGCAAAGTACTCTGAAAAAATTAGTGAAATAGTTCACTCTTTAAGGAGTGAATATATGAAAGAGTGAATATTGAGTGAAAAAAACCTCGGATATCACTGAGGCCATCCAAAATTTGCACTTTCATTCCAAAATCATTCATTTACTAATTCGCTCCTTAGAGACTGAAAATTTTCACCTTTCCTTTGCAAAGTAGGGGTTGAGGACATGGCCAGCAGGGAAAAGGGTCAGTGTATGTGTATAGGTAATTTCTTATTAATTCGTTTGAACAGTGTTAATGTGTTATGAAAGAAATTGCTCTGAAATGGAGTGATTAAGCGACACTTTCTTAAATCTGTAATGAAATATTTTGAACTTATCTCCTTTGCAAATACATAATTATTATAAGGAAATGTACTTGGTGAAACTCTGAATAACGATCCTTAAATGTATATGACGACGCAAGACAGTTGTTATTACTTAAAACTTGCAAGTTGTAAATGCATATAAGATGATTGACTCTTAATAAAAGTCCAATTTTGATCATGTTTGTCATTGCTGTACGTTATGATTATTACTGCTATTATTATTGATTGATTTTAACTAGCATTCATTGCTTTATTACTGTATAGTTTTGCTTCTTCCCCCACAGAAACCTGGGGGGGATGATTGTACACACCATCCCCCCCACCTAAAATTCTGGGGGGATGCATCCCCCCCCCACCGCTATCTACGCCCCTGATTCTAAGGCTTGTTTGTATGTATTTCCTAAGACCGTATGTATTTCACTAACCAAATGATGCGAGCGCGAAGCGCGAGCTGAAATTTTTGTACGTATTGACCCCAAACATGGATATTTTAAGGACTATGCTTTTTGTAAATCAATTAAGAGTGTACATATCTCACCATAGTCATCTAATACCAGTGCCAAGCGCTTGCCGATTTTGTTACAATTACATCTAAACACATGAAGTACTTTTTGAAGTCATCATTGTAATCATGAGTATCATAAGCATCTCACTAATCAAATACTGCGAGCGCGAGCTGAAAATTTAGGATATTCCGACCTGAAGAGGGGCATTCTAAGGCTTGTTTGTAGGAATTCACTAAGACCCTACGTATTTCACTAGCCAAATGATGCGAGCGCGAAGCGCGAGCTGAAAATTTTTGATATTCAGATCAGAAAAATTGACATTTTAAGGACTGATTTAAGGAGTTCATGAAGAGCAGAAATCTCACAAATCCACTAATGCGAACATTAGCACAGACCTTAAAATAGGTCAATCACTTTAAGTAGTCATGAAAAAGAAGAATATGTCACTACATAAAGCAATAATAACTCGAATTGCGAGGAAATATATTTGTGTATATTGATTTGAAAACGGGAGGTTTTAGTACAACAGGATTATATATCTCGTTAAACAGTCTATGCGAGCACCAGGAACAATAAAGCAAATAATGTTTCATAAAATAATGAAAAAATGCTTCTTATGTAATATAACATATAATATAATACAATATAATATAATATAACATTATAATGAACAATAATCTCTTCTTTCCCCACTATGTTTCTCCTCCCTTTTCCCTCTTTTTCTCCCTTTCCCCGTTTTTTTTTTGGCCAGCCGATTGGGGGGGCACGTGCCCCCCCATGCCCCCCGTAGTTACGCCACTGGATACAGTGATGAGCAGACGCTTTATGTCGTGTGATATAATTCCATAAAATCCTATTTTATTTTGGTTCTCAATGAATAAAAATGTTTTCGTTTCGGGTTTATGTAAAAGAAATTACTTTCACATTTTATGGAAATCACATCACATAACATGTAGGCTGCTCGTTTGGGAGGTCACAAAATAAAAAAATATAAGAAAATAATTACTAGTAGTGTCAAGATATGGTTTTGTGTCGAGTACAAGAGAAAAAACGCCATCTGTAGGTCGTACCTGTATCACACGACGATTCAATACAGCAGCAGTGCTGACTTTGAAAACTACTATGGATACAATACTATGTTCATTGTCATTTGACCTTGATCATGTGACCTAAAACTTGTCAGTGATACTTGATGACAGCAATCTAATAATTACCTCTAAAATGGCCAAAGTTCAATGATCTTAGATGACCTTTGATTTTGGTCATGTGAACTGAAACTCACACAAGATGTTCAGTGATTCTTGGTTACTCTTATGTTCACGTTTTATGAACTAGACCAATACACTTACAGAGATAGGATGGTAATTCAACAAATACCTTCAATATGGCCAAAGTTCATTGACCTTAAATTACCTTTGACTTTGGCCATGTGACTTGAAACAAAGTTATGATGGTAATTCAACAGATACCCCATAATAGCCAAAGTTCATTGACCTTTGACATTGGTCATGTGACCTGAAATTCGCAGAGGATGTTCGATGATACTTGATTGCTGTTATTTCCAAGTTTTTTTAAATAGACCAATAAACTTTCAAAGTTATGATGGTAATTCAACAAATACCCCCATTTTGGAACTCGCACAGAATGTTCAGTGATACTTGATTACTATTATGTCCAAGTTTCATGAATCAGATTCAAAAACTTTTAAAGTTACAATATTAATTTACCAGATACCCCCAATTCGGCCAAAGTTCATTGACCCTAAATGACCTTTGACCATGGTCATGTGACGTGAAACTCAAGCAGGATGTTCCGTAATACTTGATTAACCTTATGTTCAAGTTTCATCAACTAGGTCCATATATTTTCTAAGTTATGCTGTCGTTTCAAAAACTTTACCTTAGGTTAAGATTTGGTGTTGACGCCGCCGCCGTCGGAAAAGCGGCGCCTATAGTCTCACTCTGCTATGCAGGTGAGACAAAAAATAACCTGGTGACGCCCTGTGTACAGAGCCTTTTATAAAATCAACCGTTACAACAACCACTTCCATAATCATCATCATTTACTATTACAATCATTACCGCCATCATCAGCATCATTTTTTTCAACATATAGTGCACACCTAATTACCAATAATGCGTATAGCATTTCCATTTATTTGAAAGCAGGATTATGCCTTACTCACTGGCATAGATGCCGCGGCCGGGGAACTAACCCCATGGGCTTTCCATGTATATCCAGGCGACATAGACCACTTTTTGATATGGCACCTTTTGATATAAATATGTACTGTCATCGATCATCACCACCATCATCATCATCATGTACGCTCATCGATCGTCATCACCATCATTATCGTCACCATCATCACCATCATCATCATCGTCATCACCAACATCATCATAATTATGTGGAGGTGCCGTGGCCGAGTGGTTTAAGGCGCCTAGCTATACATGTAAAGTCTGGGATTCGATCCCCTGCCGCGGCAGCTATGCTCGTAAGCAATCTACCATAAATTGCTCCTTTATCTTGCTTTCAAATAAATGGAAATGCTGTATGCATGATTGGTAAGTAGGTGTGCCCTTGTTAAAAAACACCACCTTCATCACGTCATCATATTATCATTATTATTATTATCGCCATTAACAATCATTAAAAACTGCTTGAATTCATACATCTTATAATTTGACTGCTTTCATTTCATTTTTCTTATTTCCATTTCCAACATTTACGCTTTGTTCGTATATTTTTATATACAGATACAAGTAATGCATTCATTTCGTAACTTATAGCAAAATGTGTGCAGCCTCCTTATGAAAATTATCTTGTAAATAGTATAGACGGAATAAACACACGCACAAAGACAAATTTAGCATATGACCAGATGAAAGTACACAAAATAGGAAAAAGATGAAAAAAAAGAAAATGGGAAAGAAAGAGAAATTAAAAGTCTCCAGAATCTTGCCCCGGTACAAATAAACGAATCTCGTTGATCAGTAGGATAACGAAATGAATGCTTTGTGTACGAACACTGTTAAAAATACTGGTAATTTTACAAAGAGAAATCATGCATTTACAGGATGATTACCTTTAAAACTGACGACACAATGATTTGATAAACCAAACGTATTTATGCAGTGATATGTAACGTAGAATTACAAGTTGAATGTAAAAACAATGTAAAATATATTAATGCTAGAACATCGCAGAGATGTCAAGCACCGACGCATAGATAGTTCGGCAGTTGCAGAGCATGCTTGGAATGCAGATCACCCTCCCAATTGGGACGAGGTAAGCTGTATAGCGCGGGATAAGCACTGGTACACACGGCGTGTTAAAGAGGCTATCCAAATTCGTCTTCATCCCAATAATGTGAACAGGGATAACGGCATTGACATCCCTGAAGAATGGCTTCCGACCATTCGCCGACATGCGCCCCCTACGACCGCCCGTAGTTCACCGGTTGACCGCCCTCCGACGTCCGCATCCAACCCCATTAGTTTTTGCACAGCTACCGCGGTTCACTCCTCGACGTCCGCAAATTGCCCGCTTTCTACGCCGACTGCAGCCGACGGGTTTTCCCCGACGTCCGCAAGCCCCACGACGATCGCACCGTCCGCGGCTTCTGATTGGTCGGTTGCGCCGACCAATCACACCACGGCGGTTCCGGCACCGACGGCCCGTAGCCTACGGTATAAAAGGCGCGCGCAGCGAGTGTCCACTTCATTGCCTGACGAAGACTAGCAGGAGCAGTCGAAACGTCGCAATTTCAGTTTGCCGCATCGTGAGACAACAGATTATTTATTTCTTTACTCAGATATATTAATCTTTGTAAAAAAAAATACCAACGAACAACGTGTTTTTACGGTGATTACAGTGCATCTATCGTATAAATGGTGTTCGCATTTGTAAATTTACGGTGATTTTCAGTTTAAATGAATGTTTAGATAGTGGGGGATACAGTTATCCATTTTTTTTTGGCATTTTGGCAGTTGTTTGAGTGATGAAGAGTTAAATCATTTAGTGATTTTTTCGGATAAACTTTTTTTTTTACTTAAATTAAAAGAGTTTAGGCTTTAGAATTATTAAATGATATTACAAATAGTGCCCAATTTCCTAGGGCCTTCCAACATTGATTTGGCAAGCGTGTTTCGGGATCATATTGGTAGATGAAATATTTGTGAATAGCTTTGTTTTTGTGAAATAAAGAATATTACATGTCGATGGTAGAATATTGTTGTTTACAAGAATTGACGAGGTTATATTGGTAAACATTTTTATTTTCAAAAATTTGTCTTGAAAAAGAGGTGATTAATATGGGCTCTCCAGGATAAGAGATTTCAAATTCAATACTCAACTTGAGAGACAGTTGAAGAATTAAACTGAAAATGTAGGCCCTGAATATTCATATTATTTTACGAATTTTAATCTCAATTTGTATCATTGAACTCCAATAAGGCTTAGGTAGCTTAGCCTCCCCCCCCCCTTACACCCTCGCAATTCTCGCGATCTCTTATTTTGTCTTCCAAGTGCGAGGTCTGGATAGACCAACGTGGTTCTGAAATGTTTGTAAGTGGATGACAGAATTGCTTTAAAAAATTAACTATCATTCATGTACAAATCATTTATTTACTATGGAAGCTTAAAAGTGCCACCGAGATGTTGAGATAATTATCTCGGGAAGTCGACATCTTGATAGCAAAAGATAAGATGACGAGATTCCAGATCTCATCATGTCGACATCTTTTAGAAGAGATGATGAGATGACAAGATCCCGGATCTCATCATGTTGACATCTTGTAGAAGAGATGATGAGATGACAAGATCCCGGATCTCATCATGTTGACATCTTGTAGAAGAGATGATGAGATGACAAGATCCCGGATCTCATCATGTTGACATCTTGTAGAAGAGATGATGAGATGACAAGATCCCGGATCTCATCATGTTGACATCTTGTAGAAGAGATGAGATGACAAGATCCCGGAACTCATCATGTTAACATCTTTTAGAAGAGATGATGAGATGACAAGATCTTGGATCTCGTCATGTCTACATCTTTAAGAAGAGTTGATTAGATGACATGATCATGGATCGAAGATCTTGTCATCTGATCATCTCTTCTACAAGATGTTGACATGATGAGATCCTGGATCTTGTCATCTCATCATCTCTTCTAAAAGATGTCGACATGATGAGATCCTTGATCTTGTCATCTCATCATCTCTTCTAAAAGATGACGACATGACGAGATCCGGGATCTTGTCATCTCAACATCTCTTCTAAAAGATGTCAGCATGATGAAATCCGGGATCTTATCATCTCTTCCAGAAGATGTTGACATGATGAGATCTGGGATCTCGTCATCTTACCTTTTGCTATCAAGATGTCGACTTCCCGAGATAATTATCTCAACATCTCGGTGGCACTTTTAAGCTTCCATAATTTTCTTACATTTTTTATACAATATAATTGTTCAATATAAATCATACAATATCATTTGACATAATAATAGCGCCATCTATCGAGAAATATTCTATTCCGAGGCGCGTTGTTATCATTTTTACACCGGCTTTAGCTCGAGCTGCCTTTCAGCGCTCCTGCCAGGTACCACGTCACCTCACATGGGTTGAGTGCAGCACAATGTGGATAAATTTCTTGCTGAAGGAAATTACGCCAGGGCTGGGATTCGAACCCACGACCCACTGTTTCAAAGTCAGAAGACTTATCCACTGATCCACAACGCTCCACGTCATAAGAATATAAATACAGAAAGAGGCGTAGTTCCCTGAAAGCAAATAGCTTGTTACGGGATACACCTAAAACACACCTTTCAGAACGGATTTGATAGGGGCGGGGGGGGAGCTGGCCATGCAAAAAATCATAATCAGATGTAAGGGGCAGCCCCCCTCCCCTCGTTTCCGCGGCCCCTGCGATTCAGATTTTGGAATAAAACGTAGTAGACTTAGATGCTAATATTGAGATATTTCACTGTGTTACGTTCGAAATCACCGTACGAATACCTATATTCAAATCTATGCTATCATTCGTATAATAATAAAATCGAATTTCGTATTTAGTCATAATGACGTCATAGCAGTCGTACGATTGACTATTTATTTATTTCATGCTTACACAAATGAGGGCCTTTCTCTATTTTGTTATAATATATTATTATTATTTGCTTGTCAAATTATTCCTGTACAAAATAACCTCCATCTTGTAGTGAAAACCTTTTTTTTTTAGGGGGGGGCGTGTCAAATTTTTCCTGTACAGAAATGCCCCCCGCCCGCTCGGAAAAATCCTGGATCAGCCCCTGATGGAAATGTATCACCAAA
This sequence comes from Lytechinus variegatus, assembly GCF_018143015.1. NCBI lineage: Eukaryota > Metazoa > Echinodermata > Echinoidea > Temnopleuroida > Toxopneustidae > Lytechinus > Lytechinus variegatus. Next base: position 5,641,525 of record NC_054747.1, on the reverse strand, counting down.
TTAGATTTTCAGTTGTTTACATGTCCAAACTTTTGAGAGTTCTTAGAAGTTTGACTCAATGTGTCATAATTAGTGTGCTCCATAATGACACCCCCCCGGGGGCCCTACCGCTGCTAACTAAATGTATAACGTGCCTTTATCCCTCCCCCATTGGACGTGTCAAATTTCCTTAGTACCCAGGTTGAGATAAAACATGTAGGACTTAGCATTTCAATGGGGGTGGTTTTTTTTATTCCTCCTTACTCACTTTGTTATCATTCCCTTTTCTTTTTCCTCTTTTTTATCCTGAAGTAGCCCTCGAAACACGAAGAAGAGAACAATGGCTATCATGACACCAACAGCTCCGAATGCAAAACTGAGGTCAATCACGGACGATTGTGTGGGACCTAATAATGATTAATATTATTATTTTATAGTATTATTTATTTTAATAACGAGTATAGTAATAATCATGATAATGAGAATAGATATTGAAGTACTGATAACAGCAGTTATGATGTGAATAGTGATAACAATAACAATAATAACAATAATAGGACTGAGAGCAATGAATTAGTTTCATAAAATGAATCGCTGTCATTATTTAAATGATTCTAATTCCATGTATGCAGTATTTAGTTTGCATTTCAGTCTGTGAGTCTATTTATAGATTTTGTATTTTATATAACAATGTATAACACATTCAATTCATGCAGTAATACATATAGTAGACTTGTTAAGAGGTTGAACGCTGCATTTTTTAATACAAATGTCCCACTTGGCACAAATGTTCCTTGAGTCGAAAGAAAAAGATTCATCCAAAGAGACACGCTGTATCTATGCAAATAAGCAAGTAATTTGCATAAATTTGCATATTATGTCGATATAGTATAAACAAGTAATTCAGAATATATATTTCACCAGAACTGCCCTAAAATTGGAAATAAAGACTTAGGGTAAGACAGGGAAGAAAATTGTCATAAAATAATTTGGACATCCTTGTTTATTATTACCTAATTTACATAAATTATGCAAATCATAATTTAAAACAGAGTATTTTTTCAAGAATCCAGAACTGTTTTATAAATAACAACAATTAATACAAAATGTCAACATTCTACATGAAAGAGAATATATTAGCGAAAACATCGATATGCTTCATGACAGTATTAGTGTCTTAATTTGCTTAGAAAGAGGACAAATATGTCAAAATGTATGACGTGATATTGCGCTAAAACGAGACCAAAACAACCTCAGTGTCACAGTCACACTCACGAATCGGACAATAAAGCGATCAATGGTATGTCATTCGAGATAACACAATCTCAACACAATAGCTTCCATCGGCTTCTCGTATCGCTTTTGTTGGTGTGTCTGCCACACCGTAATCTATGATACATACGGGCAAAATGCATTTCGGTATCGGTAAAACACTATTAATGTTGTTTTATTTGTTTCTAATTTGTACCTCTTGGAAAATTTACAGGAGACATTGCTTTGCAGGTTACTGCTTTAATGAAGCTCCGGCACATGATGAATTGACCCCACCTCAATCCATATATTAATTTTGTTAAAATATATATCTTTTGGAGACCCCAAAGTGGAAAAACTGCATCTCCCCGGCATTCCCGCTACTTTACAAAACCAGTTTGACTTGTATTATCAACTTGGAAAACACAGATGTATGGGACATCAGACAACATGATTCCTGAAAAAAGGTTTTTATTTTTGTTTATTTAAGCCCACGGGAGCCCTCCAAATTTACCCCATCCCCTCTCCGTATTTCGGCTTTAAATTAAAAAAAATATCATGTTTTAAAGCCATCGGCAAGGAAAATTGCGTTTTTTGGTATTATAAAGCAACTTTTATATCTATATTGTTATGGGTTCCCTCCCGTCACTCTCTCCTTTCTCTCTTCTATTAACTCATTAGACGGGACCCAGATCAGTTGTGTCATTCACTCACGTGGTCAGCTTCCAATACCAGATCTCTCCCAAAACACATCCAACCAACGCATATAAATTATACTTGAAATCAATCTTGAAGTTACAGCACTTTATTTCCGGGTAACTTACCCTTATACTTATACAAAACACTGTGTCACACGAGCGGCACCTCGAGATCATCTGCAGCGCCCGGCACGTACGTCCTCCCGCAAGGCCTCATAAACCGCAACTAACCATTTTCAATGGACCGACGGACATACGTGCCGTGCGCTGCAGCCGTCTCGCCACGTGCACGCACGTTTACAATAAACTGACTTCGTTACAATATTTTTATATTTACATTTATCATTATTGATATTATTATAATTAATATATTATTACTATAATTATTATTATTCGGCCGTTTGTAATAGTGCTCTAGCACAGTAAAGGCTATAACCCAACAGGAGCATGCCTAGGATACCCTTTCCTTTTTGGTTATATGTATTCAAAAATAGTTTATTGTCTTTAGAACTCTTAAAAGATTATTTTTGTTTGTGTTGATACCTTGGAATAGATTGAGGAGAAAATACTCTTCAACTGACATGTAGAGGAGCTGTGGTAAATTGAAGAACAGCCACACGGCCCTTTATTGATTCCACTCTATGTTGAATTTAGATATTTTGAGAGCCCAATCGGAGGAAAGATACATTTCTACTACACACAGTAAAGCCTCTTTGCGTTCGCCTCTTGAAAAAAAAACATAGAAGGCATTGTTTTATATCGCATAAAATAAATCCGTGTACATGACGGTGGCCTGTCGAAGTTGCTCAACCCTTTATTTTGTTTTGACAGTATATATTTACAATATCGTCTAAATGAAGCCCTCATCTGGAAAAGGGCACTTATTAAAGGCAGCATCTACATTATATAAAGGAGGCCCTGGTACTTGAAAGCGGGGGCTGAAGCACCCGCAAGATTTTCCGGAAGAGGGGGGGGGGGGGTGTGTTACACCCACAAATGTAATAATCGCCCACAAATGTAATAACGCCCACAAATGTAATAACACTTTACCCACAAATGTAATAACGCCCACAAATGTAATAACACTTTACCCACAAATGTAATAATTTCACCCACAAATGTAATAATGCACTTTACCCATAAATGTAATAATTTTTGATCGCCCACAAATGTAATAATGACTTTACCCACAAATGTAATAAATTTGAAGGGATTTTTGGCAAATCCGTTCTAAGCTAAAATCGTATAGTAATGCGTTCATTTAGCACAAACGTGCAAAGTCTCATTTCCCGACCCGGTTAATTAACAAATTATAATAAAAATCCAAAGTCTTTATTCCAGACCCGGTTGTTTAAAAAATAATAATATGAGCCCACAGTCTTTATTCCAGACCCGGTTGTTTAAAAAAATATAATATAAATCCAAAGTCTTTATTCCAGACCCGGTTGTTTCGAAAATAATAATATGAGCCCAAAGTCTTTATTCCAGACCCGGTTGTTTCAAAAATAATAATATGAGCCCAAAGTCTTTATTCCAGACCCGGTTGTTTCAAAAATAATAATATGAGCCCAAAGTCTTTATTCCAGACCCGGTTGTTTCAAAAATTATAATATAAATCCAAAGTCTTTTTCCAGACCCTGTTGTTTCAAAAATTATAATATAAATCCAAAGTCTTTATTCCAGACCCGGTTGCTTAGAAAATAATAATATAAGTCCAAAGTCTTTATTCCAGACCCGGTTGTTTAGAAAGATAAAAAATATAAGTCCAAAGTCTTTATTCCAGACCCGGTTGTTTAAAAAATAATAATATAAGTCCAAAGTCTTTATTCCAGACCCGGTTGTTAAAAAAATAATCATATGAGCCAAAAGTCTTTATTCCAGACCCGATTGTTTCAAAAATGATTATATAAGTCCAAAGTCTTTATTCCAGACCCGGTTGTTTAAAAAATAATAATGCAAGTCCAAAGTCTTTTTCCAGACCCTGTTGTTTCAAAAATCATGATATGAATCCACAATCTTTTTTCCAGACCCGGGTGTTTAAAAAAATCATGATATGAATCCAAAGTCTTTTTTCCAGACCCGGTTATTTTACAAATTGTAATTTTAGTCCCAAATGAGATACATTAATGATATTCCAGTGGAATAAAAATGAGAATCGAGCTTATTCTTTTCTCCAGACGCTAATGGTAAATTGAAAATCAAGCATAGTCTTTGCTCCAGACCTGGTAACTAAAAGCTGAAACTTTATAGTAATGTGTTTATATGGCACATAAATGCGAAATCTTTTTTCCTGACCCGGTTAATTAAAAAATTATAATATAAGTCCAAAGTCTTTTTTCCAGACCCATTTATTTCAAAAATTATAATAATTATAAGAAAAACAAAGACCCACGATCCTATTTATGTTGAATAACATGGAAATGTAGCTTAGTCTTTCTGTCAGACCCAGTTATAAAAGTCATTAGAAACACAACAACAACAACAAAACAAAGACCCTGCAACCATTAAAGGTCAAGTCCACCTCAGAAAAAATGTTGATTTGAATCAATAGAGGAAAATCAGACAAGCACAATGCTGAAAATTTCATCAAAATCGGATGTAAAATAAGAAAGTTATGACATTTCAAAGTTTTGTTTATTTTTAACAAAATAGTTATATGAACGAGCCAGCTACATCCAAATGAAAGAGTCGATGATGTCACTCACTCACTCTTTCTTTTGGTTTTCATTGTTTGAATTATACATTATTTCAATTTTTACAAATTTGACGATTAGGACCACCTTGCCTAAAGCACAAAATGTTAAAATAATAAATTTCCACGTGTTGCAGGGAGGAATGAAACTTCATTTCACATGACAATGACGAGAAAATAACAAGTGGAATGCCTCTGGCCGTCTCACCTGCATCACGCGGTTCAATATAGCAGCAGTGCTGACTTTGCATACTATTCTAACTCGCACAAGATGTTCAGTGATACATGGTTACTCTTATGTCCTCTTTTTATGAACTAGACCAATAAACTTACAGAGATATGATGGTTATTCAACAAAAACCCCAACATGGCCAAAGTTCATTGACCTTACATGACCTTTGACCTTGATCAAGTGACCTGAAACTGGAACAGGATGTTCAGTGATACTTGATTACTCTTATGTACAAGTTTCATGAATCAGATCCATAAACTTTCAAAGTTATGATGGTAATTCAACAGATACACCCAATTGGGCTAAAGTTCATTGACCTTTGACCTTGGACATGTGACCTGAAACACGCACAGGATGTTCAGTGATACTTGGTTACTCTAATGTCCAAGTTTAACGAAGTAGACCAATAAACTTTCAAAGTTATGATGGTAATTCAACAGATACCCCCGATTCGGCCAAAGTTCATTGACCCTAAATGACCTTTGACCTTAATCATGAGACCTGAAACTTGCACAAAATGTTCAGTGATGCTTGATTACTATTATGTCCAAGTTTCATGAATCAGATCCATAAACTTTCAAAGTTATGATGGGAATTCAACAGATATCCCCAATTCGGACAAAGTTCATTGACCCTAAATGACCTTTGACCTTGATCATGTGACCTGAAACTTGCACAAAATGTTCAGTGATGCTTGATTACTATTATGTCCAAGTTTCATGAATCAGATCCATAAACTTTCAAAGTTATGATGGGAATTCAACAGATATCCCCAATTCGTCCAAAGTTCATTGACCCTAAATGACCTTTGACCTTGGTCATGTGACGTGAAACTCATGCAGGATGTTCAATGATACTTGATTTACCTCATGTCCAAGTTTCATGAACTAGGTCCATATATTTTCTAAGTTATGATGACATTTCAAAAACTTAACCTCAGGTTAAGATTTCGATGTTGATTCCTCCAACATGGTCTAAGTTCATTGACCCTAAATGACCTTTGAACTTGGTCATGTGACATGAAACTCTAAAAGCTTGTTCAGTAATACTTGATTAACCTTATGGCCAAGTTTTATTAACTAGGTCCATATACTTTCTAAGTTATGATGTCATTTCAAAAACTTAACCTCAGGTTAAGATTTGATGTTGACGCCGCCGCCGTCGCCGTCGGAAAAGCGGCGCCTATAGTCTCACTTTGCTTCGCAGGTGAGACAAAAATATTTCATTTAAGAAAATACAAAAGAAATAGTGAGTGAGTGATGTCATCAGTTCCTTATTTGCATACCGACCGAGATGTGCATATAACTGTTTTGCGAAATGAAGCGAAACATTAAAATGCCATAACTTTCTTATTTTACATAGCCAGTGCGTTGTGTGTAAACGTCTCTCCCATGTTTCATAGATGCAGGCTATGTTACAATGGAAAACACTCCGTCCCTCGGATAGGACGTTAAATGGAGGCCCCGTGTAGAGGAAAGTCACCACCTTTGCACGTTAAGAACCCACTGCACTATTCGTATAAGAGTAGGGGGTAACCCCGGTGTAGTGGTCCACCTGCATTCCCCCCAATCAGTTATATCGGGAGGAGAGACCTGCGGGTCATAGTGATTCAGTTCGCTTTTCGCCTCCCAGGCACAGGTGACGCCAAACAAATAATAATAATAACATCCGATTTTGATGAAATTTTCAGTGTTATGCTTGTTGATTTTTTTTTCTTTTTATTCATATCAAGTTTTTGTTGGGGTGGACTTGTCCTTAAAAAAAATAATTTCTTGTATATTCCTTCCTTTTTTCTTTGAAAAAACCTAAATAACAAAACATTAAAATACATATGAAAAAAACTAGGAAATAAGATATCAGTAAACAATAGGGGATTACTTCCCGAAAACGATAAAGTTGTTGATTGACGATCTATGATATATTATATAAAAGAAAAACATTCTAACAAGAGGGGATAACCATTGCATTCCATGTTTTTATTTGGCAATAAGTCATGATTGACTATTTTTGCCACCCACTGTATGAGAAGTAGGGTAACAATTTTATTTAGTATTATTTGTATTACTTCTTTTTGTCTCACCTGCATAGCAGAGTGAGACTATAGGCGCTGCTTTTCCGACGGCGACGGCGGCGTCAACATCAAATCTTAACCTAAGGTTAAGTTTTTGAAATGACATCATAACTTAGAAAGTATATAGACCTAGTTCATGAAACTTGACCATGAGGTTAATCAAGTATTACTTAACATCCTATTAGAGTTTCACGTCACATGACCAAGGTCAAAGGTCATTTAGGGTCAATGAACTTAGACCATGTTGGGGGAATCAACATCAAAATCTTAACCTGAGGTTAAGATTTTGAAATATCATCATAACTTAAGAAATATATAGACCTAGTTCATTAAACTTGGACATAAGGTTAATCATGTATTACCAAACATCCTGCATGAGTTTTACGTGACATGACCAAGGTCAAAGGTCATTTAGAGTCAATGAACTTTGGCCGATTTGGGGGTATCTGATGAATTACAATCAAAACTTAAAAAGGTTTTGGATCTGATTCATGAAACTTGGACATAATAGTAATCAAGTATCACTGAACATCCTGTGTGCATTTCAGGTCACATGACCAAGGTCAAAGGTCAATGAACTTTGGCCATAATGGGGGTATCTGTTGAATTACCATCATAACTTTGCAAGTTTATGGATCTGACTTTTGAAACTTGGACATAAGAGTAATAAAGTATCACTGAATATCCTGTGCAAGTTTCAGGTCACATGATCAAGGTCAAAGGTCATGTGAGGTCAATGAATTTTGGCCACATTGGGGGTATTTGTTGAATTACCATCCTATCTCTGTAAGTGTATTGGTCTAGTTCATAAAACGTGGAAATAAGAGTAACCAAGTATCACTTAACATCTTGTGCGAGTTATAGTAGTTTTCAAAGTCAGCACTGCTGCTATGTTGAATCGCGTGATGCAGGTGAGACGGTCAGAGGCATTCCACTTGTTTATTATTATTATTTCTTGTATATTCATTCCTTTTTTTATGAAAAAAAACCTTTAAATACATATAAAACAAAAAACTGAGGAATAAGATATCAGCACACAATATGGGGATTACTTCCCGTAAACGATAAGGTTGTTGATCGACGATCTATGAGATATTATATAAAAGAAAATCATTCTAGCAAAAGGGGATAAAGTTTTAACAAGTTCTTCGGTACTTTAAATTTTCAGTGTACCAAGCACCATTTGTAATATATTCAGCATTTTTTTTATTAGTTACAATTCCAATAATCTCAGTGGCCTAAGATATATTTTCTGTGGTTATATTGACCCGTTAAGTAAAGAGAGAGAGAGAGAGAGAGGATTTATGTGATCAAGAAGTGATAAGATAGGAAAACAAGTGGAATGCCTCTGGCCGTCTCACCTGCATCACGCGGTTCAATATAGCAGCAGTGCTGACTTTGAATACTACTCTAACTCGCACAAGATGTTCAGTGATACATGGTTACTCTTATGTCCACTTTTTATGAAGTAGACCAATAAACTTACAGAGATATGATGGTAATTCAACAGATACACCCAATTCTGCCAAAGTTCATTGACCCTAAATGACCTTTGACCTTGATCATGTGACCTGAAACTCGAACAGGATGTTCAGTGATGCTTGATTACTATTATGTCCAAGTTTCATGAATCAGATCCATAAACTTTCAAAGTTAAGATGGGAATTCAACAGATATCCCCAATTCGGCCAAAGTTCATTGACCCTAAATGACCTTTGACCTTGGTCATGTGACGTGAAACTCATGCAGGATGTTCAATGATACTTGATTTACCTCATGTCCAAGTTTCATGAACTAGGTTCATATATTTTCTAAGTTATGATGACATTTCAAAAACTTAACCTCAGGTTAAGATTTCGATGTTGAATCCTCCAACATGGTCTAAGTTCATTGACCCTAAATGACCTTTGACCTTAGTCATGTGACATGAAACTCAAATAGGATGTTCAGTAATACTTGATTAACCTTATGGCCAAGTTTTATTAACTAGGTTCATATACTTTCTAAGTTATGACATCATTTCAAAAACTTAACCTCAGGTTAAGATTTGATGTTGACGCCGCCGCCGCCGCCGTCGCCGTCGGAAAAGCGGCGCCTATAGTCTCACTTTGCTTCGCAGGTGAGACAAAAACTGATTTGAAATGACTGAAAGAGAGACAGGCAAAGAAAGAAGAGCCCCCTCCCACACCCGTACCAGAGTTACGGAGTTAGGCTGTCCCCTCGGTGGATTCAGGTCCATCAACAACTTGAGGTTAAATCTTTCCAGGGGCAAACGTGTGTGGGTGTGTGTGTGTGTTTGAGTTTTGTCAGACGTGTCTCAATCAGATATGATTATTTACGTCTGGGACCGACCTTTAACGTCACCATCCGAAAGACGTGACAAGGGCTCGAACCTCGAACCTCTGCATCAATTTGTAACTTCCCCACATAGCTTTGATTACAGGCGCACGGCACAACGCCCAGTCTTTAAATATGGTGCAGTCTTTGCTCTAGACCCATGCAGTTATTTCAAAATAGGAAATTATTAGAAACGAGAAAAAAACAGACAAACAATATTAACAAAGACGCCACAATATCATTGATGTAGAATAACGTTTTTGTTGTTATTTCGGGTTTTTAAGGCGCGTACCATTCAGATCTGAATATTTACACCTTTTATTAATTTGACGTTTTTGTGGTATTCAATTCAATTCAATTTTATTCATTTCACTTCCATCAAACAAAAACAAGTTGTATACCAACTTACGGTATGCCTTATCAAAGGGCTTTATAGTTTGAGAGATGCTGGTGTCTAAGTTTTTAGGTTAATCTTTTGCTTAATTTGAATTTTAAGAGAACTGGATGTGGGGTAAAGACAACTCTCTAAACCCTAGCATTTTAACTGGGTTTAATTTTAAAGATTGGTCTTAGCTTTGATTTTTTCAATATTTGTTTATCTTATAAATAGATGGGTCTAGACGAAGGTCTAAGCATAATAATAATGTTATTCAACAGGAATAAGAATATGACAAAGTCTTATGTTTTTAAGATTGTTTGAATTAATTTGTAAATGACTGGGTCTGGAATAGAGACAACGCTCTAAACATGTGCTTTTGAACTTGGTCTTAATTTTGAGGATTGTTGGTTCTTAGATTCGTTGTTGGGGTTGGGTTTTATTGTTTTTTATTCTTGAAATAATTGTGTCTGGAGGAAAGTCTACAATCGATCTCCATGTTATTCCACAGTAGTTAGATTATTGGGTATTTGTTTTAGACAATTTTATTTTTAAATAATAACCAAGTCTGGAAAATGGACGTTTTCTTTGCAAATGCATAACTACAATGTTTTGTAGGGGTCTTAGTATTATTATACAAAAGAATCTGGGTGTGGGGTACAGACATATTTTTTACTGGGTATAAATTTTAAAAATTGGTTTTAGATTTGATTTTGTTTTTTAATTAATTTCTTAGATAACCTGGTCTGGAGGAAAGAGTACGTTTTACAACTCATGTTATTCCAAGAGAATATGATAGGGTCTTATGTAAGAAGATTTTTTTTTCGTAATTTTTGTAATGATTAGGTCTGGAATAAAGACAACATTCTAAACCTCTTTTTAAGAACATGTTCTTAGGTTCAAGGATTGCTTGGTATTAGATTTGGAGTTATTTATATTTTTACTCTTAGCCTTATTTTGAAAAACAAATGACTGGGTCTGGCTGAAAGACTACGCTATATATCCATGTTATCCAGCATTAATAAGATTATGGGGTCTTTATACGGTTTTTGTTGTTGTTGTATTGTTATTTACAATTTTTGAATAACAAGGTTTGGAGAAAAGGCTAAGCTCGATTTTCCTTTTTTCCACTGGAATATCATTATGGTATCTTAGTTTGGACTTATATTATAATTTTTGAAATAACTGGGTCTGGAAAAAAGACTTTGGACTTACATTATAATTTTTGAAACAACAGGGTCTGGAAAAAGACTTTGGATTTATATTATAATTTTTGAAACAACCGGGTCTGGTGAAAAGACTTTGGGCTCATATTATTTTTGAAACAACCGGGTCTGGAATAAAGACTTTGGACTTATATTATTATTTTTTAAACAACCGGGTCTGGAATAAAGACTTTGGATTTATATTATAATTTTTGAAACAACCGGGTCTGGAATAAAGACTTTGGGCTCATATTATTATTTTTGAAACAACCGGGTCTGGAATAAAGACTTTGGATTTATATTATAATTTTTGAAACAACCGGGTCTGGAGAAAAGACTTTGGACTTATATTATCATTTTTTGAAACAATCGGGTCTGGAATAAAGACTTTGGACTTATATTATTATTTTTTTAAACAACCGGGTCTGGAATAAAGAGTTTGGATATATATTATAATTTTTTTAAACAACCGGGTCTGGAGAAAAGACTTTGGACTTATATTATCTTTTTGTAAACAATCGGGTCTGGAATAAAGACTTTGGATTTATATTATAATTTTTGAAACAACCGGGTCTGGAATAAAGACTTTGGATTTATATTATAATTTGTTAATTAACCGGGTCAGGAAAAGAGACTTTGCACTTTAGTGCTATATGAACGCATTACTATACGATTTTAGTTCAGAACGGATTTGCCAAAAATCCCTTCAAATTTATTACATTTGTGGGTAAAGTCATTATTACATTTGTGGGCGATCAAAAATTATTACATTTGTGGGTAAAGTGCATTATTACATTTGTGGGTGAAATTATTACATTTCGTGTGGGTAAAGTGTTATTACATTTGTGGGCGTTATTACATTTGTGGGTAAAGTGTTATTACATTTGTGGGCGTTATTACATTTGTGGGCGTTATTACATTTGTGGGTGCAACAGGGTGATGCGTGTATTATTCTCGATAGATAGCACCCCCCCCCCCCCCCGGAATTCCGGCAGATGTGAAAAAAAAGAAACGTTACCCAAAAAACTTCATTTTGTAGTGCAATCCATTTTGTTTATTTGCCCGTTAAATTTATTGATGTAAATTTGAAAATAAAAAAAAGGTTCAATGTAAAATTTTGGTCCCAAGAAAGTAAACAAGCTTCAGCCCCCTCTTCCCAGTGCCAAGGCGTCCTCTATATAATGAAGATGCTGCCTTTAATAAGTGCCCTTTTCCAGATGAGGGCTTCATTTAGACGATATTCTAAATATATATTTTTAAAACAAAATAAACGGTTTTGGCAACTTCGACAGGCCACCGTCACGTACACGAACTTATTTTATGAGATATAAAACAATGCCTTCTATGTTTTCTTTCAAGAGGAGAACGCAAAGAGGCTTTACTGTGTGTAGTAGAATTGTATCTTTCCTCCGATTGGGCTATCAAAATATTTAAATTCAACAGAGTGGAATCAATAAAGGGCCGTGTGGCTGTTCTTCAATTTACCACAGCTCCTCTACATGTCAGTTGAAGAGTATTTTCTCCTCAATCTATTCCAAGGTATCAATACAAACAAAAATAATCTTTTAAGAGTTCTAAAGACAATAAACTATTTTTAATACATAAAACCAAAAAGGGAAAGGGTATCCTAGGCATGCTCCTGTTGGGTTATAGCCTTTACTGTGCTAGAGCACTATTACAAACGGCCGAATAATAATAATAATAGTAATAATAATAATAATATTAATAATAATTATAATAATATCAATAATGATGAATGTAAATATAAAAATATAGATATAAAAGTTGCTTTATTACACAAAAAAACGCAATTTGCCTTGCCGATGGCTTTAAAACATGATATTTTTTTATTTGAAGTCGAAATACGGAGAGGGAATGGGGTAAATTCGGAGGGCTCCCTTAGGCTTAAATAAACAAAAATGAAAAAAACTTTTTTTTTTCAGGAATCATGTTGTCTGATGTCCCATACATCTGTGTTTTCCAAGTTGATAATACAAGTCAAACTGGTTTTGTAAAGTAGCGGAAATGCCGGGGAAATGCAGTTTTGCCACTTTGGGGTCTCCAAAAGATATATATTTTAACAAAGTTAATATAGTTCAAGTTCAAGTTTATTTTCCATTTCCATTATCAACATTACAAGCAAATACAAATCAAAAATACATTATAAATATAGACAAAAACAAATGAAATGTGATAACAATGATTACAAATCAATTACAAGTTACAAAATATTTGTAAAATAGTTTTAACAGAATCTGATATGGAAATGAGGGGATCCACTAAAAAGCATTGCTTGTAGAGCGTGGATCCCCTAAGAAATTATATCAAACATTTGAGAAATGGGACTCATTCGCAGGTGTAAATACGATAAGTTAAAATAGAATATTGGAAATAATAACAAGATGGTGAGTAATATAGGATATTTATATTGCGCACATTTCCACCTTGTTAGGTGCTCAAGGCGCTCCTATATTACCCGGCTAAGCTAGGCGTTCATAGCGCACACAGCTTCTTAAGGAATTACTTCCTACCGGTACCCATTTACCTCACCTGGGTCGAGTGCAGCACATCGTGGATCAGTTTCTTGCTTAAGGAAATTAACGCCATGGCTGGGATTCGAACCCACGACCCTCTCTTTCAAAGTCCGAAGACTAATCCACTGGGCCACAACGCTCCACAAGATGGTGAGTGATAGCGAGAAATGATAAAAAGATGACAGAGATACAGGACGATACTAAAAACTAAAAAGAAAACAGACATGATAAAGAATAGAGGGAAGAGAGAAGGAATAAAGTACTAAGAAGGGAGCGAGAGGGAGAGAGAGAGGGCAAAGATAAGTAGGGAGGGGGAGGGAGAGAGATGGATGCACACACACACACACACATCGACAGACAGACAGACACAGATTATGTGGAGAGAGAGGGTCAGAAAAAGAGAGAGATAAAGGGGGGGGGGGCAAGACCGAGAGTACAAACGTGGATCAACGAGAGTGTGACTCAATAGATGTAATTGCAGAAGTAAACAATAAAATCAAAAAATAAAAAATAGCTTGCTTAGATAGTACTAAAAATATACAAACTAATTAATTACTTTGGTAAGACAGTAAAAGAATTATTTTTAGTTTTCTCTTAAAGGAGTGGATAGAGGGGGCCTGTTGAACATCTTTATGGAGTGAATTCCAAAATATGGGGGCGGTGAAAATAAAAGTATTTTGCGCAAAACGAGTTCTTAAGATAGGCAGATGAAAGTTATCGGCTTGTCTGGTAGGATACCTATGAAAATTGTTATTTTGAGAAAACAAATGATTAAATGCAAAAGGAACCATACTATTTTTATACATAAACATAAACTGCCCAAGCTGAAATTGGTATAAGTCTTGAACCTTTAAAATTTTGTAATCAAGGAAAAGCGGATCAGTGTGAGAACGGGGGTGTGAGAATGAAATAATACGAAGGGATTTTTTTGTAATAATAATATTTTGTTAAGTAAACTTTGATGGGTATTGCCCCAAACAAGGATCCCATAGTTGATGTATGGTAGTATAAGAGAAGAATATAATGTAAGTAGAGAAGTAACAGGAATAAACGTTTTCAACCTATTTATGATGCCTATATTTCGGGGTATTGTTTTGCAAATATTATCAATATGGCATTTCCAGGAGAGTTTGTTATCTACATGAACTCCCAAAAATTTAATTGAGGTAACACTTTCCAATCGGAAATCTTCAATAAAAATGTCAAAAGTTAAGGAATCTATAGTATTACTGAATAAAATATATTTAGTTTTTTGAAGGTTAATTGATAATTTGTTAGCTCTGATCCAATTCAAAATATTAGTTAATTCGGAGTTTATTATGTTAACAAGTGTAAGCGGATCATTGTGAGAGAAGAATAGATTTGTGTCATCAGCAAAGATAATGAAAGATAAAATGTCAGATGCTCTGCAAAAATCATTTATACATAAAATAAACAAGAGGCGTCCCAGAATACTTCCTTGTGGCACACCACAATTAATATTACACAAATTGGAGGAATGGTCATTAAGAAAAACAAATTGTTTTCTGTTAGAGAGGTAATTCCTGAACCACTCCAAGGCCTTCCCACGTATGCCATAATGCCATAATTTATGAAGTAGGATGTCATGATTAATAGTGTCGAAGGCCTTGGAGAAATCCAGGAAAATACCGACCATGTGTAAAGATTTATCGACAGCATGAGCAACTTTTTCAACAAAGGATAATAAGGCGTGAATTGTACTGTGCTTTTCTCTATAAAACCAAACTAGAAATTTGAAAAAACGTTGTTATCATTCAAAAATTTAATCGTTCGAGTATATATGAGTTTCTCCAGAATTTTAGAAAGACATGGTAGTAGGGAGATAGGTCGATAATTGTTAATATTCAGTCTATCTCCTTTCTTATAAATGGGAATGACTTTTGCAATTTTCATGGAGTCAGGAATTTGTCCATGAAGTAAAGACAAATTGAAAATGTAAGCAAGAGGATCAACAATATATGGAATTATAGTTTTAAGTATAACGTTATTGATATCATCATAACCGGAGCTTCTTTTATTATCAAGATTAGAGACAATATCCATAATTTCATAAGGGGATGTCGGGGTCAAAAATATTGAATTTGGATTGGGTGTACCAAGAAATTCGGTAAATTGTTTGTATGAGGGCGCTATATCCATAGCAAGGTGGTTTCCGATCGATGAAAAATGGTCATTAAATATATTAACGATGTTGAGGGGCTGTTGAATAATCTCGTTGTTTGATTTAACTTCTGAAAAAACATCTTTATTTTCTGAGACATTCATAGCTTGCTTGAGAATTTTCCAAGTGTTTTGCATATCATGTTTATGTAGTTGTAATTTATTTTCGAAGTATCTTTTCTTTTCAATACGAATGATTTTAGTCAAAGTGTTTTTATAAGATGTGTATTTCAATTTGGTATTTTCCGTTCCTTTTGCTTTATATTTATAATAAAGATTATTTTTTCGATTAATTGAGCGAAGTATGGATTTGGAAATCCAAGGTAGTCTTGGGGACTTTTTATAATTCATCTTGTCATTTCTCCTTTTAGGAAGGTGAATGTCAAATTGACCTAAAAGCAAATCGCAAAATTTATCGTAACAAGAGTTAACCTCTTCTATGTCATGAATACAAGACCAATCCATATTTTCAAGACTAGTACTTAATCTGTTTAAATTGCCTAAATTGACGCTACGTCTTGAGGAACAAGCACCTTGTCGAAAGGACGGTTGTGCTAATTTGTAAGAAGTCATAATTGGATAGTGATCTGTAATATCGGACAAAATTATGCATGAATCAGGATGAGGTATAATATTAGAGAAGATGTTGTCAATTAGCGTAGCAGATAAGTTTGCGACACGAGTTGGTTTGGACACAAGTGGTAGGAAAGAGGCCGCTAATAAAGTTTCAACAAGCTCGTGTGCAATGTTATTGTTTTTAAATTTCAGTATATTTATATTGAAGTCCCCCATAATAAAACAATCCTTGTTGGTAAAGTGGGACAATTTAACAGGTCAGATAATTACGAGGTAAAGTCATTTGCATTAGAATTTGGAGGTCGATAAACGACACCTGCAATTACATTCCTGGCGCCGGTGATTTCAGTTTCTATAAAAAGAAATTCAATACAGTCATTGACAATTGAAATATTTTCATGGATAGAGTAGCGAAAACTATGATGAACGTACAGAGCAACGCCTCCACCTGTCCTACCCTGTCTGTTTTTGTTAACGAAGCTATAGTTGTTTAAAGAAAATGGAAGGTTAGTGTCCTGAGATAGCCACGTCTCTGTAAGACCTATTATAGACATAGGTTGTGGTGATGGGTTATCCAGTATCAATTGTAAGTCGTCGAAGTGCTTGCTCAAGCTTCTTATATTCAAATGAAGTAGGGAGAATGTATTGGTATAAAAATTCAGTACGAATTGGTTTGGCAATATCTGGTTTATGATTTAATAAAATATAGTTAGGTTAGAATTTAATCAATTTGCAAAATCTTACAATACAGTCTTAGTTTTGACTAATCTACAATGCAAAAGAAATAGGATCATATTTGTGAATAAAGAATGTTCATTGATAATCTCCTGCTAGTGAATACAATTACAATATAATTTGTTTGTGGTCAGACGACAATGCATCATCTAGTTTTGTGATCAATCGAAATGGTATTTCAGTGAGATCTTGGATGTAAACTCCATTACAACTTTGGTTGCAATTAATTTGCAATATATTCCAATCAGATCTGTTGAGCAAAATTATACATCAAAACAAGATATTGGTTGTCAAAAATGTGAAGTATATTTGAATTAGATTGTTGGTTGTGAGCATTACTGCACAACAAGATTCTGGTTGTGAACAGTCTAATAATAAGATCTTGGTAATTGATAATTTAAGCTACATCTTGATCATATCTTGGTTGTGATTAGTATACTGCTATTAACGATGTACTGCATGATGCTCGCAGCGAGAATCTCGTTGCGAACAACATGCGGCACATTTGCAGTGTCAGTTTTGATCCATCATACTGCATTTTCAAGAAATTTTGATAATGATTAAATTAGACCCCAAAGTAGCCAATCTGGAATAAAATTATTGGAAATGTTTTTTTGACTGATTTGAGTAGGTATGGGTGTCAACATTTACCAAAAAAAAGTTAGGATGAATACGGGTTGGGGAAAGTGCTTTTTTCAAGGTCAAAGGTCAATGACCTTTTCATATATACTGTATAGTGGTATCTCTGAGATGGAAAGGTGCAGGTTGGTGATAATGGTGTCAAAATGCACAAATTCTTTCCAGAATATGAAATGAAATAAAATTAAGTACCCAGAATGCACATTCACCGATAAAATTCAAGGTCAAAGCCTTTCAAAGGTCAATGACCCTTTTTACATTATATACCATATTGCATAATGGTATCTCTGAGATGATAAGGTACAGGCTGGCGATCATGGTGTAAAATGTACAGATTCTTACAAGAAGATAAAATAGAAAAAATTCAAGTACTTAGAATTGACATTCACCAATGAAATTTAAGGTCAAAGGTTTTAAAAGGTCAATGACCTTTTTACATTATATATACCATACTGTATAATGGTATCTCTGGGATGAAAAGGCACAGGGTTGGTGATCATGGTGTCAAAATGCACAGATTCTGACCAGAAGACCAAATGAAATAAAATTAAGTACCTAGAATACACATTCATCCCTAAAATTTAAGGCCAATTAAAGGTCAATGACCTTTTATACATTATATACCATATTATATAATGGTATCTCTAAGATGAAACGGCGAAGGTTGGTGTTCTTGGTGTCAAAATACACAGATTCTTACAGGAAGATTGAATAAAATAAAATTAAGCATCAAGAACTTACATTCAACTTTAAAATTCAAGGACAAAGGTCAATGTCCCTTTTTAACATAAGATAATGATAATGGTATCTCTGAGATAAAACATCACAGGTTCGTAATCTTGGTGCCAAAATGGAAAGATTTGTACCAGTAGATTAAACAACAACAAAATCAATATACAGAATATTGTTTCACCCTTGAATTCCAAGTTCAGATGAAATAATATATACATATATATGTGTGTGTATAATCTGTATGAAATGAAAAAAAATAACAAAACATTTTTCCTATGTGTTCATATTTGTGATAATGTAAATAAAGATGGCTAATTTGTAATGAAAACATGGAGGTTTCATAATTTCAGTTTGAAGTAAGGTCATGGAGAATGTATTTAGGGTTCAGAGGTCAATAACTCTTTCCAAAATATCAGTGGAAATTGTTTAAAAAAGGTGATAACCAAATAACACTTCTTCATATACTGCGATGCATTTCCAAAAGCAATGAAAAAAATGAAATGGATTATACAACTTCAAACCTATGTAAATCAAGGTTGTCGTGTCTTTTTCTCTCCAGCGATAATCCATTCATCTCATTAACTTAATCTTCTGAAAATGGATAGGATAGGTCTAAATCTCATGTCACAGCTTGCATCATCTTAGAGCATTTCCAAACAGCAGAGGGATAACGATGAAATGAAGGCCATCATTAGAGCTGCAGCTTTTGTCATAGTAAATG
Source organism: Lytechinus variegatus (assembly GCF_018143015.1). Classification (NCBI taxonomy): domain Eukaryota; kingdom Metazoa; phylum Echinodermata; class Echinoidea; order Temnopleuroida; family Toxopneustidae; genus Lytechinus; species Lytechinus variegatus. The sequence goes on along the minus strand of NC_054747.1, from coordinate 5,622,566 downwards.
GCATGTATCTCAACTTTAACAAAGATGAATTCCTGTATTATTATTAATTACCTCTCATTGCGAGCTGCCAGAATCTCTCATGCTTCATACCTGCTCTCTGGCTGCCGTAGGTCACCCATGATGCTATTTCTACTAGGTATCAGTTTGTACAAGGATCATGTATTTGGTCCCGAACAACTGAATGTTATCATGCATAGTAATGAAATTCAAAAGGAGATAATAGCTTACAAGTACACATCCATTGACTTAACAACACTCCTACAGCACCACTTCCAGTTCTTGAGGATCAAGCTGTGCAACATATCAGTAATAATATAGATCCTGGTATGTTATCCCTTGACAGAACATTAGGCTTTCATTGAATGGGCCAGATCAAAGTCCTGAAAATGTCAGAAGGTTTCCAAGAGTTTGATTACTCTTTGCTGAAGTTGAGACACTTAACTTCATTTACTATGACCATAGAGCTAATGTAATAGCTCCATGCTATGACAAAACCTGCCGCTCTATGAAAATGTTCTTGGATGATGCCTATCTTTTCCATTTACAGATTAAGTTATAGTATATAGTATTGATTGTAGCATTTGAGGTTAGTGAATATTGCTACAGAGAAATTAGTACCTTGGTTTAGATTTATAAAATGCATATCTAAATGCTGCTACTTTAGACAACTTCACCATTTCAAATGATTTCATGCATGATTTTTTTTTACACTTTTGGCAATGCATTACTACAGTATATATTAAAGAGTGCTATTTGATTTCAATTCCACCTCGAACTTGTATTTTGACATCATTGGTCCAGGAATCACCTATTAAATTTCTGTTCATTTTCCACGCAGGTGAGTCTTTTTCCCATCAAAATCACTATATACCTACATGCCACAATCAAGTTATCGACATATTTACTTAAATTTCCAGCAGTTTTTGACATAGTTCATTGATCTCTAACCCCTAAATATATTTTTCATGGCCATTAGTTATCCTTATTTCAAAGTGAAATTATTAAACATCCTAGTTTTCATTACAAATATCCATCTTTCTTTCTATTATTCACAAAAAAATGTGAATATAATGGATTGCTTTCTTTTTTGGGGGGAATAATAAATGGATATATCAATATTTATTAACTTTTGACCTTTGATATTGGATATCAAAGGTGAAGGATAATTCTTTAATATTATTTTGTGCCTTTTTATCTTCTTGCAAAAATTGTTTTTTGACACCAAAATCACCAACATGCAGCGTTTTATCTCAGAGATACCATTATACGATATATAACCTATGTAAAAAGGTCATTGACCTTTGACCATGAACTTTATGGATTAATATGCATTCTGGGTACTTAATTTCATTTTATTTGATCTTCCTCTAAGAAACTCTGCATTTTGACACCAAGATCACTAACCTGCGCCTTTTCATCTCAGAGATACCATTATACCGTATATGGTATATAATGTAAAAAAGGTCATTGACCTTTGAAAGGTTTTGACCTTGAATTTCATTGGTGAATGAGCATTTTATGTACTTGTAAGAATCCGTGCATTTTGACACCAAGATCATCAACCTGCGCCTTTTCATCTCAGAGATACCATTATATCGTATATGGTATATAATGTAAAAAAGGTCAATGACCTTTGAAAGGCTTTGACCTTGAAAATTTTCGTTTAATGTGCATTCTGGGTACCTAATTTCATTTTATTTGATATTGTGGTAAGAATTTGTGCATTTTGACACAATTATCACCAACCTGCGCCTTTCCATCTCAGAGATACCATTATACAGTATATATGAAAAGGTCATTGACCTTTGACCTTGAAAAAAAGCACTTTCCCCACCCCATATTCCTCCTAACATTTTTTGGTAAATGTTGACACCCATACCTACTCAAATCAGTCAAAAAACCATTTCCAATAATTTTATTCCAGATGGTTACTAATTACGGGATACTATATAGTAATTTTACAATAAGATCTTAGTTGTGAGCAAAGCATATTTCATCACAACAGGAAGCTGGTTGTGATCAATCTACAATGGTCTGTTTCATGACATTACAGATGAGATCAATCTGCAAAGTATTTTCACCAGATATTGGTATCGTGAATATAATTTGCATTACAAAGACGTAGGCTAGTCATAGTTTAAAGAATATTACAGTTACATCGTGTGAACAATATATACTGTATCGCAATAAAATATTGGTTGTTATCAATTTCCAATAAGATTTTGTCAACAGTGTATTCAACATCATCGTTATGATAATAGGATATTTGCTGTTAATAATTAAGCCTATATTCCTATTAAATCTTGTAAACAATATATACCGCATCACAATAAAATATTGCTTGTTAACAGTTTACACTCTAATCCAAACAAATCTTGTGAGAAATATACAATGCAACACAAAATATATAGGTTGTTCTTAATTTGCAGTGCATTCCAGTCAGATTTTGAGAACATTATATACTGTATCATGATCAGGATCACAATAGAATATTTGTTGTCAACAAACATATCTTGTGAGCAATATATACTGTATCACAAAAGAAATTGGTTGTTAATATGTTTTCATTATATCTCAACTAGATCAGCATATACTGCCCACAAAGATAATTTACAATTCCATTCAGATCCTGTGAACAAAGTGTACTACATCATTGTGATCACAATAAGTTATTGGTTGTTTGTAATTTTTGTATCCAATGAGATCTTGTGAGCAATATACAGTGCGTCCCACAAAAAACGAAACCGAGATTTATCGATGATTTATCATAACTTAATCACAAATACAATAGACAAATGACCTACCATTTTAAAGCTTAGAATCTCCTCTTTCATCTGAATTACCTACATTATTTCTCATTCACGCATAAGTGAGCAAAAACAATTTGAAAAAGGATATTCCCAAAAGTCTCTTGGCGGGCCGTATCTGGGTTTCAAAAAGAACACCACATTTTTAAAAAGTTCAATATCTGCTTTTTAATTTGATACCTCAATTACAGAAAATGGTCAAGGAATAACAAAGTTCTGGTTATTTGAAATAAGGCTTGAATTTCAATAATTTCATAAAATGAAGAGGTTTTACAGGCTAGCGTTCAAACTCACTCGACACTCCGTTTTGTTCACGATCAGCCATGCATTAACTCTTTTGTTACCGTGCGATATCTTCTGTGGGAAACTTGTGAAAACACGTTTATTTAATGAAATTATGGAAATACAAGCATTGTTTCGAGGGATCATAACTTTTTACTTCTTGACCATTTTTTGTGATTAAGGTATCAAATAAAAGAGCAGATATTGAACTTTTTAGTCATGTGACTTTCTTTTTGAAATTTAGATACACCCCGCCAAATAAATTTTTAGCATTCTTTCTTTGAATTGTTTTTGCTCACTCATGCGTGAATGAGGAATAATCTACGTAGTACCAGGTGAAAGAGGAGATTCTAAGCTTTACGTTGGTAGTTCATTTGTCTATTTTATTTATGATTAAGTTATGATAAATCATCACTAAATCTCGGTTTCGTTTTTTCTGGGACGCACTGTATACTGCACCACAATAGGATATTTATTGTTCACAATTGGCAGTGTATTCTAATCAGATTTTTTTTCTGGCGTTATGTACTATAAAATCATGATCACTATAGAATATTTTATTGTTAACAGACAGATCTTGTGAGCAATGTATAATGCATCACAAAAAGATATTGGTTGTTGATCATTTTCTATGTGCCTCAACCAAATCATATCAACATTATACTGCCTAACAATAAGATATTTGTTCTTCACAATTTATGATTCTATTCGGATCATGTGTACAAAGTGGTCTGCATCTTCGTAATCACAATACGTTATTGGTTGTTTGCAATTTGTAACTTATTCCAATCAGATCTTGTGAACAATAAATACTGTATCACAATACGATATAGGTTAGGTTGTCAACAGGTTGAAGATATTCTAATCGCATCATGTGAACCAATATACTGCATCATCATGTCAATATATGGATTGAGGAGGGGTACATTCGTCATGATTCATGTGCCAGAGCTTCATTAAAGCTGTAACCTGCAAAGCAATGTCTCCTGTAAATTTTCCAAGAGAAACAAATTGGAAACAAATAAAACAAAATTAATAGTGTTTTACCGATACCGAAATGCATTTTGCCCGTATGTATCATAGATTACGGTGTGGCAGACACACCAACAAAACCGATACGAGAAGCCGATGGAAGCCATTGTGTTAAGATTGTGTTATCTCTAATGACATACCATTGATCGCTTTATTGTCCGATTCGTGAGTGTGACTGTGACATAGAGGTTGTTTGGTCTCGTTTTAGCGCAATATCACGTCATACATTTTGACATATTTGCCCTCTTTCTAAGCAAATTAAGACACTAATACTGTCATGAAGCATATCGATGTTTTTGCTAATATATTCTCTTTAATGTAGAATGTTGACATTTTGTATTAATTGCTGTTATTTATAAAACAGTTCAGGATTCTTGAAAAAATACTCTGTTTTTAATTATAATTTGCATAATTTATGTAAATTAGGTAATAATAAACAAGGGATATCCCAATTATATAATGACAATTTTCTTCCCTGTCTTACCCTAAGTCTTTATTTCCAATTTTAGGGCAGTTCTGGTGAAATATATATTCTGAATTACTTGTTATACTATATCGACATAATATGCAAATTTATGACATAATATGCAAATTTATGCAAATTACATGCTTATTTGCATAGATACAGCGTGTCTCTTTGGATGAATCTTTTTCTTTTGACTCAAGGAACATTTGTGCCAAGTGGGACATTTGTACTAAAAAATGCAGCGTTCAACCTCTTAACAAGTCTACTACATTGGGGATATGATCTTGGTGTCTACACTAGTGTTTCAAGGGTAAACTAATACTGTACATTGTGTCAAGTTGAAAGGTCAGTCAGGTGTCAATTGTGTTCAAAACTTCAAAGATGGTCAGAAAAATGGGGATTGTAATGTTACTTAAAAGTGGACATAGTACATTTAAAATACACCTTGGGATGTTATTTTAGTGTCTACACCAGGGTTTCAAGGATCAAATGATACTTTGGGACTGGTTACAATGATGTTTAGTTGTCCGTTTTGCCTGAAAATCCAAGATGGTTTCCATAAATGGGTTCTAAAATTAGCGACTGGTCCTTTGAAGTGGATATAATATCCACTTGTGAGAAAAAATGTTGGTGCCTACATTCAAAATGCAAGCAGATAAATGTTAGTAACAGCGCCCATTTTGATGTAATTTTAGAATCTACCTTGGATTTTGGACAAAATTGAAAACTAATCATCCTTGTTACTTGTCCAAATTTAATAGTGGACCCTTCATACCACAGTGTAGACACCAAAATTGTTTCTCACAGGTTGTATGAACTCTGATAATTTTCGAGTGATAGAAGTCATTTTAGATGCCATTTTGGAAACCCTCTTGGATTTTTAAGCAAGATTGACAAATGGATATCATTGTAACGAGTCTTAACGTATTTTTAAAACTTGAAACCAAAGTGTGTACACCAAAATCATTTTCCTTGGTGGATTCTGAATGAACTATGTCCATTTTTAAGCAACAGACTCCAATTAGAGTCCAAATGTAGGAAGCCATCTTGGATGTTGAGACATACTGGATTACTTGTCCTTGTAACTTATTCCAATGTACATGATGTATTTACTGACTATGAAAACCATGGTTTAGATATCAAAAAAATATGTCCTTGGCAGATATTACACGAAATATGTCCGTTTGTTAGTAACAGGGTCTATTTTATATTCCATTTTTGTCTCGCCTGCGTAGCGGAGCGCGACATAGGTATCACTATTTCCGGCGTCGTCGTCGTCAACAATTGTGTTGTACACCCAATAAATTTTTATAGCTTCGAGGTGGGATCACCAAATTCATACCAAAGGTCCATCTCCTGAAGGCACAGGTCAAGTTCGAATATGAGTCGAATATGAATAAGGTCAAAGGTCAATGAACTTTCCATGACTGGCACTGTGCTATGTTGTACACATAATAACTTTCTATATCTTCTAGGTGGGATTACCAAATTCATACCAGAGGTCCATCTCCTGAAGCCACAGGTCAAGTTCGAATATGAGTCGAATTTGAATAAGGTCCAAGGTCAATGAACTTTCCATGACTGACACTGTGCTGTGTTGTACAAACAATAACTTTCTATAGCTTGTAGTACTTCACTCTTGCATCATTTACTTATCATATGCACACAGATCAATGTAGAAAACTCTACTGCTTAAGTGAATGCCAGATTGCTAAAAATCACACACAATAAGTTTTTATATTTATCTTTCATGCACACCCCTTCCTCCATTTTTTCAAACAATAAGTTTGCCATAACACCATAATAATTGATTAAATTTTACAATTTAACTCACATTATTATCAATTACATTCTTTTTCACTAACATTAATTTCCTTACTTGCAAGGAAATAATTATAGCTTCATAGTATTAACAGCATTCTTAGTGTACCATTAATGCATTTGTAAACTGTCAGAACCACAATTCACCCCCTAAACTGCTTACAGCCTCAGAAGTCAAATAGCATAGTTTTGACATGCAGTTTCTTCATGACTGCAATATGCAGGCGAGACAACGCTTGGCGTTTGCCTTGTTGGAAGCCACCTTGGATTTTTGGACATACTTGACCACTGACTATTCTTGTAATTTGTCCTAATGTATATATAGTTTGACACATTTCACCATGACATAAACATATTCCAGGATATTACACAAACTACACTTTTTTATGCAGCAACAGCAAATTTAGACTCCATTTTGGAAGCCATCTTGGATTTTTCATATACTGGACAACTGACTGTCCGTGTAACTTGTCATAGTGTATTACGTGACCACTGAAACCCGTTCTAGACACCTAAATCATATATCCCAGACGGATATGAAATGAGCTGTATCCATCAATATATCAACGGCCATTTCAAACTCCATTTTTGGCAGCCATCTCAGGGTTTTGGACACATCAGACCACTCACTGTCCTTTTAACCTGTCACAATGTACTACTTCATTGCAAAGAAACCAAATTAAGTCGCTGAAATTAGATATCATTTGGTTGTCATGGCAATGGTATAAGTTATTTGTATATCAGCAGCAAACACAATGCTTTGCACTCTAAAATTATGGGAAATGTATGACAAAATGCAGATTCTAAATTGTTTTTCGATCAAATTTGGTACTTTTCTCGGGAAACAAGGAATTGTTGCCATGACAACGGGCTATATGCAACATTGATATTCATCATAAAATTCAAGCATTACCAAGGCAACCTCAAATTTTATCATTCTAATGAACTAATGCGAACCACTGTAATCTTTGTACAAAATTAATTGACTGGGTCAAACCTTGAGTTAATAAATTGGATTTTCCACCTGTCAATTATCATGTCAACTTTTTTTTATTTTTTTTAATTAGATGCTATTTGGTTGCCATGACAATGGCTTTAGATGTTATTTGTAATAACAGGAAACATATCCATTCTTACCCTTAAATTTGGGGAAATGAAAGAAATATCAGATTCTACAGTCCTTTTCTAATAAAAACTGGTACTTTTCTTTGATAAATGAGCCGTTGCTATGGCAACAGGTCATTTGCAACATTGATAATTATCGTTGAATTCAAGAATTACCATGGCAACATCAATGTTTATCATTCTAATTAGTTCATGCAAAACACTCATTGTATTGTTTCCCCTAAATTAATTGAGGTCAAACCTCATGCAGGTACATTAAGTTAATTTTCATTGTATTTTTTCACCTGTCCTTAACCTTGTCATCCCTGTTGGGTTTTTTTTTAATTAGATTTTATCTGTTTGCCATGGCAATGGCTTAAGATGTTATATCTATAAATTTAGTTACAAAAATATATCTCGATTAGTACCTTAAAATTATTGAAAATGGAATGATGATCATACATGTATTTTACAAATTATCAATATTTTTACTTTTCTAGAAGTAATTAGCTATTGCCATGGCAACGGGATCTTTGCAATTTTATTTATTTAATTCAAGCATTACCAAGGCAACATAAAGTTTTATCTTCATAAAGAACCCCTGCAGATCACTTTCTGCATTTTTGTTCAAATGAGGGGTGAAAACTTAAGCATACAGATTAAGTCAATTCCAATTGTTTTTTTCCACCTGTCCAATGTCTTGTCAACCTTGTTATTTTTGTAAATTAGATGCTGTTTGGTTGCCATGGCAATGGTCTGAGATGTAATTTATACATTTAGCAATCAAAATATCTTTTTTTAACACTGTAAAATTAGGGAAAATTAAAGATAAATCATATTCTACAACTTTTTAAATCAAAATTCTTATTTTTCTGGGGAAAAACAAGCCGTTGCCATGTTTGATTTATTGTTTCTTCTTCATCCGTAACATTCGTATAATACATTTTTCATAACATAATAAACATGATATGTTAGCATTTTGGCATGAATCATAAATAAAGAGTACTAAAAAGATAATTCCAGACAAAAATGATTAACTATATGATATTCACAATTTGCAGGAGATCTTGAATATTTCTAAATTTTACATGTATTCAATTGGGAGCTTAAAAATTATCTTTTTGGTCATCTATATCATGTTTATCTACCATTTACAGGGGAAAGTATGTCATTTTTGATAAATTAATCCGTAACGGCCGAAAATGGCATTTATGAATTTACCTTCCATCTTTAAAATAAATCTTACGGTAAATACTAATACTTGTGAAAGTTTCATGCTTTAGTCAAAATTTGCACAATTGTTGTGATTTTTTAAGCTTACCCGCTCTACTATTAAAAGGTTTCGTATGTAAGGGAATCCACATTAAATTGCAATTTTGTAAGTATTGTCATAACATTTCTCCCTTTCTCAAATAAATAAAATAAAATCAGCAGATATTCCTATAACACCAGAGTAAATTGATTATGATGTATATTGTCAATAAGGGTGGGGCACGTTACCAAGCCCCCCCCCCCTACACCCTTGAGTTAACTAAAACCAAGGGGATTTCTTTTTTCTTTGGTAGAAACCTTTCCCTGTAAAGAAAAAACGTGTTTCCATTGTTAACATGTTAAGGGAAAATGTAAACCTTCTAAGCATAAATTGTTGTAGAATTTCATAATCTACACTATTAAAGCGCTGCGATTTTTTTTTACTAAATGAACCTTTTTTAAAAGTGTAGAGAATATGCCAACATTTGACTTACCTACTTTCCTGCACAAATCTTCTTTTACATTTTTCTTCATACAATTCTTATATGCTTTAAGAAGTATAACAGGAAGAAAATAATTAAAAGTTTAGTTATTACATGAAACATGACCAAGTCATTTTACTATGAATTTATATTCATGCCTTGTTCTGTGCATATGATGACATATGTTTTTTTCATTTGATATTAAGGACTGTCTTTAGCTTATGTAAGTGTGATAAGTGTAAATAAAAGCCAATGATATTAATTATTCTAGAGTATAACCTTGCATTCATGAATACTTGTAGTAACGATTTGATTTTTTGTTCAACGGCCGATTTGCTGGTAACAAAATTAACCAGCATTTTAATCAAACATATATATCGCCCTCTCTCAGCAATATATTTTATTTTTCCTTTAAACTGTGTTCGTTTAGCATGTTTCTTACACATTTAAGGATTTGATATCAAGAAGCGACAGATAACTTTATATATTGAGATTTTCAGCACAATCCAAGCTATGAAATAGGTTTTTTTATAAAAAAAGAAACCCTACGCAAATATATATTTCATTTTTTTATAATCTTGCCACGTGGATCTTCTTATTGAATAGACAAACAATATACAGTATTACTAAATAGGTTCATTATTGCGGATTGGAATATTCGCTAGAGGGTATTCATTTGTCTCGCAATCTACTATGGTCAACAAGGAAATTCGTGATCACTCTCGCAAAAAGTGTTCACTTGCTTTTTAGGAAATTCGTGATCACTCTTGCAAAAAAGTGTTCACTAGCTTACACGTTCACGAGCTTTCGAGTGCCGCTGCACCTCTTTATCAAGTGACGAAAAATTGTCCGATATCTCTCTCTTGTGCGTACGATCTTGGAGATTAGTATAAATAGAGTACGATATCGGACAATTTTTCGTCACTTGATAAAGAGTTGCAGCGGCACTTGAAAGCTCGTGAACTTGTAAGCTAGTGAACACTTTTTGCGAGAGTGATCACGAATTTCCTAAAAAGCCAGTGAACACTTTTTGCGAGAGTGATCACGAATTTCCTTGTTGACCATAGTAGATTGCGAGACAAATGAATACCTTCTAGCGAATATACAGTATTAACATATATTTAACTTCACTTATCAAACTGAGAACTTACCAATATAACAATAGAATATCTTTAACATCACCTAAATTCAATCAATGTCAAGATATGTTTAGATCATAAAGAAAATTGTCGAAATACATTCAAATTAGATCAAAAACATATTTGCATATAAGAATAAAAACATCAAAAATCAACTTTCAAGATGTACTGTATATGTACTACATTCTAATTGGAAAAATGCAAAAGAACACACTGGTTGTTACCATATATATTCTGAGCCTGTCAACTGGGGGAAGAACCTAATAGCTTTTACGAGAAGGCTATCTGTTGTAAATATATGTAACATGACAACAAATATAATATTTAGGATTCTACCCTGAGGACTATAAAAACACTGATTCACAGTAAATCTGTAGAAATTAAGCAATATGGGGATTCAAACCTGGACTATTTTGTTCTTCGACGTCAATCAATGTGTCATCTTCAATGAATGCATTGGATGCGATGACAGGCATAACAAGAGAGATGAGAACTGCGACAAATTTTAGTTTTGATGCCATATCTCCGCCAGTCCTAGAATAATTCATGAATACATAAAGAATAACATTTTTCAGTTTTTAAGACATGATCAACAATAATTGTTGCGAATGTTGGTTCATTTGGTATAGGCCTATGAAGGGTCGAGGGTTCGATTCAAAGCAGTGTCATATTGTAAAGAAACTCTTCTTGTATGAATTGCAAAAATGGTAATTCGCATATTCTGGAAAGAATCAAACTTTAGTTCATTACACTTCATATTAACGATGGGAATAAAATATTAATCAAATAATACAAAACATAATGAATGGATGACCTCATCCATAACTTTTTTGTGAAAAAATAACCAGAACTTTAAAATGTCATAACTTTATTCTATTTTTATATCAGATTTTGATGCAAAGTTATACCTATCATTTTTTTTTCTTTTTTTATTGAAATTAGCTTTTGGCTGGGGTGGATGTGCACCTTAAACATGTTAAAGGCAGTCATCTATATTTTGTTTTGCTAGGGTTAACACAGTCTTTTCAAATATATGTACCTGTATTTTCTTGTAAATACACGCAGACAGAACTTACCAATTTACGTTCGATTGTTTGATCAACGTCTGAGTCGAGGAAAATTTGTCGAAATGCTGTCACACCACAGGAGAGCACTTGATGAATGATTTTCAATTACTTTATCATACCTGTATGTATGAAGATTTCAGCCCGTAAAAATTTTTACTCATTTATCTTTTTACCACAATAATTTCACGTAAACCTCTGTGGAAAAGACGAATCCATCTGGTCCTATATATTTCCATTTCTATAGGTGGGACCAAGGCCGAGTCTGTTCAGCAGGATATTATTTATATTTCTCATGACATCCTGAATTCCTTTTCATTTACATGTGATTCTATCGTTCTCATACTGATGATTTGTTTTACAAGTCGAATTCGTACAGGGCAATTCATGTACGAATTAAACCTAAATGTAACCAAACAAATTATTGATTAACATTTTACCCCCAAAAAACACAACTATTCACAATCAAGGGCGGAAATCTCTCCCCAAAATGGCTGGAAAATTAGACAAGCCAAAATAAAATAATAAGATAATCTCGTCCATAATACATGTTTTATTTCGATTTTTAATGATGTATATTTTTCCATCATAAAAGACCAAAAATAGAAGGGGGAATATTTGATATTGTGCACCCTACTATTTTGGGTAGGAGGGACGCCCCCCCCCCCACACTGTACCCCGTGGGATTTTGCCCAACCCGACAGACCCTCCGTTTCCATCCTCCCCGTACCCGCACACACAAAAAACTAAATTACTAGTTTGAATTGTTTTAAAATGAAGTTAAAAGAAAAAAATCTCATATCATAAAGGGCGAATTCCAAATGAGCGATCGGTACACAACTAGTTTTGTCTTCCTCCCTTCCTTTTTTTCTACCCCCCTCCCTCTCTCATTCTCTATCTTTTTCCTCTTTCACTCACACTTAACTGACCCAAGCACCACCCTATTCTCTCGGTTACTTTTCTTTCTTTCATTCTCCTTTCATTAACTCCATATTCCATTTATCAACCATCTCTTTATCATGTTTATCTACACCCCGCCCCTCCTCCTCGTATGCTATACCTACTAATCTATATTTACCCAATTCTTTGATGGATCATCTTTATCTACACCCCCTCCTTCTCGTATGCTATACCTACTAATCTATCTTTACCCAATTCTTTGAAGGATCATCTTTATCTACACCTCCTCCTTCTCGTATGCTATACCTACTAATCTATCTTTACCCAATTCTTTGATGGATCATCTTTATCTACACCCCTCCTTCTCGTATGCTATACCTACCAATCTATCTTTACCCAATTCTTTGAAGGATCATCTTTATCTACACCTCCTCCTTCTCGTATGCTATACCTACTAATCTATCTTTACCCAATTCTTTGATGGATCATCTTTATCTACACCCCCTCCTTCTCGTATGCTATACCTACTAATCTATCTTTATCCAATTCTTTAAGAGATCATCTTTATCTACACCCCCTCCTTCTCGTATGCTATACCTACTAATCTATCTTTATCCAATTCTTTGATGGATCATCTTTATCTACACCCCCTCGTTCTCGTATGCTATACCTACCAATCTATCTTTACCCAATTCTTTGATGGATCATCTTTATCTACACCCCCTCCTTCTCGTATGCTATACCTACTAATCTATCTTTATCCAATTCTTTGATGGATCATCTTTATCTACACCCCCTCGTTCTCGTATGCTATACCTACTAATCTATATCTATCCAATTCTTTGATGGATCATCTTTATCTACAACTCCTCCTTCTCGTATGCTATACCTACTAATCTATCTTTATCCAATTCTTTGAGGGATCATCTTTATCTACACCCCCTCCTTCTCGTATGCTATACCTACTAATCTATATCTATCCAATTCTTTGAGGGATCATCTTTATCTACACCCCCTCCTTCTCGTATGCTATACCTACTAATCTATATTTACCCAATTCTTTGATGGATCATCTTTATCTACACCCCGCCCCTCCTTCTCGAATCTTTAACAAGCCTTGCTTTGCAGTGGATCCCTCCATTTCCTCAACTTTTATTTCATTAAAAAAATAAAAAGAAGAAGCCTTGCAGATGTTTAATCGAGATTGTTCCATTTTGTTTTACCTTATATGATTATCAATATTGTTTATTGCTTACCGGAAGCAGTTATCTATTTAATTTGTCATGTTTGTATGGTCATATTGCTTACATGGTATATTCTATTGTACTGATTTGTACGGTTATTATTACATATTTCGTGTAATATGTTGAGTCGAAATCAAATAAAGGAAACTTGAACTTGAAACTTTAGTGGTCATTCTGAAGAAGATTGAAGAGATATGTTTGACCCAGTGGTGGTGGCTTCGATCCCCGAACGATTCTTTCCAAATACTTTTCAGTAAAAATGGGATCTTTTGCCATTAGGCTAGGCCCGAAACTCGGCTTGATTAAGCAGGGGCTGCGGAACGGTTTGAACGTAGGGGGGCTTATTAGCCAGGGGGGGGGGGGCGTTAACCTTGCGAAAAACACAATCAGTTTTAGCCTTGTTTTTTATTCTCGATTGAAGAACTTTGGGGGCATTGTTAAAACCCTTCCATCTTTACGCCAGTGCTATGCGGGTGGGGTTCGAAACCTTTCGAAATTTAGCAATTTCGAACAATACAGATGGTGGCTATTTCAGACCAAATCAAGGTTTGAGATTTACACAACACATCATTTCAATACAGTGACATAATAATACAAATATTTTGAGGAGGTACAACACGGCAAATATGAAATAAAATAAAAATAAAAAGTTGCGAGCGATCGAAGAGAGAAAAATTTGGCCTCGTGAAAATTAAATGTTAATTATGTGATTGATTTTTATCATATTCAGCAGATAACATATTGTATTTGACCATTTTCCTTTATTTCCTTTCGTTGCCTCTTTCATCATGTTCATTTTTGCTCTCTTGGTTTAGGAACTAGGCCCTATTAATTTAGCTCGCGCCATTCATAAAATAAAACTTCTACAACTTTGCCCGGGCCTAGTCTGGACAAGCGAGGTACTGAAAGCGGTACTTCATTTATTAAAATATCATGATAATCAATGTTGGCTTTGAATGGCCATCCTTATGCTTGAAGCAAACATGCGAAAAAGCAAATATTTGTGTAGATTAGTTCATAAACTTTCCCCAAAATATGATTCTAAAGAATTAACCTTGGTTAAGATTTCCTTTTGATTCCACTAACACAATTTAAGTTCATTAACCCTAAATGACCTTTGATATTGGTCATGTGACCTGAAACTCACAAAGATGTTCTGTCACGCTTAATTACTCTTATGTTTAAGTGTCATTAACCAGATCCACAAACTTTCAAAGTTATGATGGAAATTAACTGATACCCCAAATATGGTCCCAACCCCTAAATAGTTAAAAAGTACATCGAAAAGGTCAGAGAAAAACTAGAAGAACAGCTTCTCACCCGTAACAGCCAAGGTACCTCAAATAATAATAATAAAAATTTCCCCATCCTACAAACATGATAACAATCGACAACAACAGCCAACATCTTCCCGACCCACCCAACTACTTCCTACCGCAGAGGACGCACCCTACACAACCTCCTCGTCAGGGCTAGACACCCGTTCCGAATCCCAACATCAAACCCCACCCCTACCAATACTCCCGGT
This sequence comes from Lytechinus variegatus, assembly GCF_018143015.1. Lineage (NCBI taxonomy): Eukaryota > Metazoa > Echinodermata > Echinoidea > Temnopleuroida > Toxopneustidae > Lytechinus > Lytechinus variegatus. Next base: position 5,607,446 of record NC_054747.1, on the reverse strand, counting down.
TACACTTCGTAATTCCGAAGGTTCGTAACTCCGACGATTATTTATTCCGAAGGTTCGTAATTCCGAAACACGTAAATTGCCTATACCTCGATGTTCGTTAATCCGAAAACGTAAAAGGGTTCGTTAATCCGAATATTTGTGGCGTTATTCCGAACGTTCAATAATCCGAAAACGAAATAAGGTTCGTTAGTCCGAAAACGAAATAAGGTTCGTTAAACATATACGTTTTCGGACTCCTTCGAAATTACGAACCTCGTTTCGTTTTCGGATTAACGAACCTTCGGAATTACGAACCTTCGGAAATACGAACCTTCGGAATAACGAACCTTCGCAATATCCGAATCTTCGGAATAACGAAGCTTCGGAATTACGAATGTATGCGATACTCCCAATGACACTTGCATTTCAAATTTAAATCGCTCAAATTCACCCTGCACAACCACATCACGAACACCAGCAAATTCAACAGCACTCTAACCAAACAAAATTACTCAATAACTTCGCACATCACATGCAAATCCACCTGGATAGTATATTTGATCACATGCACCAAATGCAAAAGGCAATATGTGGTGCCATGAGCCTAATTACATCAGGAGGGCTCAAGATATTCGTTCTACCCAACCCATTCGAATTTTTTTCAATTTGATGTTGCTGATTGACAAAACTGTATGAATATGATTCAAAATCTAACACTGATTCTAGAAATGGTAACTACTGAACTTCCTTCTCCCAAATTGGGAAGATAAAAAAGTGACTTGGAACTATTTTTTTGACTGGCGGACTAATTAGGGCTATTTTACTGTTTGAGTCGATGAATTTGATCCATTCATAGTTATCTTCATAAATGGCAATTTATTTTTAAAATGAGCTGGCTACGCTACCCTTTCCTGGTCAGATATGGAATGCCAGATATATATCCTATCCAATGGTAGTAAACATTCCACCCTCTAATTTCACATTTATTTTTTATGAATTTTTCAAAAGTGCCATTTTAACACACAAGTCTATGGGGAATGTTTTACGCGCGTGACACCATGTAGGAAAAACTGAAACTGCCCTCTATTATTTGATAATTAATAGAAGATCCGAAATACGAGTTTTCATCTCGAGGTGGCTTGCATCGCTCGGGCGTCACCTCCTCCAGCGTCCGATTTAAATGAGTTGTGTGGTGTCTTATCCCGTAATAGTGAAGTCTTGATAAGTTTGATTTTATGTTACGAATATACGATTGTGGGTGTGTTTATAATTCTTTGCATTTTTAACTCCCCCCCCCTTTCTCCCTCCCACTCTCTATTCTTCTCTCTCTTTGTCACCTTGAGTTTTCTTATCATTTCCCCTGTCATTTTCATTTGCTAGAACTCCTCAAAAAAAAGTTTTAGTAAATATCAATGTAATTAATATCAATGAATGTATCAATTAATTCTCTTTAGAAAAATATACCCTACATGATATGATCATGGTTTACATGGAGGTGCAGTGCCTTGAAGTGTGGTGCCAAGTAAAAATTCGAAAGTTGCAAAATGACACAATATTGAAAGTCACTGTTCTTTTTATTTCCTGTGGTGATGAGCGAGTTTCTCAGCGGTTTCTTTTGTTTTCATGCACCTTAACATCAATATAAACGTGGAATCAAACACACCTCTGCACAAGCACACACATAACAAACAAACACACAGCATGGGTATTTCACAGAGGCCGCGGAAGCGGAGGGGCGGGGGGGGGGGGCTTCAGTCCCCACTTTTTTTTCAAAACCGTGTACAAAAACGTAAAAATGACCACATGATTGTGATTTTTTGCATGGTCACCACCCCACACCTTTTGGCTCACCCCCCCCCCCTCCCTACAAAAGCCACATTTTTTTTTAAATGAACAAGCAGGGGCTTGATTTGAATGGATTTTCATCTCTATTATAGAAAGTACAATTCTTTCCTTCTTATTTCTTGCTTGATATGATCCTCTGAACTTTTGCCGTGTTAATTATATGGAAAATAAGAACGAAAGGGTAAAAAGTACAACCCTCTTTCATATATTTTGCTCTTATACAGCAATTCTCTGATGTATACTCTATAGGCCTAATACTCTACATGTATTTGTAATCGAAGTGAAATTTCGAATGTCGGAAAAAACAATGGATGTTTACTTTTTTTCCCTCTTTCTACAGCATTGCCATTAATAAAAGTGAATGCATAAAATATGTAAATGAAATGCATTATAACGTGCTTTCTAATTTCCTGCAGGGATGAGAGAGAGAAAAGTAAAGGGGTCATCCGGCTCATTTCTTCATTGAAACATAAGTAACAGTTTTTAGAGGTTTGGAATGTCCATGCCACGACTGGAGTCATTTTAATGCAGGTTTTACCTTCCTCTCGTCTCTAAACTTTGATCAAGGAGTTTGCGAAGTATCCAGTCTTTTAAAACAGAAAATATTGAAAGAGTCACGAAGAATAGGGAAAATGTTTATGTTTATGCAACAGAAACAAGAGGTCCATGCTGTTCTCTCACTCTCATTCCTGCTCGACGAATATTCTACATGTTAAATAACTTAACTTGTTTATAAAGAATATATCAACTAATCTGCCATATTTTCTGATGGAGTTCAAGTTTTATGGTGTTTTTTTCCGAATGAAGAAACGTGGAATGAGAATAATCATTTTTACGAAAGGGACAAGATATTTGACTGATAAGATTGAAGATATATCAAAAGATATATCAAAATAACAAAGTACAAGTTCCCTTTTCCCTTTCACTGTGACCATATAATTCTTTATAATTCTTAAGCATCTACTTTTTTTTAAATGAAGAGGTGATTTTATAGTGTTTTCTAGTAGAATGATTATTTTCCTTATGCTAATTTTCAGCTGCCGAAAGGAAATTTGGAGGAATCTAATTAGGCATAGACACTGGATAATAAGTGGTCGCTTGAATCCACCTCTTCTTCTGGAATTCAATACATTGTTTCCTAGTTTAGATTATTACGATGATGATAAGGTGTATATATATCTTTCACGCAATTCTTGGCTTTCAGTAAACTGTAAAGTCTGTAAACAATTCTTGCACACAAAATTCTTTGGACGTGATATATACATGTTGCTTTTTGTTTACATGTTTGAATGGATGGAATTTTTTACATTGGCTTCAAAGCTTTAATAGGCAAAACATATTCGAGGTTTTTAGATTGCATTCTTATACGGTCATTCGACTGTCGAGTTTTTTAATTATTCAATTACCCCATTGTGATAATGGTATGCACTGTATGATATCTCAACTAAACATGCTTCTCAATATCGAAGCCATTGTTCTTTTACAAACGTTACATAATCAATTGGGTGTCGATTATGCAGTTAGAGTTTGGATAATTCGGCGAATAGGCTTGTTATGCATGCTAACTATTTTTTTTACTGCCATCTCTGAAGACACTTTAACACACCTTTGATTTATATTCAAATACTCCTTTTTCCAGTCGAAAGAATTGCAGATGTTTTAACTGGGACTAACAGTTGGTCATTCATTGCGCATGCATCCGGATAGATCCACCTTCATTCAGTTTTCGGGGAAGCATGCCCTGAATAATTTGAATTTGTGTTATCCTTATCCTATTATATACAGGGCAGGCTTCCCAGCTTGTTTAATTCACGGGAGCTCACCCAACCCTTTTATGCTTATTTAGTACAAAATATTTACAATGCAGTTGACATCGTATAATACAATTGCCAATGTTTACCTGATGACTTTTCATGTGTTTGTGCTCCTTTTCTTCATAGGAATGTGTATAACCAGTTTTTCTTTATCTAATTATTATTCTCTCCAGGTCCTTGCCTTGCTGACACGAGCACGCGGTCTCGTCGGTCTCTACAGGAAGCGATTTTTTTTGCATTTTGTGTTTTTCTCTTTCAATTCCCAGTGATTGAAAATTTCCCCTTTTCAGCGTTGAATGATGATGAGTTTTTCAATTTGTTTAGGCCGAACAACGAAACCCAAGATACTAACTGCAATTCTTCGTTTGAAAATCTCGTATCAATGGAGATGAATTTAGCTACTGATTTAAATGAAATTAACGACAATAATTATCCAAGTTCGAATTACTTTACAATAAATCAATTTAATTCACTTGATAAATCTACACATACACTTTCAATAATGCACATGAATATAAGGAGCTTGAGCTCTAATTTCGACAATTTACGCCTTTTATCCGATTCATCTTCACATACCAAAATGTCCATAATCGCGCTAACTGAGACATGGTTATCTCAGGAATCTGAGGGTTTATATTCACTTTCTGGTTACACGTTTGTAGAAAACCATAGGGATAATAGACGGGGAGGAGGGGTAGGTATCTATATCAATGAACAGCTAGAATATTTTACTCACAATGATCTTAATTGTATGAATGAAATTGTAGAGTCTCTTATCATTGAAATTCGGGTACCAAACTCTACAAACATACTGATCGCAGTATTTTATAGACCTCCTAACTCCAACACAAATTATTTTTTTGAATACTTGTACGATTTTCTACAAAATCCGGTTTTTTATAATAAAGATTGTTATGTGGTAGGTGACTTTAACATAGACATTTCTAAATCTAATCACAATAGATCACATGAATTTTTGGATATCATGCTTACATCATCCTTTTTACCATTGATAACAAAACCCACTCGGGTTACTAACCAATCTGCAACCCTTATTGATAATATTTTTAGTAATGTCTCTCCTTTACCCGAGTCTGGAATAATTTTATCTGATATCTCTGACCATTTCCCGATATTTTCAAGAACTCCCTTTAGGTTAGCAAAAAAAGATACACAGCAACATAAATTCCGACGACTAACGCCAAACAATTTACAGAGCTTGAAAGATGGTCTTGAAGACGCGGATTGGTCTGAGGTGTTCAGTTCTCAAGATACAAATGCAGCATATAATATATTTATGAAAACTTTTACTTCACACTTAGATAGACATGTACCATTAGTCAGTAAATGTAATAATTATAAAAAGAGTCCAAGACTTCCTTGGATATCGAAATCAATACTACGATCAATAAATCGCAAAAATAACTTGTACTATGCTGATAAAATCAATCGCTCAGAAAAGTCACATCGTAAATATACTACATATAAAAATACCCTCACTAAACTATTGCGGAGTGAAAAACGAAAATATTTCACAAATCAATTAATTCGTTTCAAACACGACATCAATAAAACATGGAAAACAATAAACACTGCCATAAATAAACAAAGCACAAAAGAACGCATAAAAACAATAAAGCACAATAATGTTGAAATACACGATTCTTTTCGTATAGCTGATATATTCAATCAATACTTCACACAAATTGGAAAAAAAGTCTTGCAGATAATATACCTTTAACACAAAAGAAATGTATGGATTTCATTCACCAACCAAATCCAAATTCTTTATTTTTAGTACCTGTACATAGAAATGAAATAATAGATATAGTGAACAACTTAAAAAACAAAAAAAAAAGCCGTGGTCACGATGGTATTGACAATATTTTATTAAAAATGTTTTAGAATACATTGTTGACCCATTAGTATACATATTCAACCTTTCTTTAAGTAATGGCGTAGTGCCTGACAGTATGAAAATATCAAAGATAATACCAGTGCACAAAAAAGGAGAAAAGATTAATGTATGTAACTATAGACCAATAGCCTTATTACCTACTTTGTCTAAAGTTATGGAAAGGGTGATCTACACAAGATTATAATTTTTTTTTGAATAAATATAATATAATTTCCGATTTTCAATTTGGATTTCGCCAAAAACATAGTACATCTCATGCCACTCTCTCATTTACTGACAAAATCACAAAAGCTATTGACAACTTTGAACATACAATAGGTGTTTTTCTGGACCTCTCCAAGGCCTTTGACACTATAAATCATGAGATACTGCTCTACAAACTTGAAAATTATGGAGTTCGTGGGAAGGCCTTGGAGTGGTTCAGAAACTACCTCGTAAATCGTAAACAATTCGTAAGCATAAATGAACAAAATTCTTCTCTACAAAATGTTAACTGGGGTGTTCCCCAAGGTAGCCTCCTGGGCCCTCTTTTATTTATTATCTATATAAATGACATCCAGAACTCCTCTGAAATATTATCCTATGTCCTTATTGCAGATGATTCAAATGTACTCTTATCTCATCCTATCCTATTAATGTACTGAACACTGAACTGGATAAATTGGTACAATGGATTAGGGCTAATAAATTGTCAATTAATGTTCAAAAAACGAAATGCATGCTTTTTAGCAATTCTTTAGAACAATTACCATTTAATATCAAATTAGACAATGTAGAAATTGAAGTTGTTACTACAACAAATTTTTAGGCCTCATAATAGACAACAAATTATCTTGGAAATCGCATATTGACTCTATATGTCGCACAATTTCACGCAATATTGGTGTTATCAACAAAGTTAAGTTTTTTCTTCCAACTTCCTCCCTAAAGATGCTTTATTCAACATTAATTTTACCATATCTAAATTATGGAGCAATTGTTTGGGGAAACACACACTCAACCTACCTAGATAGAATATTGCTTTTACAAAAGAAGGCATTGCGTGTTATTTTCAACTTGTCCTGGAGATCTCACACAGATGAGTTGTTTTTAAACAATAACATTCTAAAAATAAAAACACTGTACCAATATAATTTAGGTCAATTCATGTATCAGTTAAACAATAATATGTTACCACCCATATTTAATTCTTCATTTAACAAAAACAAAACCCTTCACAAATATCCCACACGTCAATCCGATGAATTTCATTTACCACTACCCCGGACCATCCTTGCAAAATCAATTTTTACTTTTGAAGGCCCTAGACTCTGGGGAACTATTAATAGTAACATCAAAGAATCTCCAAGCCTTAATTCTTTCAAATATAAGTTCAAAAAATTTCTTCAAGATAACCATTGAATTTAACTCTTCATCACTCAAACTCTTGTATTTTTTAATCAAACATGTTTATCATGTCACGTACACTTTTACATCTCTTTCGTTTCCCTGTTGATCGGCGAGGTCCGTCTGTGAGTGCTGGAGCTGGATTCTCGAGACCTTAATCTCTCTTTTTCTTATTTCCTTTTCTATTTTTATTTCCCATTTTCCCTTTTAATTCAACTGGTTATGCTCAAGTTGTTATTTTATTTTTTATATGCTAAACAACTGCAAGAATATTTATTAGGAGGCTGCACTCTACAAGCTCCGCTTTTTAGCAGCCTCCTCCATTTCCAACCTGATTTGTAATAATCTTGAATATAATTTTCTGTACAGGAATATTTGAAATATGTTTTGTTATTTATATATGTCAACATGTACAGAAGAAACTGTAATTGTTGAAAATGGAAATAAACGAATGAAATGAAATGAAAATTGACACAGGCAAAAGAATCATGTCCTTTATTGACCCTTCCTGACTATTTCTGCTCATTTTGCAGCTTTTCAATTCAGACCTCATCCAACACTTTTGAATCCGGCTTTTTTGTGATGGCATGATCACAACAGGTATGGTATCATTTTAAAGAAAATTATGATATTTTGAATGATATCAAATATCCATTCTTTAAAAGTTGGAGTTGGGAGAAATTAATGGCCAAATTCAGATTTCCAAACTTTTTAGGAGGGATCTATACCAGTTACCATAGCAATACTTCGTACATCACAATTATTGTTATTGTTATACCTTTTGGATAAACATTGTATGATTATTAGCTCACAACATTATTTCTAACATTGTCATTTCGTGCATCTGTGTTTGCATGAATAGGTATGTTAATATGATGTATAAAAGTGTGCGTACTTACATGTAAATTTTGATATGAATTGCACGTAAGAAATACCAATATCCATTTTTTTGTATTTGTATGATATACATACATTTTTACAAGTCGTCTGTATATACACATTCATACGGGCGCCTGCAAAACGTTATTGACTACAATATCAGTATGTAGTACCATATCTTCTACGTATGCTCTTAAAAACATATGGCAACATTCGTTCCACACAACAATTGGTTAAAACTTTATCCAATTCTGGGTAGTTTTAAACCAATAATGTATGCTTTGGGTGAAATCTACACAGTATAGGTTTAAAACTACCCAGAGTTGGATATTTTTTTAATTTCGTTAATCGTAAAATTTTATTTCTCGTGACCCCGAAAATGATAAACTTCATACATTTCCGAGTACTACCATTGTTCTTTTTTGTTAAATAATATCTTATTTGGTCCTATATGAGCTATTAAACTACGTACATTGAAATTACATTAATAATATCTTCATTCACTGCAATATAATCGTAATTATAACGTAACCATGATAAAAACAACGAATATCCTCTTCAGTTATGATACATAAAGCATTAATTTCTAAGATAAACTTGGCATAGAACAGGCACTTCATTACCATTTCCACAAAAATATCTTTGTGTATATCGCGATGTAAAATAATGAGAAATCCGCTGGAAGGATATCAGTATACAAAACAGTGCAGACATATTAATTAAAAAGACAAACCTAGCATAAAACGGTTAAATATCATATACACAAAAATATATATTCGTATAAATTGGCTTTGCTATATAGAAAATTTCAGAATCAAAACAGTGCACATATCTATCAAGAATGCATAAAACATTCCCATTTATTTGAATGAAAGACAAAAGAGCACCGTCGATTAAATGCCTTGCTCACAGGCATAGGTGCTGAGACCGGGGATCGAACCCGGGACTTTCCTGTGTATAATCAGGCCCCTTAGACCACTCGACCACAGCACCTCCATCGGAACCTCACTCTCAATATACTAAGAGGTATCTCCTTATAAAATTTGATTAACATTATACATCAATAAGTAACACCTACTATGGAGAAAATAACATGTCATGCTGTTGACTTTTTGTACATTGGAACAGCAAATTAAAAAGTCGTTATATTGCTAAATAAAATCAAAGTAAATATTTGGATAGCAATAATTGATCTAATGTTATACTCAGTGGGGATATCCAATAATTCAATCCCACAGTTGTGTTCTGAAGTTAGCGATCCCACCGTGAAGCCCACTCCTTCATGCAGAGTGCTGAATATAGATGATATTACAACGTTTCGCGAGCCTAGAAAAACAAACTTCATTGAATGTATTATCATCGCCTGACATCTAAAACATGGCAGAACTTTAAATATGTTGATTTTCTGGAGGGTTTCACTGACTTTTAAACACAACTTTATCCGCACGATATAAACATAGTAAACACTTCATTTCACTTACACCTATATCTATACATTTGCTGAAATTTTCATTTCGACCTCTTGCAACATAAAGCAAATACAACACACTTCTCTGGGTATACATTATAAGGAATACGTCCAAGGTTTGATTGATTGATTGATTTTATTTGGCAAGTCACCATAACATATATACAGTAGCATTAAAACAACAGGCTTGCACAGGATGACCCACGAAAGCTCGAAAGCTTATTTCCAGTGGGGTCCTGAATTAAGATAATACAATGGTTCAATTATACTATTTACATATTAAAAATGAAGGAAAAAAATCAGAATTTAGTATTCAAAGGTTAAATGGTGGACCCAATATGTGCTCTAAAACCTTTCAAAATTAATGACAGAAAATATTCAGGATCATGTATCATCGATAATAGAGCAAAATAGATTAGACAATCTGAATATCAGAATTTGGTTAACCACATTGTCAATGTTGACATATTACTCAAAGTAAATACATGTACATAAATATATACATACATACACACACACATACCCACATACATACATACATACGTACATGCATACATACATACAATAATGTATTCAGTTGCGATGTATTGGGAAATACTTTATTTCGTATACCTCAGCATAATCATACATACACAATAATTTTTTGAATACAAAATTAGTAAAAATCATGAAGTAAAATAGTTTTGTGCTTGATCTTTAAATAAATGCAAACTGAAGATATTTTTCAACCGCATACCCGGGGCATAGACCGGTGTTTTGGCTCAGTTAGTTTGATTTGACTCTATTTTACATATTTCACATAATTATGCATATAATACAAAAACAATATAACATTCCGAAGAAATAACATCGTATATAAATCAGACATGGCCCCATTCAGGTAGTAGAGCCAACTGATGTCATAATCAGTTGGTAGAGCGCCAGAGAGCGTCCGTCTCACACCCGGGCGCTCAGACCAGGGGAGCATTTCATGAAAGGAGCTGTCAGACGTTTCATCCGACAAGTCCTGTTTTATCCGACAGTTACTATAGTAACAGTGCTTCTCAACCAATCAGAATCCAGGAAAGTTGTCAGAACTTGTCGGACAAAAATATTGATGAAACGCCTCCCAGAAGGCATATGCCAACGTTGTAAACATGTAATTTAAGAATATCAAGGAGAGATGAAATATGTACATGAATGCCTTTCTGTCAACCTAAAAACTAAAAAAAAAAATCGAAAAAATCCCTTTGATATACGTTATAATTGATGGTGTTGTGTAATTTCAATCGTGCCGATGATAAGTGTATGGATGAAATTAAGATGGTATTTCCGGTCACTTTATATTTCACTTTTTTGAAGCACTTAAAGGAAAAGTCCACCCCAACAAAAACTTGATTTGAATAAAAAGAGAAAAATTCAACAAGCATAACACCGAAAAATTCATGAAAATCGGATGTAAAATAAGAAAGTTAGGACATTTTAAAGTTTCGCTTCATTTCACAAAACAGTTATATGCACATCTCGGTCGGTATGCAAATGAGGAACTGATGACATCACTCACTCACTATTTCTTTTGTATTTTATTATGAAATATGAAATATTTTAATTTTCTCGTCATTGTCTTGTGAAATGAAGTTTCATTCCTCCCTGAACATGTGGAATTCCATTATTTTAACATTTTGTGCTTCAGGCAAGGAGGCACTAATCGTCAAATTCGTAAAAATTGAAATATTGTATAATTCAAACAATAAAAAAAAACAAAAGAAATAGTGAGTGAGTGACCTCATCGACTCTCTCATTTGGATGTAACTGGCTCGTTCATATAACTATTTGTTAAAAATAAGCGAAACTTTGAAATGTCATAACTTTCTTATTTTACATCCGATTTTGATGAAAGTTTCAGCATTGCCCTTGTCTGATTTTTCTTTATTGATTCAAATCAACATTTTTCTGAGATGGACTTGACCTTTAATAATGATTTTCAGACGCGATTTAAAACAAAAAAAAATCGAAAGAAATCCCTTTGATATACGTTATAATTGATGGTGTTGTGTAATTTCTATTGTGCCGATAATAATATATCACATAAGTGTATAAATGAAATTAAGATGGTATTTCCGGTCACTTTATATTTCACTTTTTTGGAAGAACTTACTAATGATTTTCAGACGCGATTTTTGCTGGCTTCACTTTTGTAACATATCACAGGTGCAGGTGACAAGTGAGACCTCGCAGCTCCGATATTTAAAAGTCAAATCAATTTTAACAAATACCTTTAAAAGGAGGGAGTTGCTCCTACCCTTATGACCCTGTTTGGTGTTTAACATTTCAGGGATAGAGCCTCGTCAGTTTGGCGTCGTACAGCGACTGCTGGGCCCACGATCAGTTTAGTTGGGCAAATTTTAGGAGTATTTCATTCCATGTCTCTTTCGAACAAAAAAAAAAATAGTTTCATTTTTCATTTTCATCGTAAATTTGGTCTCAAAAGAGACACAAGACATTTGAGTAAAAGGTCATCGAGCGCGGAATAGTCGCCGAAAATGTCGAGAGGGCGGGTGGATTCAACGCCGACGGTTTTAGCGTTAAATTAATGCAAAAAAAAGCTGTTCACAATCTTGTGTGTCGGTAATCCAAATGTTTTAACTATATACGTTAATTTCTTGAGTGCCTAAATCTCTTTCATCTTCTTTCCACCATCCGAACAGTCCTTTTTAATTCACTCGGTAAATCATCTTAACCACCATGAACATCTTGAAATATCCTGTGTCTGTAATAGCATAAAAACCATTTAATATGACGGAATCCAGATGATTTCAGGCTGAATCTACAATTTGAAATTTTGTGGAAATTATTTGCTTTTAGATTTTGATTATTTATGTTTTATTTATTTATTTATTTAAAAACAGTGAAGCCCATTCAACAAAGTGTTGGCCTCCCATTGGGCCCTGTGACAGTGACATAGCATAACATAACATAACACTTATGACAATCCATTTACAAAGCAACATCATAAGAGAGCCATGAATAAATTAGTAAGTACATGTGAAGGGAATAAGGAAATATACAATGAACAATATAAGTACAATTATTCAAAAAGCAGACATTTGCTAATAGATTTGCTATTGTAAATCGATACATTAGGACAAAGAATTGGGCCGCTTTTTATTACTTGCTTTTTCGTTAGAATCACTTATGTTTATCAATACTCAGGCAGAAGCTCGTCAGCCAAACGAATGTACTTGATGTCAGTAAGGGCTTGCCTCAACAGTACTCGTTCTTCTGATTCATGGGTTATTTTCCTCCAATCACGAAGCATCTGTCGCGTGCCCATGTGTGATCCATTCCTGTTATTCTCACAATATGATTCTATTTTTGATGGATGAAATCCCAGTTTACAGCCAAGATCATCGACGTCCTGCCTTTTGTTGACCTGTTCAGCAATTTCCTTCAGAATGTCATCGAAATCCTCCTCAGACTCTTTCATTGTTGTTCTACAGAAAATAAGGGGTAAACTTCAAAAATTATAAAGATGATAATTGATGGCGATGATTTTCAAAGGGGAATTCAGCCTTGGCCATGAAATGTGTTTGGGAGGAGAAAAACAAAGTAAATAGAATGGCAAAACTATTAAAGAAATCGGACAAGCAATAAGAAAGATATAGCTGCTATACGATTGGGTTCACTAATACTATGTAGATTTCAAATTGGCAACTGGGTTAGTAAATTATGACAAGGGGCAAGGACAGTTTTCCCATAGGCCATGTACTTTATTATCAGGGATTTGTGGATTTCTCCTAAGTACCCATTCCCCGGGGGAGTAATCTAAATATAATCTAGGTAGTATATTGTTTTATGTCCTCATGAAAGAAAAATTTGAAATAAAACTTTTTGGAAAAAATGTCATTTTAGCCATCATTTGTATTGGAGTACAAGGTAAAGCAGTCCTTGCCTTACATCACTATGACATCCCATATGCGGCCAATTTGAAGTGTCTATGGATATAGTGATTACCAATATTTACAACTTTTAAAAAGTCATAACTTTCTTGTTGTTTGTCCAATATTGTTCAAATTTACACCTTTCAACTTCTCTGATTTTTCTCTTTTTTTTATAAAAACAAATTTTTATTGGGGTAGGATTCCCCCTTAACGATGATGATAATAACTGCAGTGATCATTATTCTCTGATTATTTGCAAACACTTATATATATACAGTTTTTGGTCACCCAAATGGATACATTTTTCTGCCAACGTCCAAATAATATCCGAAAAATAATATAAAACATGAGATATCTTCTAACACAGTTTGAAAAAAAAATAAAGACCGGCTAAAGCTTTGATGGAGAACCAATAATTGAAAAAGATATATATTCAAGTATCGTCCAATATGGCAATTTTATCTATCCGTGTGTGTTTTTTCATTCATCTGCCGACAAAAATAAAATCAAACAATAAAATGTTCGGAAGCTAGGGCCCTCTAGCGGGGTAATGTTACTTCTTTCCTCCAAGAAGGGTTTTAAGCAATCATCCTATAAAATGGAATGCTTGTTTTGTGCCAATTATAGAGAAATTATTTTGAAAAATTTAGCCCATTTCGTGCTTCGGAAAATGTTTTTTTTTAATTAAAAAAAATACCAGATAAAAAAATTGATATATTTTCATGTCACATCCTCTACATCACAGTAAACTAAACTATTTCGATATCAATTTTTCTCATTCGATACTAAGATTATTTATGTAATAGGTTTAGTTATTTGACATGTAAAGATATTGGATTCTAAGTCGAAATTGGAATTGGTATAGGGAATATGCCTATATTTCAGCGTACTTTTACCATGGCCCATAGTATGTTAATGCCATTCTGTCACGTGATTGAAATAAATGATTTAAATATTCCATTACTGTAGGTTAAGTCTTATTTGTCAATAACACCAGCATACCTACGAGGGGGGGGGACGGACCATAATCCATACAAAGGACGTATCCCTGCCCCCCCCCCCCTGACGAGCTTGAAAGACCTTTTTTGCCCCCACCCTGACGTGCCTGAAGACCTTTTTTGCCCTTCATGATGAGCTTGAAGACCTTTATTGCCCCCCCCCCCCGACGAGTTTGAAGACCCTTTTTTTGCTTGTCAATTTTTTTTTCTGGTACGAAATCCTTTATTCGTGATTGAAGATCTTTTTTTTTGCTTGTCAATTTTTGGCGGACGGTTTTGCCCCCCTGTGGAAAATCCTTTTTGTCTCTGTTTTCTTTACTTTTATACTTCTCCTCTAAAATTCTTCATAGCTCCCTGCCTCTCTTTGTAATTAAGCGCATAAATATACGCGTAGTTGCGCGATGCCAGCAACTGTTTTGGGGATACGCCCTACTTGCAACGGGGCTTTCCTATTGGCTAGAAGGGCTCCAACTGGGAACTAACGATGATTTTGATTGGTTTGCTTCCGAAAAGATGGGTGGGAACTTTGAGAGATATGACAGGGAAAAGACAATGTTCAGAATACCGATTTGTGACAATCATAGCGGTGTCACATCTCGGAGAGAAATGACAAAAGTTATGACAAAAGTTATGACAGAGTTACAGAATACCACCCTGGTCACTAATATATACTGTCAGATTTTCACCTTGATTTTACTCATTCGATACTGAGATACTTATGTATTAGGTTTTAGTTATTTGACATGTAGAGATATGGGATTCTAAGTCGAAATTGAAGTTGGTATAGGGAATATGCCTATAGTTCAGCGTACTTTTACCATGGCCCATAGTATGTTAATGCCATTCTGTCACGTGATTGAAATAAATGAATTATTGAAATGTTCCATTTGGTTAAGTTTTATTTGTCAATACTACATAGTGTCAGATTCTCACCTTGATTCAGAGGTAGAAGCAGAACCTATACTTTCTGCAGGATGATTGCCAGCCGATGGGGATGATGTCACTATCGTTGATGGTGAGCAAGCTCCTCGCTCTGATATCACCGTAGTTGTTTTTAAATAAGAGACGAATGACATAGTAACAAAATTTGAATCACTGTAATGAATTGAATGGGACATAATAAACTAATGAATATAGGGATGGTCCAGGCTGAAAATATTTATACCTTCATACATAGAGTAGAATTCACAGAGCACACTGTCGAAAATTTCATCAAAATCGGATAACAAATTATAAAGTTATTGCAGTTTAAAGTTTAGCAATATTTTGTGAAAATAGTCATCATGAATATTCATTAGGTGGGCTGATGATGTCACATCCCCACTTTCTGTTTTCTATTACATAAAATCATAATTTTTTTCATTATTTCATACTCTTGTGAATAATCAAAATTTTCTAGTTCTTGGAGGAAAATTTTTTTTGAATAAACCTAATTTCATATGATAAAATACAAAAGAACAAGTGGGGATGTGACATCATCAGTCCACCTAATGAATATTCATGATAACTGTTTTCACAAAATATTGCTAAACTTTAAAATTCAATAACTTTGTTATTTGTTATCCGATTTTGATGAAATTTTCGGCATTTTGCTCAGTGAATTCTACTATATTTCTTAAGCTATAAATACGTTTAGCCCGGGCAATCTCTTTAACATTAGTTCTTTCAATTGCATGGTGGTATTCATGTATTTTGTTGAAAAATTATATTGCATCTTTGGTTCATTTAAGCATTATCTACATTAATCCCATTCATTGATAGGCACCTAGTATTGAGTCTGTAATTCTTCGATGGTCGGATGTATTCAAATGACAAGCCACATCGGTCTTTATCTATCATATCAAGCTGGTATTTCATCTGAGACAAAGAATTGGAGGTACGATTTTCTATTTCTTTGTTAAAAAATACTAAAACAATAACATCAATAAACCCATGAGAATATCCATGAAGACTTTGAACAAAAATTTGAACCTTTTAACTGCTTTAATGATTCTAAAATTTTAGGGCTGATTTTAGAATTTAGTTTGTCATGTAAAACAATTAGCTATTGAATAATTTGAATTGGACATAGTCACTCTATGAAGGAACATGGATATATCATCAATATTTTCCTGAAATATATCTATACGAGATTTACGCCTCGTTGAACAAAGCATCTGTCTTTCCCTATCTAGATCATGAAATCTTGTACCATCTTGACCAATCGCGCATGCCTATTAAGATTATTATAGACCTTCTAACGACATTGGAACGATGAGCTCCTTTGTTGTATTCTGTTGTAGGGTGAAGTGTAGGTTGAATTTATTCTCAGAAATGTTTTGTGTATCCACCTCGAACATTAGTTTGTGCTCAGTTTGGTGACGGATATCTCCTTCCTTGAGAATCTACAAGAAAATTACATAACGTTGATAGGGAAATTAGTATAAAAAAATAAATCAAGAAATTATTCGTTATTAGCTACATAGTATACGAGTGACATTTTAATTCTATAAATAGTTAATAAATTGTTTGGATTTTTGGAAGAAAACTTTATCTGACCTTGCCTGGTACACAAATATGCAATAGCATAGTGCGATCAGGTGATATGACTTGTACGTTATAATAAGATACATTCAGCATAACTTTGGTTATAGAATCAGGAAAATTATATTACCCGAGGAACGCCTTTCAGAGTGCTTTCTTTGCAAGAAATTTTCAATTCCCCTGAACGCCACCTGACTAAGAACTGCTCCCCAGGAATCGGGACCTTAAATCCTTCTGGAATCTTTGAAAAGTAAATTAAAAATGTCATGACATAAGGCGTAAATACATAAACAGGGCGGTGAAGGGGGCACAAGGAACCCTCTTTTTTAAAAAAAAACAAAGAAAATGTGACTTACCGGTAGGCCTATCTAACCCGCTCACATGACTCATGAAACTTACGGCACCTCAGTTTAATACTGTAATAATTGCGTTATTCAAAAAAGAAACAGACCATATTGCATCCCAATATAATAAGGTGGCCAAAGTAAGCCTGGGCCATGATTAATTCAAGTAGTTGGGAAGTTACAGTCGCTATTACCATTACATAGCAAAGGGATTCTTATTCTCCACAGAACAACTGATGACAACGGCATTACGAATTATATCTGAAATATGACATTAAAGAGTAGCCTAACATAATATGCTATATTTAGAATCTTGTATTATCTTTTCGAATATTTTCTATTTCTGATATTCAGGGTATACCTCAGGGACTAACAACTTTCTCATCAATACAGCTTTACTCGAAGTGATAGTTGATCACTTTAATCTACTAGTTCACATATACTTTTCTTTGTTGACGATATTCAATGTTTCGTCATCTAAATATTCATGATTTCAAAAATTTGTTTTCTGTAAATTTACTATATTTGGATCTACGACGATATGATGGCAACCAAGCCTGATTGTAAAGACTTCTCATATATCAATTGCTGCGTTTGCAGGTTTACCTTTAACACCGGTAGAACATTTTCCCCATTTTTCTATGTAATATTACATATGCATCTTTAAAAACTTGTTTAATACTCTGTAAGCTTAATAATTATACATAAGGTATCTGTTCTAAGAATATGAGAAGAAATGTGGTGGAACCCTTCCAATATGACTAACCTGTCCTTCTGCAACGTTTTGGTCCCTGACATTGACCCACAAAACGGGCATGGGATTTCTAGGTGCTAGTACAGGAATGATTGGTGTACAAATAACACGTTTCCCAATAAATATCTTTCTTATTGTAGCAATAATCCAGAATTCTGAGAAGTGTTCCAGGTAGATATCTAGATCGCGATCTCTCACAACACATTTTGGGATACTAGTGCTGGTGGATAGAATCGCTGTAAACTTTGTAGAATCTGTAATATCATTAAAATAGAAAATAGAAATGTGTCATTCCTCTTTCTACAAACCCACGAAGCAAAAAGATCATTCTGTACGAAATATATGTATCGTTAAACAAAGGGATCAAAATGTACTGATTTTATATGAATGGCCTTTTCCCAACACTTTATCGAAAGCGGGAAATTAGATTGATAGATGAAACAAAAGTGGAAAGTTATTAATCTACAGAATACAAAGAAGAACGTTTCATTTACATTCACTCTCCACCTCCTGACTATTTGTACTCAAATTAGATAGCCTTGGAAACGGGCCGTTTTGTTCTAATTATCCCCTAGATTCTACGACGTCATCTTATGTGGAATTAAGTTGTGATTACATGCGTTTGTTGTAACCAACATAAGCGCTTTCTGAGCGTTCATTCTGCTCATAGTGTAGTGGCTGACTTGTTAGCGCTAACAACATGATCACTAACAGCGCTTCTGTGCGGCCGGTACAGGCCAGTGAAAAAAAACCAATAAGCCCATCATGGCATGATCCGAGCTTTCAATATATGGGCGTAACAGTAAAAATGGAAGAAACTTTTGTTGGTGTATTCTACTTCTTCATTCAAACAGTGTCTAGTTGTTTGGGCCATCATAATGAACTATATTGTAATCTTTAAACAAAAATCAATATATCTTCTGCGATAGTATTACTCAGTTCTTCAGAAATGTGAGTGGGGAAAACTTAGTGAAAGGAAAACGTCCAAAGAGGAAATGGAAAAAGAATTACCGTTCTTGCGATAATAGATGTAAACTTCTGCATCAGAAGGCTTTGTAAAGGCACCACAGTGGGGCATTGTTACTCTCACAGGACTGTCAAAGATTGCGTCAGAAGGCGACATCTTCAATCCAACCGAAATGATGGCTTCTGTTTCCTTCAGCTTTAGCTCAGGTGGGACCTCTTCAATCACTTCCACAGTGATGTCCTTTGCATTGTAGATTTCATATTTGGAAATTCTGACAGTAATGCCATGCTTCTCAATTTGAATCAAGTCATATTCTTCATCAGTATGATGACCCTCATCGCTTTCTGCAGCTTGGGTTTGAGTTTCATTTTGCTTACTCTGCTCCCTCGTATCATCCTGGGACATTGTGACATCCTCTGAAGTTGCGTCAGCAGAGACTTTAGAATCCGTGTGACGTTCTTTATTCACGCTTTCTGTGCATTTGTTGAAGAAGAGTGAATAAAAAACTGGCATGATGAGCCTTCAGCGATTGACACAGGGCAATGACCTCCAACGAGCACTGTATGGTTGCATATGTACCTCGGATGCCCCCCACACACAAACATGTATCCCACACACATGCACCTACAGACCCTTATACAGACAAACACATATTATTTTGTCTCTTATAAAGGATATGACTTTAAATATACTAACAGTGATAATATTAGTAATGTAAACATATTATTAATACTATTATTAATGGCAATAACAATAATAATGATAATAATAGCACTAACAACAAAAACAATACCACTACTACTATAATAATACTAATAATAATATCAATTCTTATCTACCAAGTCTTGCGAAATGTTCTCCCAACGGGCCCGGCACAATTTACCCTTCCCTTTTCTAAAACATCGAGAGCCTGACTAGGCAGGAGGTCTAAACTGTAATCTTGGATCGAACCCACTGTCTCCTATTAATGAGACAGACACTCTACCACTAAGCCACCAATAACGGTTGTGATGTATTGCGTGCATCTTACCTTGATAATAATGGGCCTCTTCAGGAGATTTCATTCTGAAAATTAATAAAACATGAATTCAATCACAACCATTAAATCTTGGTATGAAGACATAATATTGACCCTGATGGCTCATGATCCCGTGACATTTACGCTCGAAGATGTGAAATATATCTATTAAAGATAGAGGACATGCAAGAAGATGGAAATAAAACATCTTCGAACAGACAATCTTGTAATATCACCATTCACGAAGTATATTCTAACAAATTAAGAACTATATTTTCTCCTCATTGTTTTGAACTTTTGAACTGTCAAAACAAAACTTCTTTTTCATTATTGAGTGTTTAACATAATTGCTTTCTCATTTTTAGAAAGAAAGAAATCATGGATTAGAAAAAAGTGTATAGTTTAAGTCATAAAAAATCACCTCGATAAGATCATCTGTCTAACCACTTCATCTTTGGCATAGTGGATTGGTAGTTTTCCTGACTTATCTTCCACGTCTGTCTTAGCTCCATTGTCAAGTAAATAAAACACCAAAGCCTTCTCAGGTGATAGATTTCCATTGTAAATCTCGTCTGAAATCTGAATCGAACAAAAATAGTACATGTAAACCACTGCCTGTTATTTCAATCGATCTTACAGCCGTGCAGTGGGTGATCCCCCCCCCCCCCCCCGAGTCTCCGCTGTTGGTAATGCGGTCGTGAATCCCCGTTTTCTTTTTAACAAAGGCGAACACACCAAATTGTAAAGAAAACAAATGATTTGTGGATATACATTCATATCTAGGTGTGTGTGGTTTTTTTTTTACCAAACATGCACTTTATATTTTGACTTTGCCGGCTTTCCATATTTGCGATTGATTCCGGGGATTGATTGGATCAATCGCAACTATTTATAAGACGGGCCCAAAGGAAACAATACAAATTTAATATCCTTCGTCACGTTATGAAAACCTTTTCATGTTAAAAAGAATACCAAATATTATTCCTGCATTCCGACCGCCCCGAAACACTCTCCGGGGAAAATTTCAACCCCTAAAAATAATGTATGTATTAAGCTTTGGTTCAAATCTATCTTGGTACTTTGTATAGACCAGGGCTCCGTCTTACAAAGAGTTACGATTGATCCAGTCAATCGTAACTCGATGGAAATAAAATTTGCTATGACAACACTAAATTATCGTATAATATCTTGTATCATATCCTACATCGTGCTTAAATGTGTATGTGTAGTCTGCTGTGCAAACCCTTCACTCGGATTAAGGGTCTGAATGTACAGCCTACTCATGTAGCCTTGTTTAGTGAAGGCCCTTGAAAGAGCAAGTTTTGTATGTGCTAGTCTTTGCATGGAGACTCACTTGCTGACCAAAGTTTCAATCAGGGTCTGTTCCTGCAGACTAGCAAATGTGAGCCAGCTACTGATAAAAAAGTAGGGTACTGTTAAAACTAGTCTGCAGGCTGATTGCAACAGTGATTAACAAGTGTGTCTCCACGCAAAGATTAGCACATACAAAAAGGAAGAGGGCCTTCAGTATACAAGGCATGAGTAGGCTGCAATTCAGACCTTTTACTCGAGTGAAGGGTTTTTCACAGCAGACTATCTGTTAAAACCGAGGTCGCAGTTGGTCATTCGATTAGTGTGTGGAATTCAGAGCAGAGCAATTGTCACCAGAGCAAATGTCATGGAAGCGGAAGGGATCTGTTTAACTGAAACAATGTATTAAACAATAAAAATTATGATGTGGTATGTAAGTGCTTCCATCAAATTTAGCTTTAGCTATCCTAATACATAAAAAATCTAATGTCCACAAAGCATCGAGAGATGGAAAAATGTTCAAAATATAATGCAAAATGATATCCCTGTTCACATCATTCTAATTATTGAATCTGTACTGAAGTGTAGACGGAAATCAAGTATGAATCACCTTTCTTAGCGTGTAGCTTTCTTCTACATTTCTCCCAGTTTTGTAACAGAGTTTGATGGCTTCATGGAGACACATCTGACCGTCAGCTGACTGGACATTGAGATCAGCTCCTTGAGACACTAAGTTCTCAATCGTGGTGGTTTGACCATTTTTTATAGCAAGATGAATATCCTTTAAAAAATCAATTAAGATACAAATAGGTTGGTTGGGTTTATCCAGGTAAAAGTTTTGCAGCGATTTAAAAATGAAAGTTTTATTGACCCAATTGACGACATTTTGGCCATTTGGGGAACGTTTTGATAATATCTTCTATATCTTCGACTAACATAAGCTCTTTTCTATGCAGCCGGGCACTGGTATGGCTGAAAAAAGGGAGCAGAGAAGTAGGTTTATTGTTACAGGGGCCTATTACTTATTGCTTATTGGACTGTTGTAAATATTTATTATTTTTTGTGTTACTAATGACTGTTCTTCCTTACTGAATGACTGGCATTTTTAATTGATGTGCCTAAAGCTTTTTTCTTTTCTGTCAAGTCAAATCTTCACTTTGAGAAAAGCAGGTTCCTACAAATTGTTACAATTAAAAATCAAACTATTTTACTGACTCAACAAACAGGCGTATATTTTTATTTTAGTAGTATACTCGAAAAAAATGTGCATTTAAGGCCATGTATTGTGTCGGATTCTTATTATTTTTGCCCATTAAATCCTAAATATGGGTATCGCCCTCCCATCGGTATACTCATCCTTCATCCTCAATAAGCCAAACATTTTACCTCGGTAAGGAAAGCTGGGCTGAGAAGTTTTGCAATATCCGTCAAGGGCAGTAACACATGTAGAAATCCCTGCTGACGAAGAATTCCTTCATCAATACTCGCATCTTCAGCTTTAAGAATGTGAACAACGTCAGAATGATTTCTTAAAAGAGCAAAGTCTAGAGATCTCAAACCATCTTCATTTGTCATGTTCACCTCAGCCCCTTGACGAATGAGATGTTTGGTTACATCAAGATTACCATTCAGGGCAGCAAAGTGTAATGCGGTGCAACCATTGTTATCTCCTTTATTCACCTCAGCCCCTTGACTGATCAGATATTTGGTTACATCAAGATGCCCATTATGAGCAGCAATGTGTAATGCAGTCCAACCATTGTTTACTCCTTTATTCACCTCAGCCCCTTGACGGATGAGATATTTGGTTACATCAAGATGACCTTTCCGAGCAGCATTGTGTAATGCAGTCCAACCATCGTTATCTCTTTTATTCACCTCAGCCCCCTGACTGATCAGATATTTGACGACATCAAGATGACCAATTTCAGCAGCAACGTGGAATGCAGTCAATCCAAGAATGGCTTCTTTATTAACCTCAGCCCCTTGACTGATGAGATATTTGGTTACATCAAGACGCCCATTATTAGCAGCAATGTGTAATGCAGTCCCACCATCGTTAACTCCTTTATTCACCTCAACCCCTTGACTGATTAGATATTTGGTTACATCAAGTTGACCATTCTGGGCAGCCAGGTGTAATGCATTCCTACCTTTGTTATCTCCTTTATTCACCTCAGCCCCTTGACTGATGAGATATTTAGTTACATCAAGTTGACCATTGTGAGCTGCATGGTGTAATACAGTACAACCATTGTTATCCTCTTTATTCACCTCAGCCCCTTGGCTGATGAGATATTTGGTTACGTCAAGATGACCATTCTGAGCTGCAATGTGTAATGCAGCCCAACCTTTGTTAACTCCATTATTCACCTCAGCCCCTTGACTGATGAGATATTTGGTTACATCAAGATGACCATACTGGGCAGCCAAGTGTAATGCAGTCCAACCATCGTTATCCCCTTTATTCACCTCAGCCCCTTGACTGATGAGATATTTGGTTACATCAAGATGACCATTGTGAGCTGCATGGTGTAATACAGTCCAACCATTTTTATCCTCTTTATTCACCTCAGCCCCTTGACTGAGGAGATATTTGGTTACATCAAGATGACCATTATTAGCAGCAATGTGTAATGCAGTGCAACCATTGTTAACTCCTTATTTACCTCAGCCCATTGACTGATGAGATATTTGGTTACATCAAGATGACCATTCTGGGCAGCCAAGTGTAATGCAGTCCAACCATCGTTATCCCCTTTATTCACCTCAGCCCCTTGACTGATGAGATATTTGGTTACATCAAGATGACCATTCTGAGCAGCAAAGTGTAATACAGTCCCACCATTGCTAATTCTTTTATTCACCTCAGCCCCTTGACTGAGGAGATATTTGGTTACATCAAGATGACCATAATGGGCAGCAATGTGAAATGCAGTCCCACCATCGTTATCTCCTTTATTCACCTCAGCCCCTTGACTGATGAGATATTTGATTACATCAAGACGACCATTGTGAGCTGCATTGTGTAATACAGTCCCACCATTGTTGTCCTCTTTATTCACCTCAGCCCCCTGGCTGATCAGACGATCAGTGACACCAAATTGACCATTATGAGCAGCAAAGTGTAATGCAGTCCAACCATTGTTATCCTCTTTCTTCACCTCTGCTCCTTGACTGATGAGATATTTGGTTACATCAAGATGGCCATTATGAGCAGCAATGTGTAATGCAGTCCCACCATTGTTAACTCCTTTATTCACCTCAGCCCCTTGACTGATGAGATATTTGGTTACATCAAGACGACCTTTCTGAGCAGCAATGTGTAATGCAGTCCAACCATAGTTATCTCTTTTATTCACCTCGGCCCCTTGACTGATGAGATATTTGGTTACATCAAGACGCCCATTATGAGCAGCAAGGTGTAATGCAGTGGAACCATTGTTATCTCCTTTATTCACCTCAACCCCTTGACTGATGAGATATTTGGTTATGTCAAGACGCCCATTATGAGCAGCAATGTATAATGCGGTGCAACCATTGTTATCTCCTTTATTCACCTCAGCCCCTTTACTGATCAGATATTTGGTTACATCAAGATGACCACTGAAAGCAGCAATGTGTAATGCATTCAATCCTACAATGACTTCTTTATTTACCTCAGCCCCTTGACTGATGAGATATTTGGTTACGTCAAGACGCCCATTATGAGCAGCAATGTGTAATGCAGTCCCACCATTGTTATCTCCTTTATTCACCTCAGCCCCTTGACTGATGAGATTTTTGGTTACATCAAGATGACCTTCCTGAGCAGCAATGTGTAATGCAGTCCAACCACTGTTATCTCTTTTATTCACCTCAGCCCCCTGACTGATCAGATATTTGACGACATCAAGATGACCAATTTCCACAGCAATGTGTAATGCAGACCAACCACTGTTATCTCTTTTATTCACCTCAGCCCCCTGACTGATCAGATATTTGACGACATCAAGATGACCAATTTCCACAGCAACGTGGAATGCAGTCGATCCTACAATGGCTTCTTTATCCACCTCAGCCCCTTGACTGATCAGATATGCAGTGACCTTAATGAGGCCATTCTTAGCAGCAAAGTGTAATGCGGTGTAACCTTTGTTATCTCCATTATTTATCTCAGCCCCTTGACTGATCAGATATTTGGTTACATCAAGATGCCCGTTATGAGCAGCAATGTGTAATGCAGTCCAACCATTGTTATCTCCTTTATTCACCTCAGCCCCTTGACTGATTAGATATTTGGTTACGTCAAGACGCCCATTATGAGCAGCAATGCGTAATGCAGTTACACCATTGTTATCTCCTTTATTCACCTCAGCCCCTTGACTGATGAGATATTTGGTTACGTCAAGACGCCCATTATGAGCAGCAATGCGTAATGCAGTTACACCATTTTTATCTCCTTTATTCACCTCAGCCCCTTGACTGATGAGATATTTGGTTACGTCAAGACGCTCATTATGAGCAGCAATATGTAATGCAGTCCTATCATTGTTATCTCCTTTATTCACCTCAGCCCCTTGACTGATGAGATATTTGGTTACATCAAGATGACCTTCCTGAGCAGCAATGTGTAATGCAGTCCAACCACTGTTATCTCTTTTATTCACCTCAGCCCCCTGACTGATCAGATATTTGGTTACATCAAGATGACCACTAAAAGCAGCAATGTGTAATGCAGTCAATCCTACAATGGCTTCTTTATCCACTTCAGCCCCTTGACTGATCAGATATGCAGTGACCTCAAGAAGGCCATTCTTAGCAGCAAAGTGTAATGCGGTGCAACCATTGTTATCTCCTTTATTTATCTCAGCCCCTTGACTGATCAGATATTTGGTTACATCAAGATGCCCGTGATGAGCAGCAATGTGCAATGCAGTCCAACAATTGTTATCTCCTTTATTCACCTCAGCCCCCTGACTGATCAGATATTTGACGACATCAAGATGACCAATTTCCACAGCAACGTGGAATGCAGTCAATCCTACAATGGCTTCTTTATCCACCTCAGCCCCTTGACTGATCAGATATGCAGTGACCTCAAGAAGGCCATTCTTAGCAGCAAAGTGTAATGCGGTGCAACCATTGTTATCTCCTTTATTTATCTCAGCCCCTTGACTGATCAGATATTTGGTTACATCAAGATGCCCGTGATGAGCAGCAATGTGTAATGCAGTCCAACCATTGTTATCTCCTTTATTCACCTCAGCCCCTTGACTGATGAGATATTTGGTTACGTCAAGACGCCCATTATGAGCAGCAATGTGTAATGCAGTCCCACCATTGTTATCTCCTTTATTCACCTCAGCCCCTTGACTAATGAGATATTTGGTTACATCAAGATGACCACTGAAAGCAGCAATGTGTAATGCATTCAATCCTACAATGACTTCTTTATTTACCTCAGCCCCTTGACTGATGAGATATTTGGTTACATCAAGACGCCCATTATGAGCAGCAAAGTGTAATGCAGTGGAACCATTGTTATCTCCTTTATTCACCTCAGCCCCTTGACTGATGAGATATTTGGTTACGTCAAGACGCCCATTATGAGCAGCATTGTGTAATGCAGTCCCACCATTGTTATCTCCTTTATTCACCTCAGCCCCTTGACTGATGAGATATTTGGTTACATCAAGATGACCATCCTGAGCAGCAATGTGTAATGCAGTCCAACCACTGTTATCTCTGTTATTCACCTCAGCCCCCTGACTGATCAGATATTTGACGACATCAAGATGACCAATTTCCACAGCAACGTGGAATGCAGTCAATCCTACAATGGTTTCTTTATTCACCTCAGCCCCTTGACTGATCAGATATGCAGTGACCTCAAGAAGGCCATTCTTAGCAGCAATGTGTAATGCAGTCCAACCATTGTTATCTCCTTTATTCACATCAGCCCCTTGACTGATCAGATATTTGGTGACCTCAAGAAGCCCATTATTAGCAGCAATGTGTAATGCAGTCCAACCATTGTTATCTCCTTTATTCACATCAGCCCCTTGACTGATCAGATATTTGATGACATCAAGATGACCACTGAAAGCATTATTGTGTAATGCAGTCAAGCTTTCAACAGACTTTGTAATCTCAGCCCCTTGATCGATGAAAAATGTCAACAGTTTCACTCTGCCGGTCTTTGCTGCAATCATTAACGGTGTCCAGCCTTCAGCGGTACCCTGATTCACGTTCGCCCCTTGACTGACTATGCTTTGTACTTCATCAAGGTGACCATTCATTACAGCCATTTGTAACGGAGAGTAGTCATCTGTATTCTCTTGAACCATACTTGCTCTAAGATAATCGATGGATTTCGGTATTTCAGAAATTCCCTGTGGAACAGCAAGAAAATGTGGTGTGACCACAGAGGACTCCCTTTTCATCATTGAGACCATGATGTTTAATTTCATTATTGCCGTGAAAGCGCTGTGGTGCGGTCCTAACTCTCGCCTTGTAATCAGAGGGTCGTTTGTTCTAATCCCACCAAGGCCTAGCGCCCTTTGGCAAGGCGTCATTGCCACTCTCTCCCATGTGCTATTTGGGTACTGGTAGGAAACAACCATCATTGGGGTTGGTTTAGCAAGTGAATCCAGTGACCGGGTAATAATAGTTTTGAAGCGCTTCGAACAGTCGTAGATTGATATAGCGTTAAATAAATGCAAATAATTATTATTATAATATGTGCAGGTCAACACCCTTTGGTATTTCATCCACTCGGTGCAGATACTGATGTTGTAGCTGGTTGACGTCTTCTATTTCCACGATATGTTTGTCAAGTTACCGTATACATTGTTAATGCCGCACTAACGTTTTACAACCACTGCAAAATGTAGAAATTAAAGGACCGGTAAACTGTGTGATATACTTCATGTGCAGCTATGTGTGAACCAGTGTCGATTACTTGGGTGTTGTAGAGATAATTCAGGTGTAACGCTGGAACACTATGTCTTCCGATGAAAATCATGTACAGTTCATGCACTCGTTAGCTTTGTTTTAGACAAATGTTATACTCGTTCTTCCCAAAGAAATCTCGGATGATACAGTACCCAAACATCTAAACATAAATTCGTACAGGTAGCGAGCAACTGTAAGTCCAGCATCGGGGTTGACGGTGTACTAACTATTATGAATGAAACTTGACGCACAGGTAGAACAGGGGAAGTTGTAATAGTCATGATAGTGGCTTTGACTGAGTAGAATGACGTTTAGAGTATCAGTCACTCGCTTAATCCAACATATTAAAGGGGTGCTTCCCCCCCCAAAAAAAATAATAAATAATTGATTTTTTAGAAAAATGGAATTGATGGCATAAGCCTATTAAAGTGCAAGCGAATCGAGAGGGCAATTGTCATGGTACGTCTGCTAAATTGCTTTTAAGGGAATAAGTACAATGAAGTAAAGAGATTGAAAGGGCCTGTACATCTAACTTCATATTGCGAAAAACTTAATAAGGCCGGGAGTCTGAGAAATTGTCCTCATCTTTTTTACACATTTGGGGGTATGAGGGGTAAGAGGGAAAAGGTGGTGGACTTATTGAATCTAAAAAAAAAAACAAGCATACGAATTTTCACGGGTCAAGATAATATGAGCGTGCTCATAGGATAGGGGTGTGTAGAGGGTGGGTTAGGGTGTTGGGTGAGGGCGTATGTGTGTGTGAGCGTGTCTAGCTGTGTGTGTCTGATGGCTGTTCCTAACCTCCTGGGATCTAATTCGCCAGTGTTGAGCACATATTGAACGCACAATTTTCGGGGGTTTTGCCAGTGTTATTGGTCACATTCTTGATATTCAGAATTCTATTTCTTGATATGGATGAGATAGAGCTTGTACCTCGTTGGACGAAAACTCGCTAATTACAATTGTTCACAAAAACATTCGAAAATTTGTAATTTGGCTTTGATTTCATGTGACATACAGGGTTACACCGCCTGGTACCGTAATAGCTATTCAATATCTGCCCATGAATACAAAATATGCGAGTCCAAGTTCAAAACATATTCTCAATTTCAATAGAGACTATTTGAGGACCGATCAAGCGTGATTTCATAAAAAAATACTTTGTAGAGAAATTCAACCAATTGTTTGTTAGCCTTGTCATGCACGCAAGACCTGTATGTAATACTACCTTAGCCATACGGCAAGTCGAAAACATACGTTCTTTTCATTTTTATTCAAACCACCTATTTGTAGCTATTACAAATATATATTGAAACGGCTGTTTTCGACTCGCCGTAGGCCGCTCTAGAGCTAGTCTATAATCTAGGCGGGGGCTGCAGTTACGTCTGATCTGGCGAAGACTACACATTGTGGATGCGAAGCATCCACAATGTGTTCGCCAGATCAGCCGTATCTCTTGCCTCTCTAGCCTCCACCTAGACTATAGACTACTGTAGAGCAAATGTGACTGAGGTATTACTGACACCATAGTCATTGCCGCGCACAGATAGTAGTCTACTGGTGCAGACACTTGGTTTTCGCTATTCGCAGAGTGCATATTGCAGAGTCTGTAGTAGTGAGACTATAGATCTACCACTATGTATTGTTGACTTAGATCATGGAGCTAAGTAGTTCCATGCTAAGAAAGAGTTTTCACCGTCTAGTCTTCACTATAGACCAGGGTTCTCAAACTTTTTCTTTGAAGGGCCAGATGAGACTCCAAAGAAACCTGAAAGGGCCAGGGTGAAGTGGATACTTAGAAAAAATGTGCGCGAAGCGCAAAGAAATTTGCGGCCGGAGTCCTAGATGCTCTCTTGTGAAATCTGGCCCTTAATTTGGGAGCATTTAAAGTGATTGGTTAACATTGCTTTGACTTTTAAAAAATCTGAGCTAGAAGGTCACACTTGTCACCTTTGTCTGTGATATGTTCCAAAAATGAAGTCCAGAAAAAACTGCGTTCAAAAATGATTAGTTAGTGCTTCAAAAATTGTAATATAAAGTAACCGGAAACACCATCTTAATTTCATCCCATACACTTATGTGTACTATTTAGGTGACTATAAGACGCCTATTTACAAAATCGGGATTTGCCTCGTAGTTTTAGCTTTTTATTCTAAATAATGGTTGTTTTCAGGGTTTATTAGTTCTAATACATGCACTTGTACACATGTTTCATCTTGGTTTGAGAATGTTTTTCAATCGGCTGCTCACAAAGTTAAACAATCCCTTTAATCCAACAAATTTATAACAGTTTCATATGAAACGCAGTCAAAATTAGAAAAGATTTCAAAATACAGCGAGAGCCAATATTAATGATAACAAAATTGTAGTAGTTTGTTAAACATATTAAAAGGAATCTAGATTGTACCTATTCATACCTGGTATTGGGAGACAGTTAATGTCTTGAAGTATTGAAGTACCAATATTTTTTGTAGTCAAGGTAGATTGAATAATGGAGCATGTCTGTTGTAGACTCTAACAAGGATGTCAGTCTCCTAGTCACTTTCAATATGGGAAACGTGACAATCTGTCAGCAACAAGTTGCTTGAACCTTGGCACAAAAGGTGTAATTGCGAGACGAAGGCACTGGTGCAAATGTTAACTGGTCAAGCAGGGGGGGGGGGCTTCAGCCCCCACTTTTTTCCAAAACCATGTACAAAAACGTACTATATGATTGTGATTTTGTGCGCGGCCAGCCCCCCCCCCCCCCCACTTTGTTCAACCGTTCCACGGCCCCTGTCAAGGTACTTCAGTATGAGTTAGTTCTTTAAAATGATCATTGTGGAAAATGCACTTTCGCACCTGTATGTAGATCCAAACATGGTGAGAACAGCGCTGGTCATCTAATAAGAGAGTAGATCGAACAGACAGAAAAGACTCCACTAAACTTTGTTTAAAAGTTAAATTAATTTGACTGCCATTACTTTCATTACGGTTAGGTCTACAAAGATACACAATGTAATCATATTGAGCTATGTTTCATATTGTGACTTAAAAGTGATCAAACTGAATCCCAGCAGTCTCGCGGGCCGGATTGAGAAGCTCTGCGGGCCGGATCCGGCCCGCGGGCCGTAGTTTGAGAACCCCTGCTATAGACCCTATTATTGTTTAAGTTTTAAATATGAGTCTGAAGTAGTATTACTATAGATCCACCACTATGTATTGTTGACTTAGACAATGGAGCTAAGTAGTTCCATGCTAAGACAAAGTTAACTGTAGACCTTTTATTGTTTAAGTGTCTAATATGAGTCTGTACTTGCAGACTGCACAGATATAGTAGGTTGGGTGGGGCAATCTTATTACAAGTTTTCTAAAAAAAAAATAATAACATCCAAAGTGTGCACAAGATCGGTGAATTTCAATTTGTTTCGCTGCTCCCTCGATCCCTCTCTCTCTCTCTCTGTAATACCATTTTGTGTATTACTTTCATTTATTAAATATTGTTACATGTAACTGTTTTATTTTGTTCTTTATATTTCTTGTATTGCTAATATTTAAGTCACATTTGCTCTTCGCCGGAAGTACGGCTCTCCAAACCATCTATAACACGTATAATTTACGTATTACAAAAAAAATATAACTGCTGTTTTCGACCCGCCGTAGAGCAAATGTGACTGAGGTATAGTGACGAATTTTTATACATGTATTAAAAAAGGGTTTCACCCCAATTGGGTAAACTTTACCTACGATAATGTTCACTACCTGGTATTCTAAGAAATTAATTCCGCTGGTATTCCCTGATGAATAGGGCTGTAATTCTGTATGCATCTGACGTCATGCAAAATGAATATGCATTTTGTCTGTTCATTACCCATGTCTTTTTTGTCATTTGGCATTAACGCACTTTTTACAATATTGCTTTGCATCACTTTATTGTGCGAAAAGCAATATAGGAACAGTGTAAGAATGACAATACATATACATTTACAGAACAGAAGAGAGCCCAGGACATGGTCACATTACTGACACAAGCAGGGCAATTGCTTTCCTCGGTTGGGTTATCAATACCAAATATGGTATATTATTATATGATATTCCAAATTGTGAGAAGAAGTAGATTATAGGGGTGCCTATTTTATAGATCCACTCTTCACATGGTTCATGTAAGATATTTTTCATTGGCAACGCATATTATTTAACTGAACCTCATGTAATTTGGTTACTAACAATTAGCACGATAACTACGTCAATATTTTAAAAGGTGATTTTTTCCCTTCTAAATAGTGTAAAAATAGTCATTAATCTTTGTGACAAAGGCACATTTAGGCAAAAAAGATTTGGAGAAGCTCAACATTCATGACAAACTTGTACTGATCAGAGATCGTGGTTTGATGTATAGAGCAGGCGTGCTTTAGTAGTGGATACACACACACACAAACTCACCCCTGTTGCACCCACAAATGTAATAACGCCCACAAATGTAATAACACTTTACCCACAAATGTAATAACGCCCACAAATGTAATAACACTTTACCCACAAATGTAATAACGCCCACAAATGTAATAATGACTTTACCCACAAATGTAATAAATTTGAAGGGGTTTTTGGCGAATCCGTTCTAAACTAAAATCCTATAGTAATGCGTTCATATAGCACAAAAGTGCAAAGTCTTTTTTTCCAGACAGGGTTAATAAAACATCAAAGTACAAGTCCAAAGTCTTTTATCCAGACCCGGTCGTTACAAAACTTATAATATAAATCCAAAGTCTTTTCCAGACCCGGTTGCTTAAAAAAATATAATAAAAGTCCAGTCTTTTTTTCCAGACCCGTTTGTTTAAAAAATTGTGATATAAGTCCAAAGTGTTTTTTTCCAGACCCGGTTGTTTCAAAAATTATAATATAAATCCCAAGTTTTTTTTCCAGACCCGGTTGTTTCAAGAATTTTAATAAGTCCAAAGTCTTTTTCCAGTCCCAGTTATTCCAAAATTTATAATATAAGTCCAAACTAAGATACGATAATGATATTCCTGTGGAAAAAATGGGAATCGAGCTTAGTCTTTTCTCCAGACCTAGTTAATTAAAACTGGTGGAATTAATGTCTTTGTTGTTGTTTCAACTTATACGGTGTATATTGTGAATATATGCACTAAGAGTAAATTGAGAATCAAGCGTAGTCTTTTCTCTAGACCCGGTTACCTGTTATTTAAACATCATGAATAACAGTTTAAAAACAGTATAACGACCCCATAATCTTATTAATGCTGGATATAGCGTAGTCTTTCAGCCCGACCATTTTTTTCTTTAAAAAAAACCGCTAATAGTAAGAATTAAAAAAAAATCAAAGTCTAAGACCAAACAAACCTTCAACCTAAGAACCTGTTTTAAAAGAGGTTTAGAGTGTTGTCTTTATTCCAGACCTAAAACAGTTACGAAAAATGTATTCTAACATAAGACCTTATATTCTTATTCTCGTGGAATAACATGAGTTTTAAACACGTACTCTTTCCTCCAGACCCGGCTATTGAAAAAAGGTAACTGAAAAACTTCAAATCTAAGACCAAATTTCCAAAGTTTCACCCAGTAAAAATATGTCTTTTTTAAATAATACTACTACCCCTACAAAACATTGTAATAACGCGTGGGTAAAGCAGACATCCTTTCTCCATACTTGGTTACTATTTGAAAAATAAATAGTTTTTACAAATATTTTAAAACGAATACCCAATAATCTAATTGCTGTGGAATAATATGAAGACCGATTTTCGAAGATCGACTTTCCTTCAGACACAATTATTTCAGGAATAAAAAAAATCAATAAAACTCAACCCCCAACAACGAATCTAAGTACGAACAATCCTCCAATTAAGACCATGCATGTAGAAAAGCACATGTTTAGAGCGTTGTCTTTATTCCAGACCCGGTGATTTAAAAATGATTTAAACAATCCTAAAAACAAAAGACTCATATTCTTATTCTTGTGGAATAACACGAGTATTATGCTTAGTCTTTCTTCTGGACCCGGTTATTCAAAAGATAAAGAAATATTGAAAAAAATGACAGCTGAGACCAATCTTCATAATTAAACCCACTTAAAATGCTTGGGCTTAGGGTGTTGTCTTTACCCCTCACCGACGAATATTATAACTTTTTAAACGACCGGGTCTGAAAAAAAGACTTTGGACTTGCATTATAATTTTTTAATTAACCGGGTCTGGAAAAAAGACTTTGGACATATATTATAATTTTGAAAAACCGGGTCTGGAAAAAGACTTGGACTTGTACTGTAATATTTCATTAACCGGGTCTGGAAAAAAGACTGAACTTTTGTGCTATGAACGCATTACTATAGGATATTAGTTTAGAACGAATTCGCCAAAAATCACTTCAAATTTATTACATTTGTGGGTAAAGTCATTATTACATTTGTGGGTAAAGTGCATTATTACATTTGTGGGTAAAGTGTTATTACATTTTTGGGCGTTATTACATTTGTGGGTAAAGCGTTATTACATTTGTGGGT
Organism: Lytechinus variegatus; assembly: GCF_018143015.1. Lineage (NCBI taxonomy): Eukaryota > Metazoa > Echinodermata > Echinoidea > Temnopleuroida > Toxopneustidae > Lytechinus > Lytechinus variegatus. The sequence continues at coordinate 5,572,884 of NC_054747.1, read as the reverse complement.
AAAGTGTTATTATATTTGTGGGCGTTATTACTTTGTGGGTAAAGTGTTATTACATTTGTGGGCGTTATTACATTTGCGGGCGATTATTACATTTGTGGGTGTAACAACCCCCCCCCCCCACACACACACACAGAAAATTGTTGATATTATAAACTGTTATACTCTGAGAGGCGGCTGGTGTCTGATGTTGTAGAACCCTTTTTTGAGGGGGGGGGTATCATGTTTAAAGGCTTGGTGGCCCTTGATTTCCCATCATCGCTTCGTTGCCTCGACCTGACCTGCCCGTGAACTTGGAAGAAAGATTTTACACGGCTTGTTCTCACAGCAATAACTACTATACTCTAAGAGCCGGGTAGAAAAAATGGCTGAACAAATTCGCTGCTCAGAGTACTGGTCTACCCCAACATAAAATTGAGTTGAATAAAACGAGAAATATCCAACAAGCTAACACTAAAAATTCCATCAAAATCGGATGAAAATAAGAAAGTTGTGTCACTTTAAAGTTTCGCTTAATTTCACAAAACAGTTATATGCACATCCTGGTTGGTATACACATGAGAAAACTGATGACGTCATCCACTAACTATTTATTTTGTATTCTATTATATGAAATATGAAGTATTCTAACTTTCTCCTCATTGTCAAGTGAAACAACAACAATTAATCCCTCCCTAGACATGTGGTAATTACTATATGTTTCAGTCAGGTTGGCCCTTATTGTCAAATCTGTAAAAAAATACGAATATTGTATAATTCAAACAATAAAAAACAAAAGAAAAAGTGAATGAGGGACATCATCGACTGTCTCCTTTGCATGTCACTGAGTTGTGCATATCACTGTTTTGTGAAAAATAAGCAAAATTTTATAATGTCATAACTTTCTTATTTTACATAAGATTTCGATGACATTCTCAGCATTATGATAGTTTGATTTTTCTCAATTTAATCAAATCAACATTTTTCTGGGCTGGGCATGACCTTTAAGTTCCCTGTTCAAATTACAGATATCAAACACATTAATGAAAATTTTCAAACACGCTTGATTTTTACTTGTTTAAGGGGCTGACTTTAATTCTTATGCGTTCTTACATCTTCATGGCTTTATCCTCATCTCTTCATAATGTACATTTTTTATTCGTTTGTTTATATCAGGAAATGTATGCAATGTATGTATTTTTACATCTACAATGTGAACAAGCACAATTAATCCACCAGGCTGATATGCATTGCTGTTTTAATGAAAACCATCATTAAATTGAATCATATTGTATCGAAAATGCTGGAAATATTGGCATTTGAAAGCAATATTTAACATGTTCATGATATAGACTTAGGCCTTCATTGCTATTGTTTACCTACGGATGGATTTTCAATGTATTACATTATGGAATATTAAAATTTCATTTTCTCATTTTTTTGCTGATTTCAAAGAAATATTGTATTAATACTAGGTCTATAGTGATATAATCGTGTTTTTGCTCACATGTATATTCAAATGAAATTAATTAAACTATCTGTGTTCTTTTCCTGATTACCTTCCCAAGAATGTCAATGTTGGATGTTCATGGTTGTAAACAAAGTTCTTCATTCATGCTTGGAATTGAAGGGTGAAAGTCGTAAAACCTCTCTGGATGATCCAATAATTTCATGAGGTTGGTCCATATATGTTTGCATATTCCAGCTTTTTTTCTGAGCCTCTGAGTCAAGACACTATCCCTGTGACAGTAAAAAGAAAAAAACCCATATTTTAAGACTAAATTAAAGGAAATCCTCTCATTTCTTATTCGGTTTCGCCTTCATATGTATAGAGTGCACAAAACTAAAAATCAAAACAATTTTGTTTTACAGTTTAAACAACAAAGAAAATATCACAAGCATGTTCATTTTTTCATATACCAAAGGTAGACTTACATCATTTAAAAAACAGGAGAGGAGTTCACTAACATCATTAACAATAGAAGATAATTAAAAAATAATACAGTCCAGATAACAAACAAGAAACAAAGAAAAACCAGCATATTCATTATGTAATATATCAAAGGTATAACATAAACAAAAAATCCAGGAACGATTGACCAACTGAAGGCAACCTCGATTGTCTGACAGTCAGGATCATATTCGAGCAAAGCAGACTTCCTTAGTTAAAGTTTGTTGACACTGAATTAAGAGCGGTTAAAGGGGGTATCTCACTGGGCTTGAAACTAGTTCGCGACTAGTTCGCGACTACAAATTTTGCTAGTTGCAGAGACGTCTCCGCGACATCTCTGAGACGTCTCATGAAAATTACAGAGTCTCCGAGGAGTCGCAAGAAGATTAAACATGTTTAATATTTTTGGAGACTGTTTCTAGTCTCCGCGACGTCTCCGAGAAGTCTCCATCAGTTGCTGCGACGTCTCGGAGACTAATGATATCCGCGACTGCTGAGACGTCGCCGCGATGTCTCCGCGATGTCTCAGAGACGTCTCAGAGACATCGCAAAGACCTGCTGGAGACCAAAAGAAATATAATAATATGTTTGACCCACTTCAGAAACCACGTGACTGAACGCGTGCTGATATCCCTCCTCCTGCTCCAAGTCAGGTGTATGATCTTTCAAACGTTCCATTGAGACGTCTCCTTGGTGAGAGCGCAAGCCATTTTTGTCTCCGAGACGTCTCCGCGACTGCAGCGACTGATAAGTTGGAGACTGTCGCGGCGACGTCTCCGTTGGTGAGATAGGGCCTTTAGCATGATTTGAGGGCCCTGAATCCAAATATGCCGATTGCCTACCTACAATCTGTTGTTAAAACCCTCAACTTGGCATAATAAAATGATAGCCATTCTACACCATGTATTGCTCTTTTTGGTTTTCAACTGTTGGTACTATTTGATCTACCAAAATCCGCATCTGGGAAAGTAGTTTTTTTCAAGATGGCGTCCAAGATGACCGCCATTCACTGAAAACTCACGTAACCTCTCTTTATCCACCCTAGAAATCATTTTCGGTGCCTATTCAGTGGTTTAGGGGGTAAAAAGCCTATTGAAACACCCAATTTTATGAGCCTTAAAAACATAGCAGAGACAACAAATTGATGTATCCTCTATGGGATTATTGTTTGTCGCCAATCTGAATGCAATATTGGGAGCCTCCTTCAATTTTTAGACGAAACAGACAACAACGTAACTCTGTAATTCGTCTTAACCTATATTATTTGAACCTGGAAATCATGGAAAAGAAAACAACAAATTCCTGTAGAAACATAGTGTATTCACTTTGCAGCCAAATTTTTAGGAGAAACAGTAACCATTTCTTGAAACCATGATTTTTTTTTACAAATCACTATGAAAATATCCGGCCTCATTATTATCAAACATTTAGCTTTATCATTATTTCTCAATCATCAGTTGTGAATCATGGCAGCCATTTTGGAGTTAGATATGGTCAATCGGATTTTTATTCTTGCAACCATCAAAAACATAGCATGGACCCCAGTTTCTGACCACTCATAGAAATCGTTTATTATGAAAAATCGCATTCAAAATGCCGCCATTTTGTTTTTCCCGATTTCAGAATGTAGACGTCAGGTTTGGCAAACATCATCTTTGGATTCAGCACCCTTGAATTACCTTAACAATTAATCAGCATTAACATAAAATGCCTATAGCACTTTTTTATGAGCACATGTTTTAACATCCGGACCTGATTATAATGCTTTTTTTGCCAATCGTATACTTATCATAAGCCTCAAATTTTGGGCGATCCTTCGTCTTCGACAGGAATAAGCGACAATGATAAAATAAGTCATAATCAGAGGGCACATTCTTATAAAATCCTCGCTACTAAGACAATTAATGTGAAGGGATCATACCCTCAGTCAGTTATCATAGAAACGTCTGTGTGAGGATGACTTTGCACACCGATCATAATTGATGTGATCATTTTCATTTATTTCTGATGAAGACGAGGGATGGTCGAAGATACGAGGCGTTTAAAAAACATTAGAAAATTCCCAATAGTTAGGTTGGTTGTAGTTTAACCCTATCTAGGCCTGAGGAAGGGACTTCCTCCGGCCTAGGGACGCCCAATATTTTCGCCGCGCGATTTTTTTGACCGCGCTGCTCGCTGGCTTGCGCAAACTTTGAGACCAATTTTCCGACGCCCGGGTATGCAGTTCCGAAACTACGCAACATTTTTTAAATGCATGTCAGACCAAAAATTGCTCAAAAAACGTGATTCGTGTACAAAGTCGGTGCAAATTTTATTTTCATCCAAATTCATAAATGTATAATTACTTTTAGTTTTGCTGTTTTTTTATGCTGTTTATGATCTCAAAAGAGTCCCCGACAAAAGTTCATTGAAAAAAACATAACGTTGATAACAGAGAAATACATAAGAAATTGCAAAAACAATATAATACATAAGATAGTGATTTTATATCGATTTTTTTTCATGTTGATTTGCTAAGAACACCAAAAGAGTTTATAAACCAAACATTAGATCATTTGAAGCTTTTTTTTAGTGATTTAGAGGAAAGATAATTATTTTGCATACTATACGCATAAATTAGCATAATCGCTTTATAGCAATTCGCATGAAATATATTATTATACAATTTTGTAGATTAATATGTCCTAGACAACCTGCGTGCCAATTTTCAGCGCGATAGCGAGATCAACGGTCGGGATCTCAAGAGGGTCTGGGAGCACCCCCCCCCCTCACCGGCCATATGAACTCCCGAAATATCCCGGCTTATATAAAGGATTAAACATTATTTTATTTATCATCCTCAACTAATATATACATACAGGCGCGGATCCAGTCTTTGCCAATAGGGGGGCCCGGAATTTTTTTTCAGCCATATTTTCCCCGATCGGCCACTCGAATATGATATTTGCCGGGATTTTGGGTTTCATTAAAGGGGTAGTCCTATTAGTCACTTCTTAGCTTTATTCTTATGAATAAACATAAATATATAATACCATAATCCTTATTTATATAATGCGAGCGCGAAGCGCGAGCTATTTTTGGGGGGAATCTTATGTACTTTTTTCTAAAAGTTTTGAACATTCTGGGCAATCCTGAAAAAAGATGTGTATGCAAGTGATTAATTATTAAGAACGTGAAGCGCGAGCAGAATTGAACGGATGGAAAAGGTACTGTTAAGGACTTGCAGTTAGCCATGAAGACGTTACATATTTTTTTTTTAAATGAAATAATGCGAGCGCGAAGCGCGAGCTGAAATTTTTTGACATTTTTAACTAAGGAATGGAAATTCTAAGCACTTTTTGTAACTTAACAGAATAGGTATATAACTAAACGATTGGTGCGAGCGCCAAGCGTGAGCAAAAAAATTCTAGATTTAGACCTACTGAACGAGACACTCTATTCAAGTTTTGAAAGTCATGAAAATGATGAGGAAATGGGGATCTTCCTTACATTAATAATGCGAGCGCAGAGCGCAAGCGGAAAATTTTCATATACGTTTTGAGCTGATCGAGAGCATGTCTGTTATGGACTGCTTGAACTTAGCCATGAAGACGTTACATATTTCAACATTCAACTACTGCGAGCGCGAAGCGCGAGCTGAAAATTTTTGACATTTCTACCTGAATAATGGAAATTTTAAAGCACTTTTTGTAGTAGTGGAAAGGATAAGACAAAAACTAAACATTATTGATGCGAGCGCGAAGCGCGAGTGGAAAGATTCTGGACACTCTATTCATGGTTTGTAAATCATGATAAGGTTAAGCTATTGGAAATTTTCATACATTAATAATGCGAGCACAAAGCGCGAGCAGATACTTTTTTTATATTGCTATCTGAAACGGGATAATCATTTAAATGAAGAACAAGCTGCGTATCTGAATAAACGTGTGTTTCAAATATCGACCTAGAATTTGAGTATTCTAAATACCTTTTTTACCATGAAAATCAATAAAGCGAGCGCAAAGCGCGAGCTAAAAATATATGATATTCAGATCTGGAAAGGGGTCACTTTAAGCTCTGTATTGCAAGCACTTTGTGGAAAAATTGTGAGGTGAAAAGGATCACAGTTAAAACAGAGCTGATATTTTTCATAATTGTTACTTTGAGTTTTGACATAGGACCGGGATATTCTATAAGGACATTATGTCATCATAAGAAAATGGTGACTATCTTCCTATTTCCCTTCCTAAGCATGAGAGCGCGAAATCTATTAATATTATGGCCTGAAAACTGGACATTTAAAGCACTTTTGTTTTGTAATTATGCATAAGATGCATGAGTTTAATATCTATCAATGCGAGCGCAAATCGCGAGCAGAGATTTATGATTAATTGTCATCAAATGGTAATTTTAAGTTGTTTGTTTTAGAATTAATATTGAGATATACATAACTCACTAATCAAAATGCAAGCGTGCAGCGCTAGCTGATACGTTTTGACAATCTGACCTAAATAGGGATATTTTGAGAACTTCATGGAATACAGGAAAATAATAGGTCCCTGGCAAATCAAATTTTGCGATCGCGCAGCGCAAGCAAAAATCGTTAATATTCAGACCATTTGTAAATCAATTTGTAAATAAAACAAAATAATGAAAGTTCAATTTCCCAGCTGAAATATGTTTGGTATATTGACTTCAGAATTTGATATTTTAAGGTCTTTATTGAGCAAGATATCACCTAAAAGGCAATGCGAGCGCAAAGCGCGAGCGAAAATTTTATATCCAATTTTTATATCTAATTTTTTTTTCTCTCTTACAAAAAAAAGTTTCATATTGTTATAAAAGAGAAATTTGGCGGTTTGATTTCATTTGTTATCATTTTTAAAATATTTGTAATCTAATACCGTGTTTACACGTTGACTCGGCTCGGTGTTGAATCCGCGAGCCGGGTTGAACACTGCGAAGAAGGGATCAGAGATCGCGTTTATACGTACATATAAAAAGGCGAGTTCAACACGGCTCGCGGATCTCGAACGGAAGAAGAATTATGACGTCGCAAATTAAACGCGGGAAATTCACCGCCGAAATCGAATCTTGTCCGTGCGAACAACAACAATGCCTAAAGTGAAAGCGAGCGCAGTGACCTGGTCAAGAGAGTTCGACACGGCTTTCTGTTTACACACGAAAAAATTGTCGAGTCTGACTCGGCTCGCGGCTTTAAAACCTACGATTTTGGCGGATCAAAAAAGCCGTGTTCGACACGGCTCGCGGATCACACTGATCGCGTTTACACAGCATAAAATTGCCGTGTTGAGCACGGCTCGCGTGTCGAACCCCCGAGCCGTTTTACTGTGTAAACACGGTATAATTGATATTGATATATTTATTTGTTTGATTGTTAATTGATTGTATACATGCAAAGAATTTTTATTTATATGAATTGTGATGGTCAACTTATTGTTTTGAAAGAAAAAAAAACTCCTTTATTTAAATATTTTATGAAAGAAATGGATGAACAATGGTTCCCGGCAGAGACATTTTTTCGGCATCACCAATTTTCCAAGAGGGCAGATAGCTCTGGAGAACTTTGATTTAAGCTATGCCTATCGTTGTTCTCTTCATTCATTTCTTTCACAATATATATATATATATGTGTGTGTGTGTAGATTACCACTTGAAACATGTAAAAAAATCAATAGAAAATTTTAGATAAATAAAAAAAAATACATTTGTTAATCTAAGATATCACAGCAGCTTTGGACTCTCTTTCAGGTTAATGGCTATACCTGTCATCAATAAATTCATCTTTTATTATGTTTTATTTCTTTATTCATTGATTCGTTAAAAAAATCTGTAAACAGGATAACATGTTCAGATCAATTTTTTTAGCATGGCCCAGTGAAAACATGAAGAAACCAAAACAATGGATACATAATAGAGTATCTTAGATTTTACAAATATTATTTAGTAAATTGAAATAGAAAAATCTATAATAAAATATCATTCAATATTCTGCTGAATGTATGAAGGAAAAAGGTTTAATGAGAAACGTTGAGCATAGAATATTGGATAATGAAATTGAAGTAAACAAGAAATTAGAAATATAATTACCCTTGGCATTCCGCGTAAGAATTTGTCTAAATTCTCTGAATTTGAGATTAAAATGAAAAAAAGAAATTAATACCATTAAAGCATAAATTATTGAAAACTGGATTCTTCAAGTTGGGAAATGAATATCATCAATTAAAACTGTTGGATATCCCAAATTATTAGCACAATAAAAAAGAAAGATCAGTATTAAGTTTGGACATACTTCTTATAAATCTCCAGCACTTCTTTGATTTATCTTTTTGTAGGAATTATAATACATCTTGTTGATATTTATTTTAAATATATTACGACTTTTATTACTTTGTTATATGTTACCTTTGTATATTAATAAATTTTGATATTGATGTGAATGCAGAAATGAAATGAATTAAAATCAAATATAAATGCTAGGCCTATCATTAGGTATCCGTCCCAGTGGCAGATCCCTGTTTTATCATGTGCGGCTATTTTTGTAATTTATGATATGAGTTTTTGTTTTTATCAGCAGTATTACGCCATACAGACAAGCCATAAGGCATGATAATGTAAATAGGAAAATAAAATCTTTGGAACAATTAGAAAGCCTGTGTGAAAACAGAAAAATGAAAGAAACAGATCAACAACCAAAAAAAAAAAAATCGGGAAACTAATGAGAAAGTTATGAGCATCTGAATATTTCGATCACTAATGCTATGGAGATCCTCCAAATGGGCAATGCGCCAAAGATGTGTGATGTCACTTGTGAACAACTCTCCCAGTAATTTTGTATATATTTCACTAAAAAAAAACTCTTTTATCACATCTATCAGTAGATCATGATTGTATTCTTTCGATAGGAGGGAATGTATATACAAATTTTGAGTTTGTATCATCACAAGAAAGAACAAATAAAACATTTTGGGAGTATTTTATAGTCCACCATAGGGAAAGTTGTTCACAAGTGACATCACACATATTTGCCGCATAGTTAATGGGAGGATCTCCATAGCTGCATTAGTGATCGTAATATTCAAATGCTCATAACTTTTTAGATATTTACCGATTTTTTTTCTAAAATTTTCTTTGCTCTCATTCTTTGATTTTTTCGACACAAGTCCTCATGTTCCAAAGGGTTTAATTTTCCTATAGTATTCAATAGATTTGCAGAAGTTATTGACATAAATACTGTATAGCCTATCAGTATCTCATTTAAGTTTTTCAACTCCTGCATAAACGGTAATGACTTAACTTGCTCGGTTGAAGTCGATTGATGAAATATTTTCAATTCTTCATGGAAGCGTGTTTGCAGATTTTTTTTTATTGAGGGGGGGTTCTATTTCGAACATGTTTAGGTAAAATGTAAATCTTCTAAGCATAAATTGCTGTATAATTTCACGGTCTACACTATCAAACGTTGCGCTATATCTAAACAAAAATGCTTAATTTAGATATTATGAATCCTGTATGATATAATGTTATCATTATCATTATCATTACTGTCAGAATAATTACTATATTTCCTTTTTTTAGTAAATGAACTTTTTAAAAATTTAGTGAATATGCCAACATTTGACTTACCTACTTTCCTGCAATAATCTTCGTTGGAATTTGCCTTCATACAATTCTCATATGCTTTAAGAAGTACAAAAGGAAGAACAGAATTAAAAGTTTAGTTATTACATGAAACATAACCAAGTCATTTTGCTATAAATTTATATTCATGCCTTATTATGTGCATGTGATGACATATGCTTTTCTTATGTGATATTAAGGACTGTCTTTAGCTTATGTAAGTGTGATAAGTGTAAATAAAAGCCAATGATATTAATTATTCTAGATTATAATCTTGCATTCATAAATACTTGTAGTAACGATTTGATTTTTTTCAACGGCCGATTTGCTGGTAAATTTTTTTACCAGCATTTTAATCAAACATATAGATCGCCCTCTCTCTGCGATATTTTTTTCCCTTTAAACTGTGTTCGTTAAGAATGTATCTTACAAATTTAGAGATTTTATATCAAGAAAGCGATATACATGCGGGACCATCCTTGTGGAATCCGTTGCCATATTCCATTTGTAGTATTTCACATATCGATAATTTCAAAATTGCTCTAAAAACCCATTTGTTTAAAACTGCCTTCCAATAGCTTCCTTTCATTGTCATGACTGTCATTCTTTTATCTTTGTTCCTTCCTGCTCCATGTAATTTTTCTCTGATTTCCTATTCGTAGCGCCTTGTCCACATAATCAATGTGGATTTGGTGCTTTAGAAATACTCTGTATTATTATCTTTATTAACTTTATATTTTGAGATTTTCAGCACAATCCAAGCTATGAAATATGTTTTATATACAAAAAAAGAAACCCTACGCAAATATATATTTCATTTTTATAACCTTGCCACAGGGTTCTTTTTATTGAATAGACAAACAAAATATTAACAGTTATATATCAACTTCACTTATCAAACGGGTAACTTACCGATGTAACAACAAAATATCTTTAACATCACCTAAATTCAATCAATGTCTAGATATGTTTAGATCATAAAGAAAACTGTTACCATTTTAATACATTCTGGGCATGTCAACTGGGGAAGGAACCTAATAGCTTTTACCAGAAGGCTAGCTGTGGTCAAGATATGTATCATGACAATAACTATAGTATCTAGGGAAACACCATTAGGACTATAAGAAAAGTAATACCTCAAACGTAACTTACTCCATGATCTATAGTAAGCTATAGAAAGCAAACAATAATAAACAAACCTGGACTAGCTTGTTCTTCGACGTCGAACCATGTACCAATATCACTGTCGGTGTTATCTTCAGTGAATGCATTGGATGCGAAGACAGGCATAACAAGAGCGATGAGAACTGTGAGAATTCTTAGTTTTGATGCCATATCTCTGTCAATTCTGTAATAAACAATAAATACATAACCAATATTAAATATGAAATATCTTCATACCTGTCATAGCATGAATACTGTTCTTTTAGTCCTATTTTTTTTTCCAAACCGCGTAAAGAGCCTAAATATGTCATCATTATAATCATAAATCACTGTGAACAGGCTTTGCTCAACTTGTTTACTACAAAACACACAACGATATCATTTATGGTGAAAATATAATCAATCGGCCCGATTTGACAAATGAAGAGCTCAGTTGCAAAATAGGTCCATTTTCATCGAATTTGATTTTTTGGGTCTCAATGTGGAGCGTTGTGGCCCAATGGATAAGTCTTTTGACATTAAAACAGAGGGTCGTGGGTTCGAATCCCAGCCATGACGTAATTTCATTCAGCAAGAAATTTATCCACATTGTGCTGCACTCGACCCAGGTGAGGTGAATCGGTACCCGGCAGGATTAATTCCTTGAATGCATGAGCGCTGAAAGGCAGCTCGAGCTAAAGCCGGGGTAATAATAATAATAACAACGAATAGAATATTTCTTGATAGATGGCGCTATATAAATGTCTATTATTATTATGTATAAATTTTTAGTAGCTCTATAAGATGATACCAAAGAAAATTCCCTTTAAAAATTAAACTAAAATCGCAAAGATTTTTTTTTTCAAAAGGAGTTAGGTCTAATTTAGTTTTGTTGCAAAAGGGGTAAGGTCCACACAGAATTCTTTTGGAAAAGAATATTTTCAAAAATATGAAGACAGGTAGATTTCTTTTATATCTGATTTTATGTTCTCATGGTAGGGTATTATGAGAATTTAGTTTCGCATAAGAATATTGCAATATGGGAGAATTAAAAAAAAAATATTTTCTTGGAGTGGATCTATCCCCTTTTGCAACCAAACTCTTCTGAAGAGCTCATTTGTCAAAAGGGGTTAGGTCCCTTTTCATAGATTTTATTGTTTTCTCTCTCAAATCCTTTTAAGTTTTTGTCACTCTGATGATACCAAAGAAAATTTGAAATTTAAATGAAAACGTGGATAAAAGTGGCAAAGAAAGATCACTTTTTTAATCAAAGAGATTGGATTCATTTCAGTTTGCTTGCAAAAAGGATTGGGTTCACAATCATGACAATGATTTTTTTTTTTTTAATATACAGTGCGTATCAAAAAAAAGTTTACACTTTGAAAAAATCCTGTAAAATTATACATTTGTAATATTCTTAAGATTTTTTTCCACTTTTTAACATTGGTACAGATCCATTTAAGCAAATGACGATATAAATATCGAAAAATATTTCCGCTTGAGTGAGCACCGCTTACTTTTGAAAAGTTAGTGAAAAATGATTTGCGCAGAACCTTGAAATAGCTATGCGAATAAAACTAAGCCATTATCATGAAGAACACGTAGAATTTAGCAAGTAAAATTGATTTGAAGATATCTTTGACCTCTTTCAACTTGTTTCCTTGCCCAATACACTTCGAAGAGTGCATTACGCCTCGTCTCACTCCCCCACAAACCAAGGCCATCAAGACGATATTTGATTTACACTGAGCTGTGATTTACATAAAATGAATTAGGATTGATTTTCAATTTGTTAAGGATTGTCAAGCTTGGGAAAAGTGTGGAGAAACAAGTATTAAATAAAAAATCAAATGTCGACCCGCTTAAAATAATAAAAACTTAGTGAAAAAGTGCTGGAGATGTCTGATGTAAACTTGTGTTCAGATTCAATTATGTCCTTAGATCCAGCTGGCACAAAAAGGATAAAAGTTGTGCTTACTAAGTGTTGAAATTTCAATTTGGGTGGCAAATTTGTTTAAAAATGCTTGAATGTATCTGTTTTATCTTAATTGACTAAAAGTGCAAGGGAAATGTAGGAAAAATGTATCGCAGGGTAAGTTTGATTTTTGCCCTTTCCCCTTGACACTGCGTGAAAACGAGCATTTCTGCGCAAACAGATTTCTGCGAGCTTTACAAAAATGGACAGTGCTCATTCAAGTGTAACATTCTGTCAAAATCTTTACTTTCATTGGATAGATGAGACCCAAACCCAAGATTATATGTGAAAAAAATACTCACATAATGTATATTTTTTAATTCCCAGGGATTTTTCAAAGTGTAAACTTTTTTTGATACGCACTGTATAGAAAAAATTGGAGACAGGTAGATTTCTTTTATACCCAGTTTTATTTTCACATGATAGGTGGTATATCATGACCATTTAGTTTCTGATAAGAATACTGCAATAAGTGAGAACAAAAAGATTTTTTTTCTCGGAATGGTCCAAAGTGGACCTACGCCCTTTTGCAACCAAACTCTTCATATTTGATATGAAGAGCTCAATTGCAAAAGAAGTTAGATCCTTTTTTCATCAAATTTAATTTTGTGTGTGTCAATTTACAAATTTATATATTCGTTCTGATTAAACCAAAGAAAAGTTAAAATTCCATTATATAGTGGGGAAAATAGCAAGAAAAATCACTTTTTTTCCAAAAGAGGCTAGATCCACAAAGGTAATTTTTTAAAGAAAACTTAAAGAAATAATTATTAAGCCAGGTAGATTTCTTTTACACCAAATATTTTTACACGGTAGTGTAGTTTATCATTACAATTTAGTTTCGCATCATAAAATATTGAAATATGGGAAAATAAAAAGATCTCGGAATGGTCTAAAGTAGAACTAACGCCTTTTGCAAAGAAACTCTTCATAACACAAGTGCCCCGTTTTTGCTTTGCCCCTCAAAGGAAAATACGTTCGATTGCGCCCCTACCTTCCCATTCTCAGAAAATGATTGAAAATGAAACGGTGTTTCTACCCCCCCCCCCCCCTACCACCACGCTTGCCCTTCTGGTATTCCCGGCATCGTCACAGATTATTTCAATTTTTTATCAACGAAACTCATTTTATTGTCGGATTAACGAACCTTATTTCATTTTCAATTCAATTCAATTCAATTCAATTTTATTTATTTCACTTCCATCAAACAAAAACAAATTGTATACCATATATATAAAAATAAGTATTTGTATCCAATGCAAAGAAACAAAAATAATAATACATATGTTGTGGAAAAAAACTTACACGATTTGGGCAACACATTGGAGGTTTTAACTATTTTTCAATAGAAATTAAATTAAGATGGAAATGGAGGGACCCACTAAAAAGCAATGCTTGTACAATGTGGGCCCCTCAAAAATAGATAACAAAACCATTAACAGAGTACAAATGCAGACATATGTAATCAAATGAGAAAAAAAAAAAAAAATAAATGAGAGAGAAATAATACTTACAAAATATAAAATACGAAGATATCAAAAAATATAGTTTGTATAGGATAAAACAAACCGTCCTGAAATATATCCAAAAATATATCCACCCTTCCCACCCCCCCCCCAAAAAAAAAAGAAAAGAGAAAGGGGAGAATGCCCTGAGAAGATGGATGGGTGCTGCTAAACGTAGGTAGAACACATGCCATCGTGGACTCAAGCAAACTGGATTCAATGTGTATAAAAGGAGAAAAAAATATATAAAATGACCTGGAAAGAATAAAATGCGCGAAAAATGTGATTGATGCCGTAAATAAATAAGCGGTAGGAAAGCGGATAAGCGGACAGGAAAGAGAAAAAAGATGAGAGGATAGACACAAATAATATATGAGGTTAAAAACCGAGCACAATTGGGAAGGACTTGTGTCAGATTTTTTTTCAATTAAAAAAAGGGATGATTTATGTTTTAATTATAGTCTTTATAGTAAAAATGATGACTAACCTCTTGACAGAGATGATGAATAAGATTTAATTTGAGGATACATTATAAGATTTTAATAGAGATAATTTGAATTTAGTCTTAAAAGAGTTCAAAGATTTTGCAGTTCTTATATCATTATGAAGTGAGTTCCATAACTTCGGTCCCTCATATATAAATGTGTTCTGAGCCAGCAAAGTTCTTAGAAGTGGTAAATGGAATTCACCCAATCGCCTTGTTGGATAGTTATGAATGGATTGATTTTTTGGAAACATTGAATGAAATACATTTGGGAGGTTGTTATTGTTATAATTGTACATAAACTGACCGAGATTGAACAAATACAAGTCTTTAATTTTCAATATTTTATGTTCCAAAAATAATGGGTCAGTATGAGACAAATATGCTTTGTGACATATGACACGAAGAGGCTTCTTTTGTAATAGGAGTAATTTGTCTAAGAGTGTTTGATGTGTGTTGCCCCACGCTAAAATTCCATAATTTAAATAAGGTAATATAAGGGATGAATATAATGTAAGCAGGGACGATAATGGCAAACAAAATTTAAGCTTGTTAATTATACCAATGTTGCGTGAAATAGTTTTACATATGTTATCTATGTGGAATTTCCATGAGAGCTTATTATCGACTGTTATTCCAAGAAACTTAATATGGGATACATTTTCCAAGGGAGTTCCATCCAAAATAATATCAACAGGAAGTGTATTAATAGAGTTGCTAAACAACATATATTTTGTTTTTTGTAAATTTATTGACAATTTATTTGCTCTTATCCATTGGGTGACATTTTTTAGTTCAGAGTTGATTGTATTAGCAAGGTGAAGAGGATTTTTATGTGAAAAAAATAAGTTAGAGTCGTCCGCAAAGAGAATGAAAGAAAGAACATCTGATGATCTACAAAAATCATTAATATAAACTATAAACAAAATCGGGCCTAAAAGACTACCCTGTGGAACTCCACAATTATTTTTTTTTCATTTGAGAATTGCATCCGTTTAAAAAGACATATTGCTTCCTATTCAATAGGTTGCTCCTGAACCACTCCAAGGCCTTCCCACGCACTCCATAATGATGTAATTTGTTTAGTAAAATATCATGATTAATGGTGTCGAAGGCCTTGGAGAAGTCCAGGAACAAACCAATTAAATGAGAAGATTTATCGATTGAATGTGCCGCTTTTTCAATGAAACTCAATAATGCATGTGTAGTGCTATGCTTTTCCCTAAATCCAAATTGGGAATTTGAAAGTATATTATTTGATTTGAGAAAATTAATAGTTCTTTTATAAATAATCTTTTCTAGTATTTTCGACAATGTAGATAACAAAGAAATTGGGCGGTAATTATTTACATCTAATTTGTCACCCTTTTTAAACAAAGGAATGACTTTTGCTATTTTCATGCTCTCGGGAACAATGCCGTTAAGAAGTGACAGATTGAATATATGAGTTAGGGGATCCGCAATTGACAATATTACCCCCTTAAGAAGAAAATTATTGATGTCATCATGTCCTGTACTTTTTTAGAACTGAAATCAGAAACAATATTAATTATCTCCTGATTATAAGTTGGAGCGAGAAACATTGAACTAGAATTTGGTGGTCCTAAAAATTCAGAAAAGTGTTTTGCTGCGGGAGGAATATTACTTGCAAGATTTTCTCCAATTGAAGAAAAGTGATTATTCAGCATATTGCAAATTTGGCGAGAATCTTCAAAAATGACATCGCCAGATCTAATTTTTGTAATATTGGATTTATTATTTGATATATTCATTGCTTGTTTTAAAATTTTCCATGTATTTTGCATATCACGCTTGCAAAGTTGTAACTGAGTAGTAAAATATCTTTTCTTTTCTAAACGTATAATCTTTGTCAGTGTATTTTTATAATAAGTATATATAAGTTTGGATTGCTCAGACCGTTTCATTTTGTATTTATAATATAAGTTATTTTTTGTATTTATCGAACGCAAGAGCGATTTAGAAATCCATGGAAGCTTCGGTGATTTTTTGTAGTTAGATGGCTTATCTCTAAGTTTCGGAATATAAGTGTCAAAGTGTAGATTAAAAATATTCATAAAATTTTCAAAGGACAAGTTAACGTCGTTACTATCAAAAACACAAGACCAATCAGCATCGTCAAAACTAGCACCCAGACGAGCTATATTTTCGTGTGTTATTCTTCGTTTTAGTGGACGGCTATTGTTATTGAATCTGTCTTTTAAAGAGAAATTAGTCGAAACAGTCGGACTAACGAACCTTCGGAATCACGAACCCTATTTGTTTTCGGATTGACCAACCTTCGTAATAATGAACCTTCATAATTTCGTCACAAATGTTCGGATTAACGAACCCTTTTTCTTCTTTGGAATAACGAACATCGAGGTAGAGGACTCTTAAGTGTTTCGGAATTAGGAACCTTCAAAATTACGAAGTGTTACCGGCCTATCAATGGTCGTGGGCTCGATTCCCAGAAGTGTCAAAATAAAAGGATACTCTTCATGTAATCACAATTAATTGCAAAAATGGTAATTCGCATCTTCTGGAAAGAATCAAACTTAGGTTCATTCCACTTCATATTAAGGATAAAATTAAAATATGACAGGATGATGACTGTCATCGTTGTATAACGACCATAACTGTTTTGTGAAATATAACCAGAACTTTAAAATGTCACAACTTTCTATTTTTATGTCAGATTTCATTTCCGTGATTGGCTGCCGGACATGAGACACAGTGAGAGATTGAGAGACTTTAAATGCCGAACAGAAAGACTACGAAATAGCACTCTTCCTTACTTGGTTAAGACTCTAAATCAACATTTTACTTATTAGGCCCATGTAGTTCTTTCTTTTTGCATTTTATGTGAATCGAATGGACAGTTATCTCCATGTTATTGGATCTTCTTAGTACTCAAAATTTTAATAATGTCGTCGTTTTACTATTCATTGAATTTTTACACAGTTGTGAATAATGTATTTATTTATATTCATTTTATGTTTCTTTGTATTCTGATCATGTGCAATATCAATATTTATTTCAATGCAGGAGCATTCTTTATTAAATTTTGCCATATTCAATTAAAATATTTTACGCGATATATTCCCAATTGCATATTTTGGTTAATCACTGAATTAGTACGATTTATAATTGATTACGTTTAATCATGAATGATTTTAATTTGATCACAATTTGTGTAGAGATTGCATGACTTTAGTTTGATTTTATTTTTACCATATATTAACCCAGATCATTCAATTTCATTTTAAACCTGTGCAATATCAATATACAAACAACCAATTTCAAAATAAAGCATTCTTGTATAATAATATTCAATTTTAATAACTTTCGAGTAATATCATACTTCCTAGATTGCATTGTTATTCCCAGTGAATACACTTTTATTTCTTATTGATAATCGTTTAAAACAGTACTACTTTCAATTATGCATGCATGTAACTATTTCATTTACTATTTATTTCTCGAACCAAATGTTTAATTGTATTAGTTATTTTATCTTGTACATACATTGTAACCATTGCAATTCAGTCTTTGGACTGCGAGAATGGATAATGTTAATAAATTCTTTCAATCAATCAATCAATCATTTTGATGAAATTTTTCAGAGATATACTTATTTGATATTTTTTTTATTCACATTAACATTTAGTCTGGTTAGATTTGCTCTTAAAGATAGTAATTTATCTGTTGCTAGGGTTACAACAGTCTTTGCAAATGTATA
Source organism: Lytechinus variegatus (assembly GCF_018143015.1). Classification (NCBI taxonomy): domain Eukaryota; kingdom Metazoa; phylum Echinodermata; class Echinoidea; order Temnopleuroida; family Toxopneustidae; genus Lytechinus; species Lytechinus variegatus. Next base: position 5,554,491 of record NC_054747.1, on the reverse strand, counting down.
TAACTTGATTATTTTGTTAATACACGCAGACAGAATCATATATAGGACACTTACCAATTTCCGAACTGTTGTTTTGATCAAAGTCTGAATCAGGGAACCTTTGTCGAAATGCTTTCACACAACTGAAGAGCACTTGCTGAATGATTTTCAATTGCTCTATCGTACATGTATTTATCAACATTGAACAAAATTCTAGCAATCAGTACAACAACAGCCCGTATAAAATATTGCTCATTTGGCTCACTTAAACATGTTTACCACATTAATTTCACGTTTACCTATATGCGGAATAGATATCCGTCTGGTCCTATATATTTTCGTTTCCATCTTACTTAGAAAACAAAAATTTTACATAACCCACACAAACCAACTTTAGTCAAAAGAAAACAGAATATAAAGGAGGTGCTCGATATTCTAAATATCTTTTTGATTCTCAAGTCGTTTTTGAAAAACGAAAACAATTTTAAAGTTTAAATTACATTTTACTTCAGCTTTACTTTTAGCTTTATTCAATAACAGGACAATTCATAGCATATGCAACATGATAAATGTAAGAGTGGATGTATACATGGTAGCATAATTCTAAAAATATATACAATCTTGCAATGCAAAAGAAAAAAGATATCGATATCCGTGCGATTTTTATCATACATATAGCCTTTACATCTTAAAATGTTCATGTCTGTCATGGGGGAGGGGGGTGGTAACTAGGATCAGAAGATTGTTATATCATTTGGTCTGTGATTTTTTTTTAAGGATTTATTTTATACATGTGTGTATTCATGTCATTATGTGTGTATAAATATATACTTGTATGCGATTGTGCGAATATAAATTCATAATGATAATAATGATAACATAAAATAACAATGATAACAATAGTAATATTAATAGTAATAATAGTAATGGCATTAATAATAATGATAATGATTATTATCAATACTATTGTTTTTGTTATTGTTATTATTATTATTATTATAAAGTGTACATTTATGTTGCGCAATACTCAACTGCGCATTGCAATAATGTTATCATTATTATTATTACCCCTGCTATAAACGTGCTGCCTACAAGCGCTCTGGCATTCGAGGAATTTCTTCCTACCGGGTCCTAAATCACTTCACCTGGGTTTAGTGCAGCGTGTATATTTATTTTTGGAGGAATTTTCAAAATTCGAGTCACATTCTGGAGGATTGGGGCAGAGAGGGTGTCCCGATATGGATTTTTTTTCATTCAAGTATTGAATGGTAGTGTGAGAGTATAAAAAACAGTAAGATAAGAAGAAAGACCACATGGGGTCGTGTGGTCCAGTGGTTAGAGCATTTAACTAATAATCACAATGTTGTGAGTTCGAATCCCCACTCTGCCATTGTCTCCACTTTGATAAAAAGGCCTGAGAGCAATATATGTTGTCCATAAGTACAGTCACTATAACTGATTAAGCTAGACGTAAAATGTTTCCTAGGAAATTGGTTTTATACCAGCTTGGCGTTTACCAGCAAAAAAGCTGTCCGAGTTCCTGCGGGAGTTACCAAACAAAGGAAGGGGATAAAATACCAGTATTATAACAGCTGAGATTAGTATATTCTCCGAAGCTTCGTAATTCCCAAGGTTCTTTATTCCGAAGGTTCGTAATTCCGAAACACGTAAATTGCCTATACCTCGATGTTCGTTAATCCGAAAACGAAAAAGGGTTCGTTAATCCGAACATTTGTGGCGTTATTCCGACGGTTCGTTATTCCGAAGGTTCGATAATCCGAAAACGAAATAAGGTTCGTTGTTCCGAAGGTTCGATAATCCGAAAACGAAATAGGGTTCGTTATTCCGAAGGTTCGTTAATCCGAAAACGAAATAAGGTTCGTTTTTCCGAAGGTTCGATAATCCGAAAACGAAATAAGGTTCGTTTTTCCGAAGGTTCGTTAATCTGAAAACGAAATAAGGTTCGTTAATCTGAAAAACGAAATAAGGTTCGTTAATCCGAAAACAAAGTAAGGTTCGTTAATCCAAAAACAAAATAAGGTTCGTTAATCCGAAAAATGAAAACCGGGAAACCAGAGGCAAGGGGGGTGGTGGACACTTGCCGTTCAATTGTTTTGAGGATGGGAAGGCAAGGGCGGCCAAACGAATTTTCGTTTTGGGGGTAAAGCCAAAAAATGAAACTCATACGTCAAAATGGGCACTTTGATGATATTTTCACCTTAACATTAACAAAAAAACTATTTTTCAGGAGAGAGTATAATGAGCGAGCGGCTTGGTGAAAAAAATCAAAGGTGAAGTTATAAAACTAGTTTTGGGGGTCAATTATTCTTTAAATGACATTATTGCGAGGTGTTGCGAGCGTGAATCACAAGCTAAAACTTTAGGGAATTTCAATCAAAATGGAAATAAGTTTTTCAAAATCCAAGCAGATTTCTGCTGTCACTAAAAAGATGTACATCTAACTCAAGAATTAACACGAGCGCAAAACGCGAGCTTAAACATACTGACCAGAAAAGGAATCTTAAAGAAAGAATTTAGTGACCTCTTTAAGATACATATTTCACCAATCGAATAATTGAGAGTGCGAAGCGCAAGCTGAAAATTTGCAATATTCCAGCCTGAAAACTTTAATTTAAATAAAGTATATTATTTTAAAAACATGAAAAACAGCATATTTATTTTTGAAAAAGGATCTTTCCCATTTTTGGAAAAATATGCATTTCCCAGTTTTTTATTTCATTTTTGGGGTGCACGTGCGCCCTGCCTCCCTCCCGGCGGATCAAACTTTTGTCAAATGGGGGGGGGCAATTTTTTTCAGCCATATTTTCCTCGATCGGCAGCTTAAAGTTGATTTTTGTTTGTTTTTTGAAAGGGTAGTCCTAACAGTCAATAATTAGCTTTATACTTATAAAATAAAGTAAATATGTAATAACATGATAAACCCTTTTTAAATAATGCGAGCGCGAGCTATATTTTTTTTTAAATGATGGGAAATATGTTTGTGATCTTCAAAACGAGATGCCTATGTAACTAGATAATAACTGCGAGCAAGAAGCGCGAACAGAAATTTTAAATATAAGCTCTGACCTGATCTAAAGGGGACATTTTAAGAACTTTTTGCAGTTTGCCATGAAGACGATGCGTGTTTCAACCAGTGGCGGCGGAACGTATTTTCCTTTTGGGGGGGGGAGAGCCAAAAAAGGGGCAAATAGGGGCATTTTGGTGCAAACGGATATTTTGGCCATAAGATTATCATCTGTGTGAAGAGGTTGTGTGTTTTGTAGTAATTAAGTTGAGCAAAAAATTTTAAGTGATCTCTGATTGGTAAGTTATATATTTACGTTTCATTTCTGCGAGCGTAGCGAGCAAGCGGTTTGGGGGGAAATGTAAAATTCGCCTATTTGGTCAATTACTGTTAAAAGGGCATCCTTGTGAGATGTTGCCAGCGAATCACGTGCTCAAACTTTTGGAAATTTCATGTAGGCCTAAAATTATAAAAATGATATTATTTACCCAGGGAAGCCACTTCAGTTCTGAAAACTGTTCTCCCAGCTATTATTATTATTATCCGTGTTTGTTACCAAAATGAATAATTTTCATTTTCGGAAATACGAACCTTATTCAAATTTCGGATTAACGAACCTTATTTCGTTTTCGGATTAACGAACCTTCGGAATTACGAACCTTATTTTGTTTTCGGATTAACGAACCTTCGGAATTACGAACCTTATTTCGTTTTCGGATTGACGAACCTTCGGAATTACGAACCTTATTTCGTTTTCGGATTGACGAACCTTCGGAATTACGAACCTTCGGAAATACGAACCTTCGGAATTACGAATGTATGCGATATTCTCATGCATGTGGCCATCCATGGATATCACATGTCTCTCACGGTTTCATATTATTATCTCTGATTATGTGTTGGTATTTTTATTGAGGTTGTTAGTGATGATTTAAAGCTTTAACCATGTTTGTCCATATGGTATCTTTACTGAGCTCCTCGGAATATGTATTGTTTCAAAGAGAAGTTCACCATATTATTTGATTATAATAAATTCATAGAAAGCATGATAAAGAACAATATTGATGAAGGTTTGATGAAAGTCCCTCAGAGGAAAAGAGAACATTCTACAATGTTTGATTTGTGACGTCATATACAGTGATGAGCAGACGCTTCATTGTGTCGTGTGATACAATTCCATAAAATCCTATTTTCTTTTGGTTCTCAATGAATAAAAATGTTTTCGTGTAAAAGGGTTTATGTAAATGAAATTATTTTCACATTTTATGGAAATCACATCACATAACATGTAGGCTGCTCGTTTGGGAGGTCACAAAATAAAAAAAATATTAGAAAATAATTACTAGTAGTGTCAAGATATGGTTTTGTGTCGAGTACTAGAGAGAAAAAACGCCATCTGTAGGTCGTACCTAGTATAAACAAGTGGAATGCCTCTGGCTGTCTCACCTGCATCACACGATTCAATACAGCAGCAGTGCTGACTTTGAAAACTACTATGGAATAATTATTCATAAGCAACACCATTCATATAATGATACAATACTATGTTCATTGTCATTTTACCTTGATCATGTGACCTAAAACTTGTCAGTGATACTTGATGACAGCAATCTAATAATTACCTCTAAAATAGCCAAAGTTCAATGATCTTAGATGACCTTTGATTTTGGTCATGTGAACTGAAACTCACACAAGATGTTCAGTGATTCTTGGTTACTCTTATGTTCACGTTTTATGAACTAGACCAATACACTTACAGAGATAGGATGGTAATTCAACAAATACCTTCAATATGGCCAAAGTTCATTGACCTTAAATGACCTTTGACTTTGGCCATGTGACTTGAAACAAAGTTATGATGGTAATTCAACAGATACCCCATTAAAGCCAAAGTTCATTGACCTTTGACATTGGTCATGTGACCTGAAATTCGCAGAGGATGTTCGATGACACTTGATTACTGTTATTTCCAAGTTTTATGAACTAGACCAATAAACTTTCAAAGTTATGATGGTAATTCAACAAATACCCCCATTTTGGCCAAAGTTCATTGACCCTAAATGACCTGAAACTCGCACAGAATGTTCAGTGATACTTGATTACTATTATGTCCAAGTTTCATGAATCAGATTCAAAAACTTTTAAAGTTACAATATTAATTTACCAGATACCCCCAATTCGGCCAAAGTTCATTGACCCTAAATGACCTTTGACCATGGTCATGTGACGTGAAACTCAAGCAGAATGTTCCGTAATACTTGATTAACCTTATGTTCAAGTTTCATTAACTAGGTCCATATATTTTCTAAGTTATGATGACATTTCAAAAACTTAAACTTAGGCTAAGATTTTGACATTGATTCCCCCAACATGGTCTAAGTTCATTGACCCTAAATGACCTTTGACCTTAGTCATGTGACCTAAATTTCAGGCAGGATGTTTAGTGATACTTGATTAAAGGAGAAATATATTGATTATGAATGTGGTCTTATTATATATCAATGGAAAGGTAATGATGTGGGGATCATCAGTGGGTCATTCAAAAATACCGAAAATAATACAAAAAGGTGAAAATCGCCGATTAAAAAACGCTGAAATGCCCCTCCGAAATATGCCTCGCATCGGTCTCTGAATTGACTGGAATTTGATGACGTCACTGTCTGTACGAGAGGCGTGATTGGCTCTCCCACGTGAAGCTCCACTTGCATGCAAAACCTGTTGCGTGGGTACGTTTTCTCCACACTGTCACTGAATACTTCTGTCACGAAATGAAAGAAAACCCAGAATTTTATCTAGATTTGGATTTTCAAATTGATGATTTTAAAGATGAAGAGAATGATGATGAAGTGAACAACACACTGAGGTAGTTGGAGGTAAATAATGGGGGAACAATGCCGATGATTATGATGAAAATTCAACTTGCCTGACGATCACAAGTCATGTACATGCCGATTCGCTACCAACTCATGCAGCTGCTGCTACAAGTGGTAGCTATACGTACACCGCGCGGGCCAAATTAAATCCATGAAAATGAATAACCACATCCAGAGAGAGTCTATCATAAGAAGGAAAAGAATGATATAACTGTACTTACAAACAAGTGAATAATCCGAATTAACCTGAAAGCAAATCAACTCAACGAATAGCAGCAGACGATATGCACCGACGATAAACTTCATGTGGCTGGGCCTGGGATAGATTGTCACTCGTTCTGTTAGATGTAATTTGTAACTCATTAATTTGACAAAATTACGAAACTCGGGAAATTATTTATATATATAAAAATATAGTAACATCTCTTATTATTTTTTGTATTACGATAAAACCTCTTTTGAAGGAAAACGTTGAGATAAACTAAAATTACTTTTAAATCCCCCCCCCCAACATGCGTAGCTTGTATGTCATTGCAAACAAACCATCGCAAACATGCACGTATTCCTTCCTTGCTGATTGAGAGCTGTGCAACACCTGCATAGATCTATTCTCTCAGTCTCAGCCAAGGCGAGCAAACAATACGGCATGTGTTGTTGTGATGGTTTGTTTACGATCATATAATGCTACGCATGATGGGATGATCTTTTACATCTAATTTTAATTTACCTCAACGTTTTCCTTCAAAACAGGTTTTATCGTAATTCAAAAAATGATAAGAGATGTTACTATATTTTTATATAGAATAATTCCCCGAGTTTCGTAATTTTGTCAAATTAATGAGATAAAAGTTACATCTAACAGAACGAGTGACAATCTATCCAGCCACATGAAGTTTATCGTCAGTGCATATGCCATATCGTCTGGTCGTTGAGTTGATTTGCCTTCAGGTTCGGATTATTCACTTGTTTGTAAGTACAGTTATATCATTTTCCTTCTTATGATAGACTGTCTGGATGTGGTTATTCATGTTCAGCATGAATTCAATTTGGCCCGCGCGGTGTAGCTAGCACTTCCAGCAGCATGAATTGGTAGCGAATCGGTATGTACATGACTTTACTTGTGATTGTGTTGCAAGTTGAATTTTCATCATCATCATCATCGGCGTAATTCCCCCAATTTACCTCCAACTACGGCACTGTGTTGTTTCACTTCATCATCATTCTCTTCATCTCAAAATCATCAATTTGAAAATCCAAATCTAGATAAAATTCTGGGTTTTCTTTCGATCATTTCGGGATCGAAGTATTCAGTGACAATGTGGAGAAAATGTACCCTTGCAACAGGTTTTGCATGCAAGTGGAGCTTCACGTGGGAGAGCCAATCACGCCTCTCGTACAGACAGTGACGTCATAAAAAAATCCCCAATTTCGCGGACGTAATTCTGCGTGTTTGAAGCATTCAGAGAGAGAACTTTAAACTATCAATTAACTGAGTTTCATCCGTCTCCATGATAAATGATGTACACCATCGTGTTCTCCTTATTTTCTCCTTTATTGTGATATATGATTCTCCAGTTTTACGATTTTCAATATATTTCTACTTTAAGCTTATTGCTAAGTTTCATGAACTAGGTTCATATACTTCTTAAGCATGTTAAGTTATGCTGTCATTTCAAAAACTTTACCTTAGATTAAGATTTGGTGTTGACGCCGCCGCCGTCGGAAAAGCGGCGCCTATAGTCTCACTCTGCTATGCAGGTGAGACAAAAAATTAACCTGGTGACGCCCTGTGTACAGAGCCTTTTAGAAAATTAACCGTTACAACAACCACTTTCATAATCATCATCATTTACTATTACAATCATTACCGCCATCATCATCATCATCATTTTCAACAAGTGCACACCTAATTACCAATAATGCGTATAGCATTTCCATTTATTTGAAAGCAGGATTATGCCTTGCTCACTGGCATAGATGCCGCGGCCGGGGAACTAACCCCACAGGCTTTCCATGTATATCCAGGCGCCATAGACCACTTTTTGATGACACCTTTTGATATAAATATGAACTGTCATCGATCATCACCACCATCATAATCATCATCATGTACGCTCATCGATCGTCAACACCATCATTATCGTCACCATCATCACCATCATCATCATCGTCATCACCACCATCATCATATTTATGTGGAGGTGCCGTGGCCGAGTGGTTTAAGGCGCCTAGCTATACATGTAAAGTCTGGGGTTCGATCCCCGGCCGCGGCGGCTATGCTCGTAAGCAATCTACCATAAATTGCTCTTTTATCTTGCTTTCAAATAAATGGAAATGCTGTATGCATGATTGGTAAGTAGGTGTGCCCTTGTTAAAAAACACCACCTTCATCACGTCATCATATTATCATTATCGCCATTAACAATCATTAAAAACTGCTTGAATTCGTAAGGGACGAGAGCAAAAATATCACAGCATTCCCCCTGCAGGCTTCCCCTAGAGCACGGTCCAATTAAGAAGCCCATGCCCCCTGCAGGCGGTAATCACTTGCTCTTAAAAATAATCCGCCATGCCCCCTGCGTGCTGCCGCGTCTAATCTCTATAAATTAATCCACCATTCCCCCGGCAACCTAACACCGGATGTTCTAAATAATAATCCGCCATGCCCCCTGCGTGCTGCCGTGCAAAATCTTTCCAATTTAATCCACCATTCCACCTGCAGCCTACCACCAGTTGCTCTTGAAAATAATCCACCATGCCCCCTGCGTGCTCCCGTGATAAATGTTTATCATTTGGGTGCGACGGGCTACGACGGGCTTCTACAGAAGCCGAGATTTGTTTGGTTTGATTCAATGGAGTTTTTTTTTTAACTTTTTGAAATCTTTATGTCCTAAAACCTGTGCCACGTACAATTTCCTTTATAAAATTATTTCAATAACAAAAATCCCGAAAATAGGAAATCATTTCGACTTTACCCGATTTTTTCGTTGGAGTCAGACGGGGAAAATAAGTTTTATGACGAGCACGTACGCGTGCGCACTAGGCCAGGGGCCCGTTGCAGAAAGAGTTACGTTTAAACGCAAGCCAAAAAAAAACCAATCACAAGTCCCAAATGCGTGCTGTTGATTGGTTGAAAATCGAGTTGCGCATGCTTTTTACAGTTGCGATGGATTGCAACTCTTTCTGCAATAGGCACCTGATCATGTAATTTGATCCATATCGTTGTTCTGAGAGTATATACGCTTACATCTTTTCTGCAAGATCGTCACGTAATAAGCTATGCGTTTACTCACCACTTTCGTCTTATTATTTGTTTCATCAAGGAGATATATCTCTAGAATGATATATATTTGTAATTGTATTTTCAGAAAAACAAAAATCTTGTAGTGACGAGAGTAATGTCTTAGTACTTTGAGCTGATCTCGGTGCACTTTTGACCCCATCATCCCTCTTCTTCTCATTATTTTGAAGAAAAAAAAGAGAGAAAAGAAAGCATTTTAGCACACCATTCATATGCTCTTTTCAAAAGGGAAACGTCCATGTAGTACATGATATATCGGCATTACCCGAACAAAAGAATGTCTGGGCGGCCACTCAAACAAATTCCTTCCGAAAAGAGCAGGATACAGATGGTCAACGCCACGAACAAAAGGAAGATTAGTGTTTATCGGCAGGACGACCTGTTGAATGCTTTTCGAACTTAGCAATACAAAAAGCTTTGATGAATACTCTTTTTTATTTCGACCAACAACCAGTATCTCAAAAAAAAACTTGTTTCATTTACCGACAACACAGGTGCTTATGACAGTGAGTCATATTGAGTAAAAGCGCTTCCCCTAGGTGATAACAAGTATAGGGATGAAAGAAGAATCATTTAGGGCAATTCTAGAATAAAAAAATGCTCAGATGTCACGGATAGCGAGAGAGAATGAGAGACAGAGATAAAAAGGGGAATAGACAAGTGCGCTTTTGCTAAAATTCCATGAATATCTACTTAAACGAATAACAACATGACTTTATTTGTTTGATTATATCACTTTAAAAACAAGCACGTTTTGTTTGCCACAACTCTGTCCTCAGACCCTTGTCCGACTGATGACTTTTTATTATTACTCTTGTTTAACTTAGCCCCCCCCCCTCCCCGATGGAAATGTTCTGACCTACACTCTAATGTTGCTTGTTTGTCTCCTCTCTCCGATGTTCTGTTTGTAAAGCGGTAGAAAAAATAAGAATAACAATCATCCTGGCCAGTTTTTTCCCCGTTACGACCCCCAAAAAATCGCATTTGGGCGCTTACTATGGTTAGTGTCCAAACGAAAATATTTTGGAAAAGAATTGTGTTAAACAGGGACAGCCATGTTTTTTTTTTTTTTGGTGCAGAGGTTGAGCTGTGGGACGGGGGTGAATCGGTTAAAAAAGTCACAATGTTTCTAATTCATGTCATTTTACAGAATAAATTTATAACATGTTAGGTTTTAGAAGCTCGTCTTCTCATTCTCCTTTCTTTCCCAGATGAAAACTTGTGCATTGAAAAGTTGACAAAAACATAATCATTTCAAAGAAAACCAATAAATGAACTAAACGTTTCCTCTCCCGAAATGGAGGAAATAAAATAATATAGGAGGAGAAATTACGTTAAGGCATCCCCTGTAGAAAACATGTTTGTCTGGCGTGTCCCCACAGAACCCTCTCAATCCTACAATCTTTTACTCATTTGTGACCTACCACACCCCCCCCCCCCCCAAAAAAAAAAATATTTATTGATGTTCCTACCTTTTCGCCAATTTCTTTCTTTTTTTAACCGACGAATAGCGTGGTAGAAATGAATCATATAAAGAGCTCACTCGAAAAAGGGGTTAGAACCATTTTTCATCAAATTTGATTTTTGGGCCTCAATGTATAGATTTTTAGTAGTTCTATATTAAGATGATACCAAAGAAAAGTTGAAATTCCTATACAAAAGTGATCCAAAATGGCGAAGAAAAATCATTTTTTCAAAAGGAGCTAAGTCCATTCTTCATAAATTTTATTGTTCTCTGTCTAAAAACCTCTATTTTTTTAACTGACATGCAAACATGAATAAAAGTGGCAAGGAAAAATCACTTTTAAATCAAAATCGATTGGATTCATTTCAGTTTAGTTGCAAATGGGTTTAAGTCCACGATAATGATTTTTAAAAGAATATATAGAAAAAATGAAGACTGGTAGATTTCTTTTATACCCAATTTTATGTTCAAATGATAGGGTAGTACATCATGACAATTTAGTTTCTCATAAGAATATTGCAGTAAGTGAGAATAAAAAACATGTTTTTTCTCGGAATGGTCAAAATTGGACCTAACCCCTTTTGCAACTAAACTCGTTACATAGAAAAAAAAAACACCCACGCATTTTTTTCCATTACTGCAAACAAACATTTGGGGCGCTTACCCTGGTTATCATCAAAACCAAAATATCTGATTTTTTAATAAACAAAAAACAGGGACCACTGAGCCTTTTTTTATAATAGAGGGGTTGAGTTGAATGTGAGATCGAGGGAGTAGACCGGCCAACCAAAATCACAAATTTATACAGACTTCGGCTTTTTCTTGTACGTGTTTGCTGAAGGGGGTGAGGACCGAAACTTCCTACCAACTCCGCCGTCTCTGTACTTTTAGATTGAACGATTAAAACGATCGAGACAAAAATGCATTCTAACTATTTTGAATGTTGTTTTAATGATTTATTTATTATTTTAATTTGTCGAATAAAGATGCCGCTTACAAGAGTTCATATGGTACCAAGCATTCGGGAATGGTATAGCCTGAGTGGTAATTTATTCCAGAACCAATTAGAGCTTGGAGTGGACGAGAATATTATTACCTGTCTGTAGTATGTTCATGATAGTATTTATTTCATTATTATACAGTGTAGAAATAGAGAAATATATACTCTTTTCATTATTTCAGTGTTTTCTGACACTCTCGATCTTGAAAAAGACATCCCTTTTGCGCATGGTATCCAGTCGTCAATTAAAGTCCCCCATCCCCCCCTCCCCCCGAACAATGAGCTGACTTGTACACAACATTAACTTATAACATAACAAAATAGAGCGAAAATACCTTCGCACGTATGAGCAATTATATACAATATCACATGATTGCCAGATGCGAGAATGTAATGGGGGGAAAATTGAGTCACTTCATCTCCCCCCCCCCCCCCCCCTCTCTCTTTTAAGGAGGCCCGAAATACCATGCGTCTTTTTGTGGAAGAAATGCGTCCGGGATTGGGGATTAGCTTTGAATGCATTTTACTTTGACACCATGCCGACTGCGCACTGAACGGGGTAATTACCTATTAGTGGGCGTCCAAGCTGGCTGCGTCCGGCATAGGGGATTATCTTGAAAATGCGCCATGATCTGAACCCATGCCGCTTGCGTGCTGAATGGGGTTGTAGAGAGGCCCATGCTGGCTGCATCCGGCATGGGGGATTAAATTGAATTTCGCATAGCTTTGACCCCATGCTGCCTGCGTGCTGAACGGGGCAATTACTTAGTAACAACCGTTCATGCTGGCTGCATCCGGCATGGGGGATTAATTCTGATTACCCCATGCCTCTAGCGTTCACCCCATGCCCCCTGCAGGCTTCACGCTATAATATTTTTGCTCTGTTCCCTAACAAATCTTACAATTTCACTGCTATCATTTCATTTCATTTTTCTTATTTCCATTTCCAACACTTACGCTTTGTTCGTATATATTTATATACAGATACAAGTAATGCATTTATTTCGTAACTTATAGCGAATTATTGTCAGGATTATTAATGGGTGCAGCCTCCTTATGAAAATGTTCTTGTAAATAGTATAGACGGAATAAAACACACGCACAAAGACAAATTTAGCATATGACCAGTTGAAAGTACACAAAATAGGAAAAAGATTAAAAAAAGAAGAAAATGGGAAAGAAAGAGAAATTAAGTCTCCAGAATCTTGCCCCGGTACAAATAAACGAATCTCGTTGATCAGTAGGATAACGAAATGAATGCTTTGTGTACGAACACTGTTAAAAATACTGGTAATTTTACAAAGAGAAATCATAAATTTACAGGATGATTACCTATAAAATTGACGACACAATGATTTGATAAACCAAACGTATTTATGCAGTGATATGTAACGTAGAATTACAAGTTAAATGTAAAAACAATGTAAAATATATTAATCTTTGTAAAAAAAAAAAATACCAACGAACAACGTGTTTTTACGGTGATTACAGTGCATCTATCGTATTAATGGTGTTCGCATTTGTAAGTTAACGGTGATTTTCAGTTTAAATGAATGTTTAGATAGTGGGGGATACAGTTATCCATTTTTTTTTGGCATTTTGGCAGTTGTTTGAGTGATGAAGAGTTAAATCATTTAGTGATTTTTTCGGATAAACTTTTTTTTACTTAAATTAAAAGAGTTTAGGCTTTAGAATTATTAAATGATATTACAAATAGTGCCCAATTTCCTAGGGCCTTCCAACATTGATTTGGCAAGCGTGTTTCGGGATCATATTGGTAGATGAAATATTTGTGAATAGCTTTGTTTTTGTGAAATAAAGAATATTACATGTCGATGGTAGAATATTGTTGTTTACAAGAAATGACGAGGTTATATTGGTAAACATTTTTATTTTCAAAAATTTATTATTGAAAAAGAGGTGATTAATATGGGCTCTCCAGGATAAAAGAATTCAAATTCAATACTCAACTTGAGAGACAGTTGAAGAATTAAACTGAAAATGTAGGCCCTGAATATTCATATTATTTTACGAATTTTAATCTCAATTTGTATCATTGAACTCCAATAAGGCTTAGGTAGCTTAGCCTCCCCCCCCCCCCCTTACACCCTCGCAATTCTCGCGATCTCTTATTTTGTCTTCCAAGTGCGAGGTCTGGATAGACCAACGTGGTTCTGAAATGTTTTGTAAGTGGATGACAGAATTGCTTTAAAAATTAACTCTCATTCATGTACAAATCATTTATTTTCTTACATTTTTCATACAATATAATTGTTCAATATAAATCATACAATATCATTTGACATAATAATAGCGCCATCTATCGAGAAATATTCTATTCCGAGGCGCGTTGTTATTATTATTTTTACACCGGCTTTAGCTCGAGCTGCCTTTCAGCGCTCCTGCCAGGTACCACTTCACCTCACATGGGTTGAGTGCAGCACAATGTGGATAAATTTCTTGCTGAAGGAAATTACGCCAGGGCTGGGATTCGAACCCACGACCCACTGTTTCAAAGTCAGAAGACTTATCCACTGATCCACAACGCTCCACGTCATAAGAATATAAATACAGAAAGAGGCGTAGTTCCCTGAAAGCAAATAGCTTGTTACGGGATACACCTAAAACACACCTTTCAGAACGGATTTGATAGGGGCGGGGGGGGGGGAGCTGGCCATGCAAAAAATCATAATCAGATGTAAGGGGCAGACCCCCCCCTCCCCTCGTTTCCGCGGCCCCTGCGATTCAGATTTTGGAATAAAACGTAGTAGACTTAGATGCTAATATTGAGACATTTCACTGTGTTACGTTCGAAATCATCGTACGAATACCTATATTCAAATCTATGCTATCATTCGTATAATAATAAAATCGAATTTCGTATTTAGTCATAATGACGTCATAGCAGTCGTACGATTGACTACGACTTGAAACTGTGATTTAGCCTTCACTCCAAAATAAAGGCTTGCGATCATTCAAAATCGTTATATTAGTATCCCTTAAGCTAATTTGAATCTCAAATAAAAAGATGATATTCATTCAAATTTTGAGCAAAATACAATTTTCTCCATATCGGATCATGGACCAGTCGTAAGGTGTGTGGTTGCCTTTACACAAATACATAGGTAAAATATTGGTTAAAAGACATTGACGTTCTCTTGAAATATTGAAGATAGATTATGGCACATTCCCCTGCCCTTCGTGTCCCGTTCGCTATTAAAACATTTTACCGGCATCTTAAAATTAACCACCACTTGTTACGTTCTCTAGAACGACGCACAAAATGTTAAGTTTTATCAGAAGCAGGTCCATGAAACAAAGAAGGGCGGGGTTTACAAGGGTGACAAATTTTCTTCTCCGAAATCAAAATGGTTTGTGTCCACGCCTGCTCGTTTCTCCCCAAAATGCCTCGAACGACCCCCCCCCCCCTCCCCTCTGGCCTACGGTAGTTCTTTGATTTATAATGGTTTCTACACTACAGAGCCGTAGTAGACAGTGTAGATAATTCATTTGACCCTGTTCCACGTGCTACTTTTCTTCCGATGTTACGTTTTCCAATGGTATCCTGCAAATGTTAAAAAAGATACAAATAAAAATGTTAATCTAAGTTCCAAATCTAACGAACACTGGATGCATGTAGATTATGTAATGTAGAACAAGGGACACGGTAAATGGTGTCGATGCATGTTCGGATATGGGGAGGGGAAAAGTGAAAAAAAATGTGCAAACTTTTTCAGCACACTTCAAAACGAGAAGAAAAATTGACCTTTTATCCTAAGTTTATTTATTTTTTTATTATCTATTTATTCCATGCTTACGTAAATGAGGGCCTTTCTCTATTTTATCATGATATCGTATTATTATTATTCGCTTGTCAAATTATTCCTGTACAAAATAACCTCCATCTTGTAGTGAAAACCTTTTTTTTGGGGGGGGCGTGTCAAATGTTTCCTGTACAGAAATGCCCCCCCCCCGCCCGATTGGAAAATCCTGGATCCGCCCCTGATGTATCACCAAATAAGATTTTCAGTTGTTTACATGTCCAACCTTTTGAGAGATTTAGAAGTTTGACTCCATGTGTCATAATTAGTGTGCCCCATAATGACACCCCCCGGGGGGGGGGGGGGCGCTACCGCTGCTAACTAAATGTATAACGTGCCTTTCCCCCTCCCCATTGGACGTGTCAAATTTCCTATACCCAGGTTGAGATAAAACATGTAGGACTTAGCATTTCAATGGGGGTGTTTTTTTTTAATTCCTCCTTACTTTGTTATCATTCCCTTTTCTTTTTCCTCTTTTTTCTCCTGAAGCAGCCCTCGAAACACGAAGAAGAGAACAATGGCTATCATGACACCAACAGCTCCGAATGCAAAACTGAGGTCAATCACGGACGATTGTGTGGGACCTAATAATGATTAATATTATTATTTTATAGTATTATTTATTTTAATAACGAGTATAGTAATAATCATAATGAGAATAGATATTGAAGTACTGATAACAGCAGTTATGATGTGAATAGTGATAACAATAACAATAATAACAATAATAGGACTGAGAGCAATGAATTAGTTTCATAAAATGAATCGCTGTCATTATTTAAATGATTCTAATTCCATGTATGCAGTATTTAGTTTGCATTTCAGTCTGTGAGTCTATTTATAGATTTTGTATTTTATATAACAATGTATAACACATTCAATTCATGCATTAATACATATAGTAGACTTGTTAAGAGGTTGAACGCTGCATTTTTTAGTACAAATGTCCCACTTGGCACAAATGTTCCTTGAGTCGAAAGAAAAAGATTTATCCAAAGAGACACGCTGTATCTATGCAAATAAGCAAGTAATTTGCATAAATTTGCATATTATGTCGATATAGTATAAACAAGTAATTCAGAATATATATTTCACCAGAACTGCCCTAAAATTGGAAATAAAGACTTAGGGTAAGACAGGGAAGAAAATTGTCATAAAATAATTTGGACATCCTTGTTTATTATTACCTAATTTACATAAATTATGCAAATCATAATTTAAAACAGAGTATTTTTTCAAGAATCCAGAACTGTTTTATAAATAACAACAATTAATACAAAATGTCAACATTCTACATGAAAGAGAATATATTAGCGAAAACATCGATATGCTTCATGACAGTATTAGTGTCTTAATTTGCTTAGAAAGAGGACAAATATGTCAAAATGTATGACGTGATATTGCGCTAAAACGAGACCAAAACAACCTGTCACAGTCACACTCACGAATCGGACAATAAAGCGATCAATGGTATGTCATTCGAGATAACACAATCTCAACACAATAGCTTCCATCGGCTTCTCGTACGCTTTTGTTGGTGTGTCTGCCACACCGTAATCTATGATACATACGGGCAAAATGCATTTCGGTATCGGTAAAACACTATTAATGTTGTTTTATTTGTTTCTAATTTGTACCTCTTGGAAAATTTACAGGAGACATTGCTTTGCAGGTTACTGCTTTAATGAAGCTCCGGCACATGATGAATTGACCCCACCTCAATCCATATATTAATTTTGTTAAAATATATATCTTTTGGAGACCCCAAAGTGGAAAAACTGCATCTCCCCGGCATTCCCGCTACTTTACAAAACCAGTTTGACTTGTATTATCAACTTGGAAAACACAGATGTATGGGACATCAGACAACATGATTCCTGAAAAAAGGTTTTTATTTTTGTTTATTTAAGCCCACGGGAGCCCTCCAAATTTACCCCATCCCCTCTCCGTATTTCGGCTTTAAATTAAAAAAAATATCATGTTTTAAAGCCATCGGCAAGGAAAATTGCGTTTTTTGGTATTATAAAGCAACTTTTATATCTATATTGTTATGGGTTCCCTCCCGTCACTCTCTCCTTTCTCTCTTCTATTAACTCATTAGACGGGACCCAGATCAGTTGTGTCATTCACTCACGTGGTCAGCTTCCAATACCAGATCTCTCCCAAAACACATCCAACCAACGCATATAAATTATACTTGAAATCAATCTTGAAGTTACAGCACTTTATTTCCGGGTAACTTACCCTTATACTTATACAAAACACTGTGTCACACGAGCGGCACCTCGAGATCATCTGCAGCGCCCGGCACGTACGTCCTCCCGCAAGGCCTCATAAACCGCAACTAACCATTTTCAATGGACCGACGGACATACGTGCCGTGCGCTGCAGCCTTCTCGGCACGTGCACGCACGTTTACAATAAACTGACTTCGTTACAATATTTTTATATTTACATTTATCATTATTGATATTATTATAATTAATATATTATTACTATAATTATTATTATTCGGCCGTTTGTAATAGTGCTCTAGCACAGTAGGGGGAGGGAGAGAGATGGATGCACACACACACACACACACATCGACAGACAGACAGACACAGATTATGTGGAGAGAGAGGGTCAGAAAAAGAGAGAGATAAAGGGGGGGGGGGGCAAGACCGAGAGTACAAACGTGGATCAACGAGAGTGTGACTCAATAGATGTAATTGCAGAATGATGTAATTGCAGAAGTAAACAATAAAATCAAAAAATAAAAAATAGCTTGCTTAGATAGTACTAAAAATATACAAACTAATTAATTACTTTGGTAAGACAGTAAAAGAATTATTTTTAGTTTTCTCTTAAAGGAGTGGATAGAGGGGGCCTGTTGAACATCTTTATGGAGTGAATTCCAAAATATGGGGGCGGTGAAAATAAAAGTATTTTGCGCAAAACGAGTTCTTAAGATAGGCAGATGAAAGTTATCGGCTTGTCTGGTAGGATACCTATGAAAATTGTTATTTTGAGAAAACAAATGATTAAATGCAAAAGGAACCATACTATTTTTATACATAAACATAAACTCATCATTGTGAGAGAAGAATAGATTTGTGTCATCAGCAAAGATAATGAAAGATAAAATGTCAGATGCTCTGCAAAAATCATTTATACATAAAATAAACAAGAGGCGTCCCAGAATACTTCCTTGTGGCACACCACAATTAATATTACACAAATTGGAGGAATGGTCATTAAGAAAAACAAATTGTTTTCTGTTAGAGAGGTAATTCCTGAACCACTCCAAGGCCTTCCCACGTATGCCATAATGCCATAATTTATGAAGTAGGATGTCATGATTAATAGTGTCGAAGGCCTTGGAGAAATCCAGGAAAATACCGACCATGTGTAAAGATTTATCGACAGCATGAGCAACTTTTTCAACAAAGGATAATAAGGCGTGAATTGTACTGTGCTTTTCTCTATAAAACCAAACTAGAAATTTGAAAAAACGTTGTTATCATTCAAAAATTTAATCGTTCGAGTATATATGAGTTTCTCCAGAATTTTAGAAAGACATGGTAGTAGGGAGATAGGTCGATAATTGTTAATATTCAGTCTATCTCCTTTCTTATAAATGGGAATGACTTTTGCAATTTTCATGGAGTCAGGAATTTGTCCATGAAGTAAAGACAAATTGAAAATGTAAGCAAGAGGATCAATATATGGAATTATAGTTTTAAGTATAACGTTATTGATATCATCATAACCGGAGCTTCTTTTATTATCAAGATTAGAGACAATATCCATAATTTCATAAGGGGATGTCGGGGTCAAAAATATTGAATTTGGATTGGGTGTACCAAGAAATTCGGTAAATTGTTTGTATGAGGGCGCTATATCCATAGCAAGGTGGTTTCCGATCGATGAAAAATGGTCATTAAATATATTAACGATGTTGAGGGGCTGTTGAATAATCTCGTTGTTTGATTTAACTTCTGAAAAAACATCTTTATTTTCTGAGACATTCATAGCTTGCTTGAGAATTTTCCAAGTGTTTTGCATATCATGTTTATGTAGTTGTAATTTATTTTCGAAGTATCTTTTCTTTTCAATACGAATGATTTTAGTCAAAGTGTTTTTATAAGATGTGTATTTCAATTTGGTATTTTCCGTTCCTTTTGCTTTATATTTATAATAAAGATTATTTTTTCGATTAATTGAGCGAAGTATGGATTTGGAAATCCAAGGTAGTCTTGGGGACTTTTTATAATTCATCTTGTCATTTCTCCTTTTAGGAAGGTGAATGTCAAATTGACCTAAAAGCAAATCGCAAAATTTATCGTAACAAGAGTTAACCTATTCTATGTCATAAATACAAGACCAATCCATATTTTCAAGACTAGTACTTAATCTGTTTAAATTGCCTAAATTGACGCTACGTCTTGAGGAACAAGCACCTTGTCGAAAGGACGGTTGTGCTAATTTGTAAGAAGTCATAATTGGATAGTGATCTGTAATATCGGACAAAATTATGCATGAATCAGGATGAGGTATAATATTAGAAAAGATGTTGTCAATTAGCGTAGCAGATAAGTTTGCGACA
Organism: Lytechinus variegatus; assembly: GCF_018143015.1. Classification (NCBI taxonomy): domain Eukaryota; kingdom Metazoa; phylum Echinodermata; class Echinoidea; order Temnopleuroida; family Toxopneustidae; genus Lytechinus; species Lytechinus variegatus. Next base: position 5,534,439 of record NC_054747.1, on the reverse strand, counting down.
CGAGTTGGTTTGGACACAAGTGGTAGGAAAGAGGCCGCTAATAAAGTTTCAACAAGCTCGTGTGCAATGTTATTGTTTTTAAATTTCAGTATATTTATATTGAAGTCCCCCATAATAAAACAATCCTTGTTGGTAAAGTGGGACAATTTAACAGGTCAGATAATTACGAGGTAAAGTCATTTGCATTAGAATTTGGAGGTCGATAAACGACACCTGCAATTACATTCCTGGCGCCGGTGATTTCAGTTTCTATAAAAAGAGATTCAATACAGTCATTGACAATTGAAATATTTTCATGGATAGAGTAGCGAAAACTATGATGAACGTACAGAGCAACGCCTCCACCTGTCCTACCCTGTCTGTTTTTGTTAACGAAGCTATAGTTGTTTAAAGAAAATGGAAGGTTAGTGTCCTGAGATAGCCACGTCTCTGTAAGACCTATTATAGACATAGGTTGTGGTGATGGGTTATCCAGTATCAATTGTAAGTCGTCGAAGTGCTTGCTCAAGCTTCTTATATTCAAATGAAGTAGGGAGAATGTATTGGTATAAAAATTCTTAACAATATCATTAAATTGGGAAACGGTTACGTATTTACAAAGGGAAGTATGTGCCGGGTCATTGTGATCAAAGTCAAATTGCAGCTCTTCAGCCGATGAACTGATGGCATCAGCAATGAAATTATCATATGTACCTGAAGAATATGTGGGGGTTACATTAGTGGGAGGAGATCTAAACAATTCAAATAGTTCGTCATCTGTTAAAGAGTTAAAAGCGAAATTGTTATCCACACTGGCCATTGAGTGCTAGGAATTAAAACCTGTAGAAAAGAATAATTGCCAGTATTGAAAACAAATGAGACATTGTTCGTACTCTCGTTGATAGAGGAGTAGTGAACGGTGAAGACGACAGAGGAAAGAAATATGCAGTGGAAACAGAAACAACGGTGGTGAATGACGGTCACACAAGAAATTGACAGACAAGATGATGCTCGCAACACTTAACAAATCAAAGCCAAGAGAGAGAAAGAGAGAGAGAGAGAGGGGGGGGGGGGGGAGAGGGGGAGGAGGAACAGGGGTGGTCTTAGAATGTAAAAGAATAAGATAAAAGAATGATGGTGTAGACAGACTAATGCACACTAAAAAACAAAACAAAACAAACCAAGAAAAAAAGATGAGTCAACAAAGAATGCAACAAATGCAACAGAGAACGAGAACGTGTAAAACTGAAATAATATAAACTGCGGATACCCCATGGGGAGAGAGAGCAAGTTGCTTCTTAAAAAAAAAAATAGCTAAAGCAAGTGTATGGACCTACTTGGCCCAGCATATCTTTACATGCAATTTAAACTAAAATTTTACAGAATGTGATTTGATTCATCACAGTACGAATTGGTTTGGCAATATCTGGTTTATGATTTAATAAAATATAGTTAGGTTAGAATTTAATCAATTTGCAAAATCTTACAATACAGTCTTAGTTTTGACTAATCTACAATGCAAAAGAAATAGGATCATATTTGTGAATAAAGAATGTTCATTGATAATCTCCTGCTAGTGAATACAATTACAATATAATTTGTTTGTGGTCAGACGACAATGCATCATCTAGTTTTGTGATCAATCGAAATGGTATTTCAGTGAGATCTTGGATGTAAACTCCATTACAACTTTGGTTGCAATTAATTTGCAATATATTCCAATCAGATCTGTTGAGCAAAATTATACATCAAAACAAGATATTGGTTGTCAAAAATGTGAAGTATATTTGAATTAGATTGTTGGTTGTGAGCATTACTGCACAACAAGATTCTGGTTGTGAACAGTCTAATAATAAGATCTTGGTAATTGATAATTTAAGCTACATCTTGATCATATCTTGGTTGTGATTAGTATACTGCTATTAACGATGTACTGCATGATGCTCGCAGCGAGAATCTCGTTGCGAACAACATGCGGCACATTTGCAGTGTCAGTTTTGATCCATCATACTGCATTTTCAAGAAATTTTGATAATGATTAAATTAGACCCCAAAGTAGCCAATCTGGAATAAAATTATTGGAAATGTTTTTTTGACTGATTTGAGTAGGTATGGGTGTCAACATTTACCAAAAAAAAAGTTAGGATGAATACGGGTTGGGGAAAGTGCTTTTTTCAAGGTCAAAGGTCAATGACCTTTTCATATATACTGTATAGTGGTATCTCTGAGATGGAAAGGTGCAGGTTGGTGATAATGGTGTCAAAATGCACAAATTCTTTCCAGAATATGAAATGAAATAAAATTAAGTACCCAGAATGCACATTCACCGATAAAATTCAAGGTCAAAGCCTTTCAAAGGTCAATGACCCTTTTTACATTATATACCATATTGCATAATGGTATCTCTGAGATGATAAGGTACAGGCTGGCGATCATGGTGTAAAATGTACAGATTCTTACAAGAAGATAAAATAGAAAAAATTCAAGTACTTAGAATTGACATTCACCAATGAAATTTAAGGTCAAAGGTTTTAAAAGGTCAATGACCTTTTTACATTATATATACCATACTGTATAATGGTATCTCTGGGATGAAAAGGCACAGGTTGGTGATCATGGTGTCAAAATGCACAGATTCTGACCAGAAGACCAAATGAAATAAAATTAAGTACCTAGAATACACATTCATCCCTAAAATTTAAGGCCAATTAAAGGTCAATGACCTTTTATACATTATATACCATATTATATAATGGTATCTCTAAGATGAAACGGCGAAGGTTGGTGTTCTTGGTGTCAAAATACACAGATTCTTACAGGAAGATTGAATAAAATAAAATTAAGCATCAAGAACTTACATTCAACTTTAAAATTCAAGGACAAAGGTCAATGTCCCTTTTTAACATAAGATAATGATAATGGTATCTCTGAGATAAAACATCACAGGTTCGTAATCTTGGTGCCAAAATGGAAAGATTTGTACCAGTAGATTAAACAACAACAAAATCAGTATACAGAATATTGTTTCACCCTTGAATTCCAAGTTCAGATGAAATAATATATACATATATATGTGTGTGTATAATCTGTATGAAATGAAAAAAATAACAAAACATTTATCCTATGTGTTCATATTTGTGATAATGTAAATAAAGATGGCTAATTTGTAATGAAAACATGGAGGTTTCATAATTTCAGTTTGAAGTAAGGTCATGGAGAATGTATTTAGGGTTCAGAGGTCAATAACTCTTTCCAAAATATCAGTGGAAATTGTTAAAAAAAGGTGATAACCAAATAACACTTCTTCATATACTGCGATGCATTTCCAAAAGCAATGAAAAAAAATGAAATCGATTATACAATTTCAAACCTATCAAAATCAAGGTTGTCGTGTCTTTTTCTCTCCAGCGATAATCCATTCATCTCATTAACTTAATCTTCTGAAAATGGATAGGATAGGTCTAAATCTCATGTCACAGCTTGCATCATCTTAGAGCATTTCCAACCAGCAGAGGGATGACGATGAAATGAAGGCCATCATTAGAGCTGCAGCTTTTGTCATAGTAAATGGCATGTATCTCAACTTTAACAAAGATGAATTCCTGTATCATTATTAATTACCTCTCATTGCGAGCTGCCAGAATCTCTTGAGATGATAATGCTTCATACCTGCTCTCTGGCTGCCGTAGGTCACCCATGATGCTATTTCTACTAGGTATCAGTTTGTACAAGGATCATGTATTTGGTCCCGAACAACTGAATGTTATCATGCATATAGTAATGAAATTCAAAAGGAGATAATAGCTTACAAGTACACATCCATTGACTTAACAACACTCCTACAGCGCCACTTCCAGTTCTTGAGGATCAAGCTGTGCAACATATCAGTAATAATATAGATGTTATGTTATGTTATGTATGTTATCCCTTGACAGAACATTAGGCTTTCATTGAATGGGCCAGATCAAAGTCCTGAAAATGTCAGAAGGTTTCCAAGAGTTTGATTACTCTTTGCTGAAGTTGAGACACTTAACTTCATTTACTATGACCATAGAGCTATTGTAATAGCTCCATGCTATGACAAAACCTGCCGCTCTATGAAAATGTTCTTGGATGATGCCTATCTTTTCCATTTACAGATTAAGTTATAGTATATAGTATTGATTGTAGCATTTGAGGTTTCGTTTTTTCTGGGACGCACTGTATACTGCACCACAATAGGATATTTATTGTTCACAATTGGCAGTGTATTCTAATCAGATTTTTTTTCTGGCGTTATGTACTATAAAATCATGATCACTATAGAATATTTTATTGTTAACAGACAGATCTTGTGAGCAATGTATAATGCATCACAAAAAGATATTGGTTGTTGATCATTTTCTATGTGCCTCAACCAAATCATATCAACATTATACTGCCTAACAATAAGATATTTGTTCTTCACAATTTATGATTCTATTCGGATCATGTGTACAAAGTGGTCTGCATCTTCGTAATCACAATACGTTATTGGTTGTTTGCAATTTGTAACTTATTCCAATCAGATCTTGTGAACAATAAATACTGTATCACAATACGATATAGGTTAGGTTGTCAACAGGTTGAAGATATTCTAATCGCATCATGTGAACCAATATACTGCATCATCATGTCAATATATGGATTGAGGAGGGGTACATTCGTCATGATTCATGTGCCAGAGCTTCATTAAAGCTGTAACCTGCAAAGCAATGTCTCCTGTAAATTTTCCAAGAGAAACAAATTGGAAACAAATGAAACAAAATTAATAGTGTTTTACCGATACCGAAATGCATTTTGCCCGTATGTATCATAGATTACGGTGTGGCAGACACACCAACAAAACCGATACGAGAAGCCGATGGAAGCCATTGTGTTAAGATTGTGTTATCTCTAATGACATACCATTGATCGCTTTATTGTCCGATTCGTGAGTGTGACTGTGACATAGAGGTTGTTTGGTCTCGTTTTAGCGCAATATCACGTCATACATTTTGACATATTTGCCCTCTTTCTAAGCAAATTAAGACACTAATACTGTCATGAAGCATATCGATGTTTTTGCTAATATATTCTCTTTAATGTAGAATGTTGACATTTTGTATTAATTGCTGTTATTTATAAAACAGTTCAGGATTCTTGAAAAAATACTCTGTTTTTAATTATAATTTGCATAATTTATGTAAATTAGGTAATAATAAACAAGGATATCCCAATTATATAATGACAATTTTCTTCCCTGTCTTACCCTAAGTCTTTATTTCCAATTTTAGGGCAGTTCTGGTGAAATATATATTCTGAATTACTTGTTATACTATATCGACATAATATGCAAATTTATGACATAATATGCAAATTTATGCAAATTACATGCTTATTTGCATAGATACAGCGTGTCTCTTTGGATGAATCTTTTTCTTTTGACTCAAGGAACATTTGTGCCAAGTGGGACATTTGTACTAAAAAATGCAGCGTTCAACCTCTTAACAAGTCTACTACATTGGGGATATGATCTTGGTGTCTACACTAGTGTTTTAAGGGTAAAATAATACTGTACATTGTGTCAAGTTGAAAGGTCAGTCAGGTGTCAATTGTGTTCAAAACTTCAAAGATGGTCAGAAAAATGGGGATTGTAATGTTACTTAAAAGTCGACATAGTACATTTAAAATACACCTTGGGATGTTATTTTAGTGTCTACACCAGGGTTTCAAGGATCAAATGATACTTTGGGACTGGTTACAATGATGTTTAGTTGTCCGTTTTGCCTGAAAATCCAAGATGGTTTCCATAAATGGGTTCTAAAATTAGCGACTGGTCCTTTGAAGTGGATATAATATCCACTTGTGAGAAAAAATGTTGGTGCCTACATTCAAAATGCAAGCAGATAAATGTTAGTAACAGCAGCCATTTTGATGTAATTTTAGAATCTACCTTGGATTTTGGACAAAATTGAAAACTAATCATCCTTGTTACTTGTCCAAATTTAATAGTGGACCCTTCATACCACAGTGTAGACACCAAAATTGTTTCTCACAGGTTGTATGAACTCTGATAATTTTCGAGTGATAGAAGTCATTTTAGATGCCATTTTGGAAACCCTCTTGAATTTTTAAGCAAAATTGACAAATGGATATCATTGTAACGAGTCTTAACGTATTTTTAAAACTTGAAACCAAAGTGTGTACACCAAAATCATTTTCCTTGGTGGATTCTGAATGAACTATGTCCATTTTTAAGCAACAGACTCCAATTAGAGTCCAAATGTAGGAAGCCATCTTGGATGTTGAGACATACTGGATTACTTGTCCTTGTAACTTATTCCAATGTACATGATGTATTTACTGACTATGAAAACCATGGTTTAGATATCAAAAAATTATGTCCTTGGCAGATATTACACGAAATATGTCCGTTTGTTAGTAACAGGGTCTATTTTATATTCCATTTTTGTCTCGCCTGCGTAGCGGAGCGCGACATAGGTATCACTATTTCCGGCGTCGTCGTCGTCAACAATTGTGTTGTACACCCAATAAATTTTTATAGCTTCGAGGTGGGATCACCAAATTCATACCAAAGGTCCATCTCCTGAAGGCACAGGTCAAGTTCGAATATGAGTCGAATATGAATAAGGTCAAAGGTCAATGAACTTTCCATGACTGGCACTGTGCTATGTTGTACACATAATAACTTTCTATATCTTCTAGGTGGGATTACCAAATTCATACCAGAGGTCCATCTCCTGAAGGCACAGGTCAAGTTCGAATATGAGTCGAATTTGAATAAGGTCCAAGGTCAATGAACTTTCCATGACTGACACTGTGCTGTGTTGTACAAACAATAACTTTCTATAGCTTGTAGTACTTCACTCTTGCATCATTTACTTATCATATGCACACAGATCAATGTAGAAAACTCTACTGCTTAAGTGAATGCCAGATTGCTAAAAATCACACACAATAAGTTTTTATATTTATCTTTCATGCACACCCTTTCCTCCATTTTTTCAAACAATAAGTTTGCCATAACACCATAATAATTGATTAAATTTTACAATTTAACTCACATTATTATCAATTACATTCTTTTTCACTAACATTAATTTCCTTACTTGCAAGGAAATAATTATAGTTTCATAGTATTAACAGCATTCTTAGTGTAGTTTTCTAGGGATAGAGTAGGCCTATACCATTAATGCATTTGTAAACTGTCAGAACCACAATTCACCCCCTAAACTGCTTACAGCCTCAGAAGTCAAATAGCATAGTTTTGACATGCAGTTTCTTCATGACTGCAATATGCAGGCGATACAACGCTTGGCGTTTGCCTTGTTGGAAGCCACCTTGGATTTTTGGACATACTTGACCACTGACTATTCTTGTAATTTGTCCTAATGTATATATAGTTTGACACATTTCACCATGACATAAACATATTCCAGGATATTACACAAACTACACTTTTTTTATGCAGCAACAGCAAATTTAGACTCCATTTTGGAAGCCATCTTGGATTTTTCATATACTGGACAACTGACTGTCCGTGTAACTTGTCATAGTGTATTACGTGACCATTGAAACCACGTTCTAGACACCTAAATCATATATCCCAGACGGATATGAAATGAGCTGTATCCATCAATATATCAACGGCCATTTCAAACTCCATTTTTGGCATCCATCTCAGGGTTTTGGACACATCAGACCACTGGCTGTCCTTTTAACCTGTCACAATGTACTACTTCATTGCAAAGAAACCAAATTAAGTCGCTGAAATTAGATATCATTTGCTTGTCATGGCAATGGTATAAGTTATTTGTATATCAGCAGCAAACACAATGCTTTGCACTCTAAAATTATGGGAAATGTATGACAAAATGCAGATTCTAAATTGTTTTTCGATCAAGTTTGGTACTTTTCTCGGGAAACAAGGAATTGTTGCCATGACAACGGGCTATATGCAACATTGATATTCATCATAAAATTCAAGCATTACCAAGGCAACCTCAAATTTTATCATTCTAATGAACTAATGCGAACCACTGTAATCTTTGTACAAAATTAATTGACTGGGTCAAACCTTGAGTTAATAAATTGGATTTTCCACCTGTCAATTATCATGTCAACTTTTTTTTTATTTTTTTTAATTAGATGCTATTTGGTTGCCATGACAATGGCTTTAGATGTTATTTGTAATAACAGGAAACATATCCATTCTTACCCTTAAATTTGGGGAAATGAAAGAAATATCAGATTCTACAGTCCTTTTTTAATAAAAACTGGTACTTTTCTTTGATAAATGAGCCGTTGCTATGGCAACAGGTCATTTGCAACATTGATAATTATCGTTGAATTCAAGTATTACCATGGCAACATCAATGTTTATCATTCTAATTAGTTCATGCAAAACACTCATTGTATTGTTTCCCCTAAATTAATTGAGGTCAAACCTCATGCAGGTACATTAAGTTAATTTTCATTGTATTTTTTCACCTGTCCTTAACCTTGTCATCCCTGTTGGTTTTTTTTTTAATTAGATTTTATCTGTTTGCCATGGCAATGGCTTAAGATGTTATATCTATAAATTTAGTTACAAAAATATATCTCGATTAGTACCTTAAAATTATTGAAAATGGAATGATGATCATACATGTATTTTACAAATTATCAATATTTTTACTTTTCTAGAAGTAATTAGCTATTGCCATGGCAACGGGATCTTTGCAATTTTATTTATTTAATTCAAGCATTACCAAGGCAACATAAAGTTTTATCTTCATAAAGAACCCCTGCAGATCACTTTCTGCATTTTTGTTCAAATGAGGGGTCAAAACTTAAGCATACAGATTAAGTCAATTCCAATTGTTTTTTTCCACCTGTCCAATGTCTTGTCAACCTTGTTATTTTTGTAAATTAGATGCTGTTTGGTTGCCATGGCAATGGTTTGGGATGTAATTTATACATTTAGCAATCAAAATATCTTTTTTTAACACTGTAAAATTAGGGAAAATTAAAGATAAATCATATTCTACAACTTTTTAAATCAAAATTCTTATTTTTCTGGGGAAAAACAAGCCGTTGCCATGTTTGATTTATTGTTTCTTCTTCATCCGTAACATTCGTATAAAACATTTTTCATAACATAATAAACATGATATGTTAGCATTTTGGCATGAATCATAAATAAAGAGTACTAAAAAGATAATTCCAGACAAAAATGATTAACTATATGATATTCACAATTTGCAGGAGATCTTCAATATTTCTAAATTTTACATGTATTCAATTGGGAGCTTAAAAATTATCTTTTTGGTCATCTATATCATGTTTATCTACCATTTACAGGGGAAAGCATGTAATTTTTGATAAATTAATCCGTAACGGCCGAAAATGGCATTTATGAATTTACCTTCCATCTTTAAAATAAATCTTACTTGTGAAAGTTTCATGCTTTAGTCAAAATTTGCACAATTGTTGTGATTTTTTAAGCTTACCCGCTCTACTATTAAAAGGTTTCGTATGTAAGGGAATCCACATTAAATTGCAATTTTGTAAGTATTGTCATAACATTTCTCCCTTTCTCAAATAAATAAAATAAAATCAGCAGATATTCCTATAACACCAGAGTAAATTGATTATGATGTATATTGTCAATAAGGGTGGGGCACGTTACCAAGCCCCCCCCCCCCTACACCCTTGAGTTAACTAAAACCAAGGGGATTTCTTTTTTCTTTGGTAGAAACCTTTCCCTGTAAAGAAAAAACGTGTTTCCATTGTTAACATGTTAAGGGAAAATGTAAACCTTCTAAGCATAAATTGTTGTAGAATTTCATAATCTACACTATTAAAGCGCTGCGATTTTTTTTTACTAAATGAACCTTTTTTAAAAGTGTAGAGAATATGCCAACATTTGACTTGCCTACTTTCCTGCACAAATCTTCTTTTACATTTTTCTTCATACAATTCTTATATGCTTTAAGAAGTATAACAGGAAGAAAATAATTAAAAGTTTAGTTATTACATGAAACATGACCAAGTCATTTTACTATGAATTTATATTCATGCCTTGTTCTGTGCATGTGATGACATATGTTTTTTTCATTTGATATTAAGGACTGTCTTTAGCTTATGTAAGTGTGATAAGTGTAAATAAAAGCCAATGATATTAATTATTCTAGAGTATAACCTTGCATTCATGAATACTTGTAGTAACGATTTGATTTTTTGTTCAACGGCCGATTTGCTGGTAACAAAATTAACCAGCATTTTAATCAAACATATATATCGCCCTCTCTCAGCAATATATTTCATTTTTCCTTTAAACCGTGTTCGTTTAGCATGTTTCTTACACATTTAAGGATTTGATATCAAGAAGCGACAGATAACTTTATATATTGAGATTTTCAGCACAATCCAAGCTATGAAATAGGTTTTTTATAAAAAAAGAAACCCTACGCAAATATATATTTCATTTTTTATAATCTTGCCACGTGGATCTTCTTATTGAATAGACAAACAATATACAGTATTACTAAATAGGTTCATTATTGCGGATTGGAATATTCGCTAGAGGGTATTCATTTGTCTCGCAATCTACTATGGTCAACAAGGAAATTCGTGATCACTCTCGCAAAAAGTGTTCACTGGCTTTTTAGGAAATTCGTGATCACTCTTGCAAAAAAGTGTTCACTAGCTTACACGTTCACGAGCTTTCGAGTGCCGCTGCACCTCTTTATCAAGTGACGAAAAATTGTCTGATATCTCTCTCTTGTGCGTACGATCTTGGAGATTAGTATAAATAGAGTACGATATCGGACAATTTTTTGTCACTTGATAAAGAGTTGCAACGGCACTTGAAAGCTCGTGAACTTGTAAGCTAGTGAACACTTTTTGCGAGAGTGATCACGAATTTCCTAAAAAGCCAGTGAACACTTTTTGCGAGAGTGATCATGAATTTCCTTGTTGACCATAGTAGATTGCGAGACAAATGAATACCTTCTAGCGAATATACAGTATTAACATATATTTAACTTCACTTATCAAACTGAGAACTTACCAATATAACAATAGAATATCTTTAACATCACCTAAATTCAATCAATGTCAAGATATGTTTAGATCATAAAGAAAATTGTCGAAATACATTCAAATTAGATCAAAAACATATTTGCATATAAGAATAAAAACATCAAAAATCAACTTTCAAGATGTACTGTATTTGTTCTACATTCTAATTGGAAAAATGCAAAATAACACACCGGTTGTTAACATATATATTCTTGGCCTGTCAACTGGGGGAAGAACCTAATAGCTTTTACGAGAAAGCTATCTGTTGTAAATATATGTATCATGACAACAGATATAATATCTAGGATTCTACGCTTAGGACTATAAAAACACCGATTCACAGTAAATCTGTAGAAATTAAGCAATATGGGGATTCAAACCTGGACTATTTTGTTCTTCGACGTCAATCAATGTGTCATCTTCAATGAATGCATTGGATGCGATGACAGGCATAACAAGAGAGATGAGAACTGCGACAAATTTTAGTTTTGATGCCATATCTCCGCCAGTCCTAGAATAATTCATGAATACATAAAGAATAACATTTTTCAGTTTTTAAGACATGATCAACAATAATTGTTGCGAATGTTGGTTCATTTGGTATAGGCCTATGAAGGGTCGAGGGTTCGATTCAAAGCAGTGTCATATTGTAAAGAAACTCTTCTTGTATGAATTGCAAAAATGGTAATTCGCATATTCTGGAAAGAATCAAACTTTAGTTCATTACACTTCATATTAACGATGGGAATAAAATATTAATCAAATAATACAAAACATAATGAATGGATGACCTCATCCATAACTTTTTTGTGAAAAAATAACCAGAACTTTAAAATGTCATAACTTTATTCTATTTTTATATAAGATTTTGATGCAAAGTTATACCTATCATTTTTTTTCTTTTTTTTATTGAAATTAGCTTTTGGCTGGGGTGGATGTGCACCTTAAAGGCAGTCATCTATATTTTGTTTTTCTAGGGTTTACACAGTCTTTTCAAATATATGTACCTGTATTTTCTTGTAAATACACGCAGACAGAACTTACCAATTTACGTTCGATTGTTTGATCAACGTCTGAGTCGAGGAAAATTTGTCGAAATGCTGTCACACCACAGGAGAGCACTTGATGAATGATTTTCAATTACTTTATCATACCTGTATGTATGAAGATTTCAGCCCGTAAAAAAATTTACTCATTTATCTTTTTACCACAATAATTTCACGTAAACCTCTGTGGAAAAGACGAATCCATCTGGTCCTATATATTTCCGTTTCTATAGGTGGGACCAAGGCCGAGTCTGTTCAGCAGGATATTATTTATATTTCTCATGACATCCTGAATTCCTTTTCATTTACATGTGATTCTATCGTTCTCATACTGATGATTTGTTTTACAAGTCGAACTCGTACAGGGCAATTCATGTACGAATTAAACCTAAATGTAACCAAACAAATTATTGATTAACATTTTACCACCAAAAAACACAACTATTCACAATCAAGGGCGGAAATCTCTCCCCAAAATGGCTGGAAAATTAGACAAGCCAAAATAAAATAATAAGATAATCTCGTCCATAATACATGTTTTATTTCGATTTTTAATGATGTATATTTTTCCATCATAAAAGACCAAAAAAAAGTAGGGGGAATATTAGATATTGTGCACCCTACTATTTGGGTAGGAGGGACACGTCCCCCCCCCCCCCCACACTGTACCCCGTGGGATTTTGCCCAACCCGACAGACCCTCCGTTTCCATCCTCCCCGTACCCGCACACACAAAAAACTACATTACTAGTTTGAATTGTTTTAAAATCAAGTTAAAAAATAAATTCTCGAATCATAAAGGGCGAATTCCAATTGAGCGATCGGTACACAACTAGTTTTGCTTCCTCCCATCCCTTTTTTCTCTCTCTTTCCCACTTCCTCTCTCCCTCTCTCTCTCTCTTTCCTCTTACACTCACTTTTACTTTTCTTTCTTTCATTAACTCCATATTCCATTTATCAACCATCACGTCATCTTTATCTACACCCCCTCCTTCTCGTATGCTATACCTATACTAATCTATCTTTACCCAGTTCTTTGAGGGATCATCCTTATCTACACCCCGCCCCTCCTTCTCGTATGCTATACCTACTAATCTATCTTTATCCAATTCTTTGAGGGATCATCTTTATCTACACCCCCTCCTTCCCGTATGCTATACCTATACTAATCTATCTTTACCCAATTCTTTGAGGGATCATCTTTATCTACACCCCGCCCCTCCTTCTCATATGCTATACCTACTAATCTATATTTACCCAATTCTTTGAGGGATCATCTTTATCTACACCCCGCCCCTCCTTCTCGTATGCTATACCTTCTAATCTATCTTTATCCAATTCTTTGAGGGATCATCTTTATCTACACCCCGCCCCTCCTTCTCGTATGCTATACCTACTAATCTATCTTTATCCAATTCTTTGAGGGATCATCTTTATCTACACCCCCTCGTTCTCGTATGCTATACCTACTAATCTATATTTACCCAATTCTTTGAGGGATCATCTTTATCTACATCCCGCCCCTCCTTCTCGTATGCTTTACCTACTAATCTATCTTTACCCAATTCTTTGAGGGATCGTCTTTATCTACACCCCTCCTTCTCGTATGCTATACCTACTAATCTATCTTTACCCAATTCTTTGAGGGATCGTCTTTATCTACACCCCTCCTTCTCGTATGCTATACCTACTAATCTATCTTTACCCAATTCTTTGAGGGATCATCTTTATCTACACCCCGCCCCTCCTTCTCGTATGCTATACCTACTAATCTATCTTTATCCAATTCTTTGAGGGATCATCTTTATCTACACCCCCTCCTTCTCGTATGGTATACCTACTAATCTATCTTTATCCAATTCTTTGAGGGATCATCTTTATCTACACCCCCTCCTTCTCGTATGCTATACCTACTAATCTATCTTTATCCAATTCTTTGAGGGATCATCTTTATCTACATCCCGCCCCTCCTTCTCTCATGCTATACCTACTAATCTATCTTTATCCAATTCTTTGAGGGATCATCTTTATCTACACCCCCTCCTTCTCGTATGCTATACCTACTAATATATCTTTATCCAATTCTTTGAGGGATCATCTTTATCTACACCCCTCCTTCTCGTATGCTATACCTACTAATCTATCTTTACCCAATTCTTTGAGGGATCATCTTTATCTACACCCCTCCTTCTCGTATGCTATACCTACTAATCTATCTTTACCCAATTCTTTGAGGGATCATCTTTATCTACACCCCGCCCCTCCTTCTCGTATGCTATACCTACTAATCTATCTTTATCCAATTCTTTGAGGGATCATCTTTATCTACACCCCCTCCTTCTCGTATGGTATACCTACTAATCTATCTTTATCCAATTCTTTGAGGGATCATCTTTATCTACACCCCCTCCTTCTCGTATGCTATACCTACTAATCTATCTTTATCCAATTCTTTGAGGGATCATCTTTATCTACATCCCGCCCCTCCTTCTCTCATGCTATACCTACTAATCTATCTTTATCCAATTCTTTGAGGGATCATCTTTATCTACACCCCCTCCTTCTCGTATGCTATACCTACTAATATATCTTTATCCAATTCTTTGAGGGATCATCTTTATCTACACCCCTCCTTCTCGTATGCTATACCTACTAATCTATCTTTACCCAATTCTTTGAGGGATCATCTTTATCTACACCCCGCCCCTCCTTCTCGTATGCTATACCTACTAATCTATCTTTATCCAATTCTTTGAGGGATCATCTTTATCTACACCCCGCCCCTCCTTCTCGTATGCTATACCTACTAATCTATCTTTATCCAATTCTTTGAGGGATCATCTTTATCTACACCCCCTCCTTATCGTATGCTATACCTACTAATCTATCTTTATCCAATTCTTTGAGGGATCATCTTTATCTACACCCCCTCCTTCTCGTATGCTATACCTACTAATCTATCTTTATCCAATTCTTTGAGGGATCATCTTTATCTACACCCCCTCCTTCTCGTATGCTATACCTACTAATCTATATTAATCCAATTATTAGAGGGATCATCTTTATCTACACCCCTCCTTCTCGTATGCTATACCTACTAATCTATATTTATCCAATTCTTTGAGGGATCATCTTTATCCACACCCCCTCCTTCTCGTATGCTATATCTACAAATCTATCTTTACCCAATTCTTTGAGGATCCACTTTGAACAAGCCTTGCTTTATAGTGGATCCCTCCATTTCCTCAACTTTTATTTCGATAAAAAATATAATAATAATAATAATAATAATAATAGGCATTTATATAGCGCCATCTATCTAGAAATATTCTATTCCGAGGCGCGTTTTTTTTTATTATTATTATTATATATAAATAAACGTGGCCTTGCAGATGTTTAATGGAGATTATTCTTAATTATGTTTTACCCTTATATTTATTGTATGATTATCATTATTGTTTATTGCTTACCGGAAGCAGTTATCTATTTCATTTGTCATGTTTGTATGGTCATATTGCTTACATGGTATATTCTATTGTATTGATTTGTACGGTTATTATTACATATTTCGTGTAATCAAAATAAAAAATCAAATAAAGGAAACTTGAACTTGAAACTTTAGTGGTCATTCTGAAGAAGATTGAAGAGATATGTTTGACCCAGTGGTGGTGGCTTCGATCCCCGAACGATTCTTTCCAAATACTTTTCAGTAAAAATGGGATCTTTCGCAATTAGGCTAGACCCGAAACTCGGCTTAATTAAGCAGGGGCTGCGGAACGGTTTGAAAGTAGGGGGGCTTAGCCAGGGGGGCACTAACCATGCAAAAAACACAATCAGATGGTCTGTTTTACTTGTTTATAGCCTTGTTTTTTTATTCTCGATTGAAGAACGTTTGGGGACATTGCCAAAACCCTTTCATGTATACGCCAGTGCTTCGCGGGTGGAGTTCGGAACCTTTCGAAATTTAGCAATTTTAAACAAAACAGATGGTAGCTATTTTAAATCAAATCAAGGGTATAAGATTTACACAACACATCATTTAAATACAGTGGCATAATAAGACAAATATTTTGAGGGGCACAACATGGCAAATATGAAAAAAAAATCTTAAAAAGATGCGAGCGATCGAAGCAAGAAAAAAAATTGGCCTTGTGAAAATTAAATGCTAATTATATGATAGATTTTTGTTATATTCAGCTGATAACATTGCATTTGACCATTTTTTTCGTAGGCTTCTTCATCATGTCAATTTGTTCTCTCTTTGTTTTGGAACAAGGCCTTATTAATTTAGCCCGCGCCATTCATAAATCAAAATTCTACGACTTACCCAGGCCTAGTCTGGACAAGCGAGGTACTGAAAGTGGTATTAGTTCCTTGTTTAAACATAGCTCTGGGAAGCGGGGGTGCTGAAGTACCCCCATTTTTTTCAAGGGGTACTGCATATGTTATTTATCATAGGCAGCATGCCTCCATAGAACAAATAGAATAATAGAACAAACCCCGGCACCCCCTATTTAAAAATCGTTCCAAGTGCCCTGTGCAAAAGTTCTAAGTATCAAACCAATTCACAAATTCAAAACTCTCTCCTTTATTCCTTTGTTGGCTTAATATTGTTTTAATTATCAGGAAATATGCGGAATTTATGTATTTACGCTCACCTACAATGCAAAAAAAGGCTGTTATGTATTGTTATTTTAATAAAGAACATTATTGAGCTGAATTGTTATATTGTAAAGGCATGAAAAGATATACATTTCGAAGCAATGTTTATACATAATTATTGTGTATTACTTTCATTTTTAGAATATTGTTACATGTAATTGCTTTATTTTGTTCTTTATAATTTATGTATTCTTAATACTTCAGTCACGTTTGCTCTAAGCCGGACGTACGACTACTCCAAACCACCTATAACACGTATAATGTAGTTATTACAAAAAAATATAACGGCTGTTTTCAACCCGCCGTAGAGCAAATGTGACTGAGGTATAGTGGTAAATTTTTATTTTGAGAAAAAGGTTTCACCCCACGTGGGAAACTTTACCTACGATAATGTCACTACCTGGTATTCTGAGAGTTAAATTTCGTTGATATTCCCCGATGAATAGGGCTGTCTGCATCTGACGTCATGCGAAATGAATATGCATTGTGTTAGTTTATGAGCCATGTCTTTTGTCATTTGGCAATAACACATTTCATACAATAGAATTGCTTTCCTCGGTTGGGTTATCAATTACCAAAGGTCCGTAGCAGAAAGAGTTGCGTTTAAACGCAAGTCAAAAAATCGATTGCAAGTCCCAAATACGCGCTGTTGATTGGTTGAAAATTAAGTTGTGCATGCTCTTTAGAGTTTCGATTGATTGCAGCTCTTTCTGCAACGGGCCCATGGTATATTATTATGAGATTCCAAATTGTGAGAGGAAGTCGATTATAGGGGTGCCTATTTTATAGATTCACTATTCACATGCTTCATGTCAGATATTTTTCATTGGCAACGCATATTATTTAAATGAACCTCATGTTATTTGGTTACTAACAATTAGCACGATAACTACGCCAATATTTTAAAAAGTGTTTTTTTCATGCTTCTAAGTATTGTAAAAATAGTCATTAATCTTGTGATAAATGCCCATTTAAAACTATATTAAGGCAATTTAGGCAAACGTAGAAAAAAATAGAGAGATTTGGAGAAGCTCAACATTCATGATAAACCTGTCCTGCTCAGAGATCGAGATTTGATGTATAGAGCAGGCGTGCTTTAGTAGTGGATACACACACACACAAACTCACCCCCCCCCCCACACACACACAAACTCACCCCCCCCCCCCACACACACACACAAACACACACCCTCTCACCATCCACACACACACACGTACACACAGAAAAATTTTTATATTATAAACTTTGATATTCTGAGAGGCGGCTGGTGTCTGATGTTGTAGAACCCTTTTTGAGGGGGGGGGGTATCAGGTTTAAAGGCTTGGTGACACCAGATTCCCCATCATCGCTTCGTTGCCTCGACCTGACCTGACCGTGAGCTTGGAAGAAAGATTTTACACGGATTGTTCTCACAGTAATAACTACTACACTCTAAGAGCCGGGTGGAAAAAAAATTGCCGAACAAATTCACTGCTTAGAGGACGGGTCCACCCCAACATAAAAAAATGATTTGAATAAAAGGAGAAATATCCAACAAGCTAAACAGTGTAAATTCCATCAAAATCGGATGTAAAATAAGAAAGTTAAGTCATTTTAAAGTTTTGCTTCATTTCACAAAACAAGGGAGAAAAACAGTTATATGCACATCCTGGTGGGTATGCAAATGGGAAAACTGATGACGTCATCCACTCACTATTTCTCTTGTATTCTATTATACAAAATATGAAATATTCTAATTTGCTCTTCATTGTCAAGTGAAACAACAATTAACCCCTCCCTAAACATGTGGAAATGGTATTGTTTAATATTATATGGTTCAGTCAGGTTAGTCCTTATTGTCAAATCTGCAACAACAAATGAAAATGTTGTATAATTAAAACAATAAAAAACAAAAGAAAAAGTGAATGAGGGACATCATCGACTGTAAAAATCTGTTATCATATATATATATATATTTAGTGAATGTAAATGAGGGACATCATCGACTTTAAAAAAATACAAATATTGTATAATTCAAACAATAACAAGACCAGGTGAATGAGGAACATCATTGACTGCTGTCTCCTTTGCATGTCACTGAATTGTGCATATCACTGTTTTGTGAAAAATAAGCAAAACTTTAACATGTCATGACTTTCTTATTCCTATACATAAGATTTTGATGACATTCTCACCATTATGAGAGTTTGATTTTTCTCAATGTAATAAAATCAACATTTTTCTGGGCTGGACTTGACCTTTAAGTTCCCTGTTCAAATTACAGATATCAAACACATTAATGACAATTTTGAAACACGCTTGATTTTTACTTGTTTAAGGGGCTGACTTTAATTCTTAGGCGTTCATACATCTTAATGGTGTTATCCTCATATCTTCATAATGTACATTTTTTATTCGTTTGTTTATATCGGGAAATGTATGTAATGTACGTATTTTTACATCTACATTGTAAACAAGCACAATTCAGCCACCAGGCTGATATGCGTTGCTGTTAAACCATCATTTAATTGAATCATATTGTATCGAAAATGCTGGAAATATTGACATTTGAAAGCAATATTTAACATGTTCATAATATAGACTTAGGCCTACATTGCGTATTGGTTACCCACGGATAGATTTTAAATGTTATTATGGGATATTAAGATTTAATTTTCTCATTCTTTTATTTATTTCAAAGAAATATTATTTTAATACTAGGGCTATACTAATATAATCATGTTTTTGCTTAATTTGAAATGAAATTAATTAAACAATCTTTTTTTTTTCAAATATGCCTTCCCAAGATTTTCATTGTTAAAATGTAGGATGGTATTGATTGTTCATACTAATATAATCGTGTTTTTGCTTACATATATATTTAAATGAAATTATTTAAACTATCTGTGTTCTTTTCCTGATGTGCGTTCCCAAGAATGTCAATGTAGGATGGTCATGATTGTAATCAAAGTTCTTCACTCATGCTTGAAATTGAAGGGTGAAAGTCGTAAAACCACTTTGGATGATCCAATAATTTCATGACATTGGTCCATAAATCTTCGTATATTCCAGTTTTTCCCAGCCTCGGAGTCAAGACACTATCCCTGTGATAGTAAAAAAAAACAAAACACACACACACTTTAGAGTAAATTAGAGGAATTCTTCTCCTTTCTTAAACTAAATAAAAGAAAATTGTTTTACAATTTAAACAACAAACAAAACAAAAGAAACAAAGCAAACAAACAAAGAAAACATCACGAATATGTTCATTTTTCTACAGTGTGTATAAAAAAAAGTTTACACTTTGAAAAAGCCCTGAGAATTAAAAAATATACAACATGTGGGCATTTTTTTTTACATATACATGTATATAATTTTTGTAAAGCTCGCAGAAATGCTCGTTTTCACGCTGTGCCAAGGGGAAAAAGCGAAATCAAACTTACCCTGTGAAACTTTTCTCATACATTTTCTCTTGCACTTTAAGTCAATTGTAATGAAACGGATACATTCAAGCATATTGTAACAATTTTGCCACCCAAATTGAAATCTTAACACTTAGTAAACACAACCTTTACCCTTTTTGTGCCAGCTGGATCTGAGGTCACAATTGAATCTGAACAAAAGTTTAAATCAGACATCTCCAGCATGTTTTCACTAAGTTTTTATCATTTAAAGTGGGTTTACATTTCATTTTTCATTTAATACTTGTTTTTCCACACTTTTTCCAAGATTGACACTGATTATCAAAATGAAAATCAAACGTAAATCATTTCATGTAAATCACAGCTCACTGTAAAGCAAATATCGTCACAATGGCCTCGGTGTGTGGGGGAGTGGGGTGGGGCGCAATGCACTTCTCGAAGTGATTTGGGCAAGGAAACAAGTGTAAAAGGGTAAAAGATATCTTCTAATCAATTAGAAGTTAAATTCCACGTATTCTTCATGATTAAGGTCTATTTTTATTCGCATAACTATTTCAACTATTTCAAAGTTCTTTGCAAATCATTTTCACTCACTTTTCAAAAGTGGTGCTCACTCAATTTGGCGGAAATATTTTTTCCGCTAAAATGTGGAAAAAATCTTCAGGATGTTACAAATGTATAATCTTACAGGATTTTTTCTAAGTGTAAACTTTTTTTGATACGCAGTGTATATACCAAAGGTAGACTTACATCATTTAAAAACATTACAAGAGTACACTGACAACATTAACAACACGAGACAATTAGACATTAATACAGTTCAGATAACAAACAAGAAACAAAGAAAAAACAGCATATTCATTATGTAATATATCAAAAGTACAACATTTAAAACAAATCCAGGAACGATTGACCAATTGAAGTCAGGTTCATATTTGAAAAAAAGTAGACTGCCTTAGGTAAATTTTGTTAATGCTGAATTAAGAGCGGTATAGCATGATTTGAGGGCCTTGAATCCAAATATGCCGATTGCCAACCTACAATTTGTTGTTAAAACCCTCACCTTGGCAAAAATAAAATGGCAGCCATTCTACACCATTTATTGCTGTTTTTGGTTTTCAAGATGACCGCCATTCACTGGAAACTCACGTAACCTCTCTTTATTCACCCTTGAAATCATTTTCGGTCCCTATTCAGTGGTTTAGGGGGTAAAAATTCTATTGATACACCCAATTTTATGAGCCTTAAAAACATAGCAGAGACACCAAAATAATGTATCTTCTATGGAATAATTGCCATTATTGTTTGTCGCCAATCTAAATGCAATTTTGGGAGCCTCCTTCAATTTTTAGACGAAACAGACAACATCGTACCTCTGTAATTCGTCTTAACCTATAACCTGGAAAAGGAAGCAACAATTTTCTCTGGGATGATAGTATATTCACTTTGCAGCCAAATTTTTAAGAGAAACAGCAACCATTTCTTGAAACCATCATGTTTTTTTTTTTTACAAATCGCACCCCTGACAAACCTTGAAACTTGTCCAACGTTATCTCCCCTTGGAACCATTTTTTTTATAGACCTCAAAATTATTTCTACCATGGCAGGTGAATATGATATGGATTTGGAACAATTACAACGTATATTACAGACGTCATTTGTGAAGGTCATCTTGAATTCTCTGACACACTAATTTAATATTTTTTTTTGTAAACATAATTAAACTGATCTGATGACGCTTCAGTAAGCAACTGATGATTTACTTTATTTTGTAGAGTTGATGGCACAACGACTGCCGTTTTGGATGCCACCTTGTACTTCCAGGTACCCATAACAACCTTTTTCAGTCTAACCTGTCTCAGATTCTTTTTTATAGACCTAAGTTTCATATATTCTTATACCCCCCAAAAGTTATGACATTCGAAACACCTAACCTAGGTTGAGATTTGATGTTGACTTCGGCGACTTCGCCGCGGCCAAAGTCATTGCTGCCGTCGTAAATGCGGCGTTCATGTAATGTTTCTGCTTAACATGCTAGGAAAAAATGGCGAACAAGATTAAGTTATCACAATGCAAATATGCAAACATTGCCGCAAAATTATCAACAATTTGGCAATGTTATTTTTCAATCAGCAGTTGTGAATCATGGCAGCGATCATAGAAATCGTTTATAAGGAAACACTGCATTTAAAATGCTGTCATTTTGTTTTTCCCGATTTTAGGATGTTGCCGTCAGGTTTGGGAAACATCATTATTGGATTCAGCACCCCTTAATTACCTTAAGAATTAATCAACATTAGCATTAAATACCTAAAGCTCTTTTTTGTGAGCACATGCTTAAAATCTGGACCTGACTATAATGGGTTTTTTTTTGCCAATCTTATGTTTATTAAAAGCGAGTCAAAAGGGGCCTAAGCTTTCGATCCTAGCAGAATCTTCTTCGGAGGCAAAATGACAAACCAAGTCATTTGTGTCTTTCAACACAAATATCACAAGACTGAATCTTCTAATATCTTTGAAGCCTTTATAGTCTAGGAGCCAGGGGGCTTTATTCAGAATTTTTGGTGGGGAAGGTTTGACAAGCGTATCCGGGGTAAAATTGTGCGCTGATTCCAAAAATGTCACTCTTATTGACCGTACTCACGCCATTTTGGTCATTTTGGCCAAATTTTGACCAAAAATGACCATTTTGACCACTCTTTGGAAAATGGTCCCTTAACAGACTGCTTTTGTAGCCACATGCAATTAAAAGTGTCTATCTTAAGTAAAAATGCACACAGATTTCATATAAAGTGCTTTCATTTGCCAAATCACAATAGCAGTGGTCATTTTGGCCATAATTTGGCCAAAAATTACAATTTTCATGATTTTTTGGCCGAAATGTGTTACTAATATTGATCAGAGCTACGACTTGATGTTTATAGAAATCCACATTTATTTTCAAAATGTGCGCTGGATCATAACCATCAACCTCATGTAATTTATTCCGTCAGTTTTGACCTATGAGGGTCATTTTGGGTACTTTAGACATAACTGACCATTCGCGCAGTTTGCATTATTAACTGTTCAAATAGGCAGGAAATTGAGGTCTTCAACACGTTTTATCTTCTTCCCTTATAAAATGAGAATGCATTTAAATGTCCTTGTGTAGAATTTTATGCTGATTCCAAATGTATCTGTCTAAATGACCCTATTTAACAGTTTAAGGTCATTTTTGCCACTTCTTTCTTTCTTTCTTTCTTTTATGTCTTGTTTTGTCCTCCTTGTCTTGTCTAGTAACCTGTGTGCCCCTGTTCTTTGTAACGTTCTCTGTTTTCGTCCTTGTCCAGTTTCTGTAACTTTCTCCGAGCTCAGCTCTATTTTTTCTATAATTATTTGTAGCTATCAATGATTACACATAAATTATTTGTTAAGGGCCTATCCACAACAAGCTTTTGCTTTACTTTAGGTCCATCCACTTAGAATCTGCTTT
Organism: Lytechinus variegatus; assembly: GCF_018143015.1. Lineage (NCBI taxonomy): Eukaryota > Metazoa > Echinodermata > Echinoidea > Temnopleuroida > Toxopneustidae > Lytechinus > Lytechinus variegatus. The sequence continues at coordinate 5,510,794 of NC_054747.1, read as the reverse complement.
TATATTGTAATTATGCATACTATTTCGGAATGAGTTGTATGTTTTTCTTTGTATTTTGATTGATTTGTGGAAAATAAATGAAATGAAATGAAATGAAATGAAAATGGCCAATGACATCAGTTCATTTACCCCAAATACTTCGAACGTTACCAGAACCATTCCAAGGTGTGCTGCGACACCTAACATTGGTGTGTTAATCCTTTAAATTGAACATCTCACAAAGTATTTTGACCTTATGTAAATAAAAGAGTTGCCAAAGCTGTTGTACATGTATAGCTTCACACATTCGTATACTTTCTCACATACGTGTACTTTATCGAAGCAATAGCTTTGATCCAGCTTGGGCATGACGGCTTGTCATTGTTCAAAACCCACCTTCACCCGACAAAGGTAATTGGAAGAGTGTCGAAAATCTGTCTTTCTGACGGTCAATCTGATCTCGGTCGGCCTAGCCACTAGCCCGTCTCTGTGGTCTAGTGGTTAAGGCACCGGCATTCAAAGCTGGGGGCTCGGGTTCGATTCCCGGCAGAGACATTTTTTCGGCATAACCAATTTTTGCAAAGGGTAGATAGCTCTGGGGAACCTTGATTTAAGCTACGTCTACCATTGTTCTCTTCATTCATTTCTTTACAATATATATATATGTATATACATATATAAATACTAATATAATGTATATTAATGTACATACCTTGTTATTTTGACCTAGTGTGCAGCTCCCAGATTGTTGAATAGATTACCACTTGAAACAAAAAGGACATCCATAGAAAACTTTTTCAATAAAAAAAGGTGTAATTGTTAATCTCAGATATCACAGCAGCTTTGGACTCTCTTTCGCATGACGAAAATCTTGCTTTGAAGAGCAGTATACCCCGGTTTCCCTTATCATCAATTCTCTTCTCCGAGTACTACAAACCCTATAGCCCTCAAGCATGGAATTTAAGTATAGAAACACCTGTTTCTTGACCTCGGTCCGAAGATAACACACCCCAGCATCAACGGTCACAGCAGGGGGCCACTCACGATGGATTGCAATGTGTGTAGTTCTGGTGAGTGTGCATGGAGTTCCATGTATACACGCGTTGATAGAAACTTTTTTCTTTCTTTCTTTCTTTTTCTTTCTTTCTCTCTCTTTTTCTTCCTTCCTTCCTTCCTTCCTTCTTTCTTTCTTTTTTTCTTTCTTTCTTCTACAGGCAGACAAGTCTTACGTAATAGCACAGCTGTTGTTTATCATTTCGTCCTTGGCTCAACGCTCGTTTACAGGCCCGTGGTGGTGAAATTGAGACAAGGGGATTACCTGGCCAAGATGGGTTTATCGGGGTTGGAAATGTTGATGAGATTTTTCAAATGAAAAAATGGGGTATAGGACCGCAGTTTGCAGTCCGAAGTGCGGTCGAGAATCAAACGGTCGAGAATCAAACGGGAGATAATTGTTAAACCCGTCATCAATAAAATCACCTTTAATTTTCTTGATTTATCAAAATTCTGTAAACAGGATAACATGTTCAAATCATTTTTTTTTCAGAAACAAAAACAATAGATATTACATAATAAAGTAACTTACATGTAGATTCTACAATCATTATACGTATTTAGTTCATTCAAATAGAAAAATCTGCAATAAAATATCATTCAATATTCTATTGAGTGTATGAAGGAAATAAGTCAAATGGGAAAAGTTTGACATATATAGAATATTGGATAATGAAAATGAAGTAACTAGAAATAAAAAAATATAATTACCCGTGGCATTCCGCCTAGGAATTTATCTAGATTCTCTGAATTTGAGAATAAAACGAAAAATAAATTAACATCATTAAGTATAAATTATTGAAAAACTGGATTCTTGAGATTGGGAAATGGATATCATTAATTACAACATGTTGGATATTCCAAATCATTAGCACAATAATAGAAAATGAAGATCAGTATTAAGTGTGGACATACTTCTTATAAATCAATTTAAACTATTTCGATGGCTTGAGCAGTGTGGATGGTCATTGTGAGGGCATGTGATTCTGTTTGCTTGTTTGTGTGTGGTAACTCCCGTAGGAACTCGGCAGGACAGCATTTTGCTGGTAAACGCCAAGTTGTATGACAAGAAAGTATTCTTTTCTTTTATCCATATCAGTCCAAGAATATGAATGTGTTTTAAAGGAAGTAATCGGGGGGGGGGGTACTTAGATTTGGTTTGGACGGGGGTGTGCGGCTGAAGGCTAGAAACCCGTCCCATATTTAAGGGTCATTTTGGCAGAAAAGATACCCATTATTAGGGAATTTCATCTCAAAAGGGGCCATGTTTAAGGGTGGGTTTAAGAATTCATCCAACAAATAACTTTCAATTTCCATTCAAAACTGCGTGCTGTTTTTCTCTTTTCCTGTAGTTGGAACCGGTGGGAGGACAAAGACAATGATGTATAAAGCAAACAATATTCATTGGCTCAGCTCAGACATCGTTCATTATATGGCCCTGCATGCAAGCGCTTAAGGCTTGGTCACACCGCCCGAGCGTTGTTGGAGCGGTCGTGGAGCGGAAGGGAAAGAGGAAAAATCGAAAAAAAAGCAATCAAAATCAAAAATGGTGAACGGTAACGAGCGGTGATGATTTTTTTTCTCTCCGCTCCACGACCGCTCCAACAACGCTCGGGCGGCGTGACCATGCCTTTACGTGCCTAATACAGACTTAAAGGTATAGTGTATGATTGGTTGTTCTCAGAAAAGGGCAATGAATCAATTTCAAAATTATAACATTAATTAAATACCTATATCATTGCTCTATTTTATCACTGAAATGAAACTTGCACAACTTTTCTATTTTCATGATATTGAGGGGTGAAACATATATCATGGCCGTATCGGTTAATCGAGCTTATTTGTTGACGCCCTCTCGGGTTAAAAAATAAATTGATATTAGAACACTGTTCGAATAATGCATATTCATTACGACGTTATGCATATTGATGAATACGTCATCGCGCATGCGCAGTATCAAGAAATACCCGTATGTGTGTAGCTGAGTAGAAAGCAAACATCGAACGGTGCGTGCAAGCTCAAAGCGCCGAAGCCAGCCCTAGCCGGCTAGCGACTTGTTTGTGCTTCGAACACGAGCTACCGGTTCACAGTCACAACAGGACATTATCATCGCACGCGAAAGGATCTAATAACGGCCGACAATAAGGATAAATTTAAATGGAAGAATCGAGGGGAAGGAGTAAGGAAGCGCAGAGAAGGGCGAGAGCTCGGTACGAAGAAAGAGAAAGAGAACAAAGATCAAAGAGGAAGCATGTAGTTTTGATGAGAAAACATTCCTTCAGTGGAATGAAGCCAAGGAAAGGGGGACTGAATTAGTTGCACCACACAAAGTGGTCGCTAAAGCTACTTCCACATGATCCCGCACATGATGCTCGTCCCAGCCTCTGCCAAGATTGAAACTTCACGACCAGTGGCGAAACGGGCGGGGAGGGGGGGGGGGCAAGCTGCCCCCTATAAACCGATTTCACTGGAAAAATAAAAAATAAAAACGGGGAAAAGGGGGATATAAAAAGAAACAAAATGGTGAAAGGGGAAGGGAAAAGAAAAGGAAAGGAGGAAAAGGGAAGGACAAGCCGAGAAAAGGTGAAAAGAAAACGAAGTTTCCTTTCGTTTCGGAAAAGGAATGAAAGACGAACATTTGAGAAAGAACAATTCATTCCGAAATAGGACTAGGCCTATATTTAATGCAATAGCAAACATAGCGGGAAATGAAGGTCTGAATGGAAGTAGTCAAAAGCTACATTGGAAATCAAAGAAAAACTTAAATAACAAGAAAAAAATAATGACACAACTGGGCTGCCGAGGATTGAAAATAAAGAGTGGGAAAAAGCCGATGATGGACTGCTTACAACATAGTGCTATAATCTTGCTAAATTTTATTCAAATAAGCTACCGGGGTTTGTCCCAGACCCCACGCGATAGGAGCTCTTCATCTATAACCTTCAAATGGCTACGCTCCTTGAAGGGACCCTTCAATCACTGGCCTACAAGCGGGGGTGGTCCTGGTTCTTCACCCAAGAAGGAATAAAATAAGTTATAGGAGACAACTTATAATGAAATGAATGGAAACAATGAAATGTCAATTTCGATTGGCAATTTCTTCTAGCTCGCTCTGCTCGCGTACTGGCGACTTTTTACCAATTTTCCCCACATTGCTATGTTTAGCCACCTCTTTGGTTCAACTGGGTTGAATAAATGTAATGTGTAAAATCTATAAGCTGTATATACCTGCGATTTGATGAAAAAACACGGCAATCTGCGAGGCTTAGCTTTGATATCAAGAAGTGGAAAGGGGCGTCACATATGCCTTGGAACGGAAATTTGAGTGTAAAAATGGGGGTCCGCTCCGCGGCACATACCCACTATGCAATATATACTGAGTGCCCCCCCCCCCCCCCGGGGGGGGGGCTGGATGTAAATAAACAAAATAAAATACCAACGAAAGAACTTCAAGTTACACAAAAACAACAACAAAAAACAATCAAAATGGTAGAATACATGACAAAGTGGGCGTTATCATTAGAGGGCATATTATCCTATAACACATTTTTAGAGTACTAGACAAATTAGATGTTGCTCCGATGCCTTTAGTTCCACGGCGTCATCAACATTTCACAACTCAGGCGGAAAATAATGTTAAATCATTATTGCTGATAGAGAAAATTTACTCGTCTATGGCTTGTAAGAATAGTTTGGGGCGGGAAAATCCTACATTTGGAAGTGAAGATGGCATTCTTGTTTGAAAATGATGGGCAGGTCCCCGGGGGCAGGTCCCGAGGTTTAACGGATATGAGAGGCACATTTTTCATGTTGCCGATGAAAATATTCTTGCCTATTATGTTTTCATAAACTCTAGGGAAAATTACAGGAAAAAAAAGAGATAATTTTACTGCTGAATCCTCACTGAGAGGTAATTCGATATGTAGAAGTATGCACAAGGGGCAATAACTTACAAGTGATATTTCTGTGAATCTAGGCATATACCAAAATAAAGCTCACATTTCTCTTTTGGATTCTTCCTTTTTTTTCCTTTCTCAAGGGCTGCGAAACGATTTGGAAAGTGTGTGGGGTGGGGGCTGCCCATGCAAATAATCATAATAATGGTAACTATTACAATTTTTTGCAGTGCGTGGACCAAAGCCCCTCCCCCCTTTCCGTGGCCCCTGTATTATTTTAATTATTTGAAACATTACATTTTTCTTACGCCTTTAATTTATAAGTTTCCTTGTAGCCCTTCTCCCCTTTTTCGCTGATATATGTTTCAAGCATTTGTTTGCTTTTAGAGTTTTACTTTGCAATATCTGCATTGTTCATGTTAGATATATGCTATTACAATCTTTATGTCTTAGTCCTATCTTTATACAGTTAAAACATTGTCACTTGTATTTCAGGCCGTATTATGATTATGCTACATGCATTGTAAATTTATTTTGTTTATCCAATCAATAAATCGAAAAAAACTTCCCGGCAAAAAAGAGTTAGAGAACAATATTGAAATAAAAGAAAGTCCCTTTGAAAATGTGAACATGAGGACTATAATTTATACACACAACCGGATATAGGAATTGTGTAGCAACGAAAATACAAAAAGGTAAAAACAATACTGAATTAATAATGAACTCATTAATTACAAATTGACAATGATGTGAATGGAGTTTCAATTTCAACCAACATGACCAAAGGCGTAAAATGGGCAAAAATTGAGTTGGACAGAATGGCGTATCGGGCAAATGTTTTGACGTTCCTCATAAAAAACACTGATTGTGATAGATTTTGACCTATTATTGACATGATATTGTATTTCCTCTTGTCTCTCAGTTCTTTCCTATTCTCTTCTGTTTTCTTAACGGTGATTTTTTTTTTTGATGGGCCGGGGGAGGTGTCCATGCCCCCAAATTTCCTCACCCCATCTTTAATTCAGCAATTTCAACAGAATATACTTGAAACAAAATATCTACATGGTAGACAAAATGATAGTCATGATAGTTCATATCATTGATAAAATAATGACGAAATACCATGTGTGTCGAGCGGAAACAATGATGGAACGTTTTGTTATTTGACTCAGACATGTCAGATGTAGGCTTCGATCCCGGGAATGGGTGGGATACCCCCCAATATAAAATAATTATAACGATGGTGATATTAATAACAATAATAATAATGTACGTAATTATACCATGATGATGGAAGTGATGGATATCGGATTACGCATAATGACCATTTAAATTGTTTTTCTCATTATTTTTCTCGAAATCAATGTTTCTTCCAATGTATTGCTATTGAATGAAAACATTCCTTTGGGGAAGTGATACTAACTGTGAAAAAAAAATCCAAGATGAAATGAAAGGATGTCCTCATGTTTATATTTTTATACATGATATTATCATTTTGAGATTTACACCTCCACGCAACTAAGCACATTGCATGGCCTGCTTTTTGTGTTCCGTTTATTTACCACCCTTTTAAATTTTCTCGAAGTTTCCTTTATTCAGGTTCATGTTGTAAAAGGGTGGAGAATATAAAAAAGAAATGAGAAGTGAAATCTAAAAGAGTCGGCATGAAAGGTTTTTTTTTTCATCCATGAAAACCGATGACAGTTCATGAAGGGCCGTCGCGCTCGACGTATCATCCATTACATGTCCGTGAAAATGAAATGCTCGGGTTTGTATAAAAAATATGCGCTGTCATTGATTACTCATCGACATACATAGATATAATACATAGACATAATAGCGCTTCGCGCTCGCATTAGTTGAAGAGTTTAGTTGCAAAAGGGATTAGGTCCACTTTTTACCATTCCGAGAAAAACCATGGTTTTTATTCTCACTTACTGCAATACTCTTGTGAGGATGTAATACCCTATCATGTGAACATAAAATTCGGTATATGAAATAAATCTACCTGTCTTCAATTTTTTTCTACATATACTTTTAAAAATTGTCATTGTTGACCTAACCCTTTTGCAACTAAACTGGAATGAATCCAATCTATTATGATAAAAATTGTGATTTATTTTTGCCACTTTTATTCACGTTTTCATGTGATTCGAATTTCAAATTTTCGTTGTTTTCACCAGAACGACTAAAATTTTAGAGGATTTGAGACAGAAAAAAAAATAATGGACAATGGACCTAACCGCTTTTGGCTCTTCAGAATACTTTGTTTGCAAAAGAGGTTAGGTTCACTCCAAGAAAATATTTTTTTATTCTTCCATACTGCAGTATTTTTATGTCACGGTGAAATTTAATGTTTGTGATACCCTACCATGAGAACATAAAATTGGATACAAAAGAAATCCACCTGTCGTCATATCTTTTTAAAAATTCTGTGTGGACCTAACCCCTTTGGAACTAAATTGAAATGGACCTAACCCCTTTAAAAAAAGAGCGATTTTTCGTTGCCATCACTTTTTAATGGGAATTTCAACTATTCTTTGGAATCGGAGCTACTAAAAATCTATACATTGAGACCAATAATTCAAATTTGATGAAAAATGGACCTAACCCCTTTGGTGGGTTCTTCATTGATTGAGCATGATACTCTTCCTAATACTATGGTTATAATAGTTGCTAGAATGTCCCTGTTATGTCTATATCTTTAACAAATGTCAGTTTGGTGTTCGGAACAATATTCGAAATGTTTTGTTCTTGGTCTGCCCGGATATTGACGATAGAAGTGTGAGCAAAGATGAGGGACACTGAAGCCTAATGACTCATATCTGTCGGCAACCAATTACCTCGCCCCCCCCCCCCCTCCGCCACACTCTGTCCCCTCCCGGAGACGCGCGGCGAGAATAAGCATGCACCTACTAAAAAATTGGACTATTGTCAGTTTTTTTTTCACGCGCCCGTAGGCCTAAATTTAGTTTACTCGAGTATACTCGCCCCCCCCCCTATACATGGGCACACAGATGGGGCTCAGACTCACGGTCCCCTCTAAAAGCTTTACCTCCAAGAAAGAAGGATGGGGGGCACGCAGTATATAATGCATAGTGAGTGTATGTGCCGCGGATTTTTACACAGTGGCGGATCCAGAGGGGGGCGCCCTGGGCGCGCCCCCCCCCCCCTATTTTCGCCGGATTTTTTTTTTTTTATGGTTATATTTACTGGATTGGTACAATGTAGTCAATTTCAAGGGCTAGATTTAGTCAAAACTATATTTTAACTTACGCTCATGGCCTTTGTGTTCGCACAAATGCACCTCTGTCATACTGTATTGCAATATGTAAATTCCGGAATTCCAGGGCGCGCAAGTCGATTGGTTGGAAAGTTGCACCACTTGTAATCGGGAGTTGCAGTGCAGTGACCAGTGTAAAGATGTTGGATTGGATATCATTTTTTCCCGAAATTTTGTGTTTTTTGTAACATGCGTTTGTCCGTCTTTATGGCAAATACATGTAAATTGTAAGTAACAGATCGCGAGAGAAAGTGTCAACGATGCGAATGATAATGTCTATCCCCGAGATTATTCTTCACTCAAAGATGAGCCCTATATCGGGCGCCACGTGCGCAGCATTATCATTCTGCCTTGGTCATGTACGTTTTCACTGAAATGTATAGGTCCAGTGGCGTACGGGGAGGGGCACTGGGGGCACGTGCCCCCCCAATCGGCTGACCAAAAAAAAAAAAAAACGGGGAAAAGGAGAAAAAGAGGAAGAAAGGGAGAGAAACGTAGTGGAAAAGAAGACATTATTGTTCATTATAATGTTATATTATATCATAATTATGTTATATTACATAAGAAACATTTCTTTTCATAACTTTATGAAACATAATTTGCATAGGGCCTATGTCTTCATTGTTCCTGGTGCTCGCATTGTCTGTTTACCGAGATACATAATCCTGTTATACTATAAAACCTCCCGTTTTCAAGTCAATATACAACAAACTGCCAAATGTATTTCCTCGCACTTCGAGTTATTATTGTTTTATGTACAATAGTGTGCTTCTTTTTCATGACTACTTAAAAGTGATGGCCCCATTTAAGGTCTTAATATAAATCATTTCCTGTCCGTGCTTACGTTCGCAGTAGTGGCTTTGTGTAATATGTCTGCTCTCCATGAATTCGTAGAATCAGTCCTTAAAATGTCCCTTTTTCTGATCTGAATATCAAAAATTTTCAGCTCGCGCTTCGCACTCGCATCATTTGGTTAGTGAACTACGTATGGTCTTCGTGAATTCCTACAAATAAGCCTTAAAATGCCCCCCCTTCAGGTCTGAATTTCCTAAATTTTCAGCTCGCGCTTCGCGCTCGCAAGATTTGATTAGTGAGATGGGTATGTTAATCATGATTACAAGTGCTTTATGTGCATGTTTAGATGTAATTCTAACAAAATAAGCAAGCGCTTATGGGCAATCGCATTAGATGACTATGGTGAGATGTGTATACTCTTAATGGATTCCTAAAATATAGTCCTTAAAATCTTCCTGTTTGGAGAGTCAATATTTAAAAAAATATCAGCTCGCGCTTCGCGCTCGCATTATTTAGCGAGACAGGTACGTATCATGGTTACAAAAGACTGATTATAATGTCCCTATTTAGGTCTGAATATCCGTTTAATGGCACTGTCCTTAAAATGTCTCTGTTAGGTCAGTATACCTGGCAACTGGGCGCGCTTCGCGCGCTCACGAAGTGACTCAAAATTTTTGCTGATGCCCCCCCCCCCTCTAATGCCGTGACCCACGGTGCGCCACTGTATAGGTCAGACATATTTGTATTTAATGTAAACTAACTTTTACACTTTCTGGTAGATTCAGAGGCATATTATCCAGGGCGCCCCAACTAAGTTTCGCCGAAGCAATCATTCCAACGAATTATTATCAAGGAGCAAAATTGTATATTCTCAATCACCAGTCGACCCCACTCCGCGTTTGCTGTGTATAGGCAGCTATATGTCAGCGTAAGGAGCGAAGATTTTATGTGACGGGGGGGGGGGTGGGGGTTGGGGGAGAATAAAAATACTTTCGTGCTGGGGAAAAACGTCCCGAGGACACATTGTGTATTGTTAAAAAGTAGAAATTGTGACATTAACCCCCCCCCCTTACCCCATTTTTAATGTTTGATAATCTATAGGTTTGCTGATTACAATATATCGATTACAAGTCTCAGTTTCGTATCATTTAAATTTGACGTTTCAATCACACGATGCAAGCAAGTGAAGAGCCTTTGCCAAATATGTTTTGAATGACCGCTTGTCTGGAAACCAGCTCCTAAATAAGTCAGTATGTGTCTTTTATTCATGAAGTTACAGTGATTTAAGTGTGCATTTTTCTTCTAAAGGTGCTCTCAAAATACGACTTTTGGACATGATTTTTTTTTCTCCCCCCGCTCGGTCGCTTCGCTCCCTCGCCGCTGGCGCCCCCCCCCCTATTTCAAAATCCTGGATCAGCCCCTGTTACACTCAAATTTCATTTCCATTTAAGGCATAGCATTTTTATGTTATTGAGAAAAAGAACAAAGAAAGTCGCTCCAAAGCATAGCATTTCTTCTTATTAAGAAAAAAAGAAAGAAATGCGCTCGAAAGCTTCGCATATTTTTCGTACGCCGTTCCGGTCGCATTGAACTGCTACGTATATAAGATGCAATTTGGGTGACCTTTTTTTGTTTCATTTTCCTTGTCAAAAAACTTGGGTGATCCACTTTCCTAAAATTTAGGTTGCTTTTTCTCTTTTTTTTTTTGGGGGGGGGGGGGGCTTGTCAAATCTTAACTGTGTCCATCCCAAACTTTCAGGTGGACCTTCCCTATATTTTTTTGCTTCCGCCGCCAATGATACGCACTCACACGCTGGCGATCAATGACCCCCATTTTCACAAACATTTGTAGTTCCAAAAGCCCGTTCCGAGGACTCTCTTTACAATAAGCCCCCTCCAAGCCCCCTCCCCCTTTTTTAGTCTCGCCCGCGGCACACGTACCCCTACCACTGTTTTGGTCGAGTGCCCCCCCCCCCGGGAGAAAATAAAGACAGGGGATGAAAGGTGAGGTATAATAATTATCATGAATATACTTTTTAAAAAATACATTTGTGCTCGCCCGCGAGCAGATTTTTCAAGTATTTAAATCACTGAAGCCATACACCACATTGGAACGAAATAAAATCCCCAATAGATAACAATATTCGCGAAGTTCTTCGACCCAAGCACGTATAAAACTGCTTGACATTTCATTGATTGACTCGTAACCTATATTTATAGCTGGCCTCAAAATAAAAGAAAGGGTATAGTATATATATTAAAAAAAATAGAACACGCGGTATTGTAGGTGGAGGCTGTAATTTACTGATAAATGAAGTCTAAATAGGACGCACAATTATTATTTTTCCTTCTTTTTTTCAAGAGTATCATAAACAAAGACATCATACAACATAAATGAATCATAATGAGCAAATAAAAAAACGTGATAACAGTGCAATGAAAGGAAATAGAAAAGGAATAGTTGTGTTTAATAAAATGTAACTAAACATGAAGAAAGAAAGAAAAGAGAAAGAAGGAAGGAAGGAAAGAAGGAAAGAAAGAAAAAAAGAAAGAAAAAAACCCCAACGAATTGCCATTTCCTTCCCTCTCATAAGCACCCTTACACGCCCCCCGTCCAGCTTCCCTACCTTCCATACACCGAGGAAGAGAGAAAGGAAATGTGAAAGGAAAAACGTACACACACACAAACCCAAATCACCGCGATTTGAAAGAAGTGGGGGTAGCCGGGCTGTACATACATAACGTCATTGTGGTGATGGTCACTGCACGAAGCACGTTTGACCAAGGATTTGACGTGTCCACGGTATCTGACTCTTTGAAAGTGAGCATTACAGGGGCCTGCACGGCCAAGGCATCTTCCATAATTATACACGCTTTCTAGGAAATCGAAGGAAATACAGGAGCAACCCTGATTTCAGTCTGCGCGGTCAACGTGCAGCAAAGCGGGATCTTCCCGTAGTGCACGGTGTTGACAATTGTGATAACGGTCGATCGTACGTTTCAAAGTAAATGTTGTGCACACGGCACGAATCTGGGCGGTGTTGTCTTGCACTGATCGGAAGTTATCGAAGTCATTTGGTCTCAAGGTGGCGCTCTTCATATTTCCTTCCTTCGATTAACCATACTTCCAAATAAAGCAGACAATTCGGGACTTCCCATCTATTTTATTTTTTGGAAAAACAAAACAGTACATTCTGGCCAATCTGGGCATTGTAAGGAATCACAACTTGTATATCAATAATGTGGAAAGCAAATCGCGAAATATATTTTAAAAATTTGAATTCAACCAATGTCACAATTTACCTTTAACTTGCTCGATTGAATTGACATTTTCAATTCTTCATGGATGCGTGTTTTCAGAAACCTTTTCCTTTTTTCTTTTTTTTTGAGGGGGGGGGGAGTTGTCAACAATTATCTTTGAAATGTTTAAGGGTACCCATATTTGATTGCAATTTTGCAGTTATTGTCATAACATCGCTTCCTTTCTCAAATAAATAAAATAACATCATCAGATATTCCTATAACAAGTGTAATGAATATGCCAACATTTGACTTACCTACTTTCCTGCAAAAATTTTCGTTTGCATTTGCCGCCATACAGTTATCATATCCTTTGAGAAGTATAACATGAAGAAAATAAGTGTTTAGTTAATACATGAAACATGACAAGGTCATTTTACTAGAATTTTCTATTCATGCATTGTTTTGTGTATTTATTTCTGATGAAGACGAGGGAAGATGCGAGGCTTTTAATAAATAGCAAATTTATTTTCATTTTTTTATAACCTTACCACAGGGTTCTCGTTATTGAACAGACAAACAAAATATTAACATTTATACATTAACAGCCCTTACCAATATACATTTAACATTATAAGAATCGCTTCAACATCACCTATGTTCAGACAATATCTAGACATGTTTAGATCATTAAAGTAAAATTGTCACAATTATACATTCAAATTAATCCATAAACATAATTTGTGTAAAGATAGGAACAATATAATCAACTTTCAAGATGTATAATCATGTACTACATTGTAAATGGAAAAATGCAAAAGAACACACCGGTTGTTACCATTTTAGTATATTCTTGGCCTGTCAACTGGGGTAGGTAATGGGAACCTAATAGCTTTTACCAAAAGGCTATCTGTTGTAAATATATGTATCATGACAACAGATATAATATCTAGGATTCTACGCTTAGGACTATAAAAACACCGATTCACAGTAAATCTGTAGAAATTAAACAATAGGGAGATTCAAACCTTGACTATTTTGTTCTTCGACGTCAATCCATGCGCCATCTTCAGTGAATGCATTGGATGCGATGACAGGCATAACAAGAGAGATGAGAACCACGACAAGTTTAAGTTTTGATGCCATATCTCCACCAGTCCTAGAATAATTAATGAGTACATAAAAATAACATTGTCTTAGTCTTGAAGGCATGATCAACAATAATTGTTGCGAATGTTGGTTCATTTGGTATAGGCCTACGAAGGGTCGTGGGTTCGATTCAAAGCAGTGTCATAAAAGAAACTCTTCATGTATGAATTGCAAAAATGGTAATTCGCTTATTCTGGAAAGAATTAAACTTTAGTCATTACACTTCATATTAACGATAGATATAGAATATTAAATATATATTATTTTTACAAAACATAATAAATGGATGGCGTCATCGTTCCATTTTCCATAATGAACATAACTTTTTTAGTGTAAAATAACCAGAACTTTAAGTTGTCATATCTTTAATCTAATTTTTTATACCAGATTTTAATGCAAAGTTATACCCTATCTTTTTTTTTCTTGTTAATTGAAATTAGCTTTTGGCTGGGGTAAATGTGCACCCCTAAATGCAGTAATTTACATTTTGCTAGGGTTAACACAGTCTTTGCAAATGTATGTAACTGGATTTTCTTGTAAATACACGCAGGCAGAACCATATAGGACACTTACCAATTTCTGTCCGATTGTTTGATCAATGTCTGAGTCGAGGAACCTTTGTCGAAATGCTGTCACACCACTGGAGAGCACTTGATGAATGATTTTCAATTACTTTATCATACCTGTATGTATGAAGATTTCAGCCAGTATAAAATTTTACTCATTTATCTTTTTACCACAATAATTTCACGTAAAGCTCTGTGGAAAAGACGAATCCATCTGGTCCTATATATTTCCGTTTCTATAGGTGGGACCAAGGCCGAGTCTGTTCAGCAGGATATTATTTATATTTCTCATGACATCCTGAATTCCTTTTCATTTACATGTGATTCTATCGTTCTCATACTGATGATTTGTTTTACAAGTCGAATATCCTAAAATTTCCGGATGCGTTTCTTTTTCGTACAGGGCAATTCATGTACAAATTGAACCTAAATATGACCAAACATGTAATTGATTAACATTTTACCCCCCCCCCAAAAAAAAAAAAAACACAACTATTCACAATCAAGGGCGGAAATCTCTCCCCAAAGTGGCTGGAAAATTAGACAAGCAAAAAAAAAATAAACAAATAAGATAATCTCGTCCATAATACATGTTTTATTTCGATTTCTAATGATGTATATTTTTCCATCATAAAAGACCAAAAATAGAAGGGGGAATATTTGATATTGTGCACCCAACTATTTTGGGTAGGAGGGACGCCCCCCCCCCCCACACTGTACCCCGTGGGATTTTGCCCAACCCGACAGACCCTCCGTTTCCATCCTTCCCGTACCCGCACACACAAAAAACTAAATTACTAGTTTGAATTGTTTTAAAATGAAGTTAAAAGACAAAAATCTCATATCATAAAGGGCGAATTCCAAATGAGCGATCGGTACACAACTAGTTTTGTCTTCCTCCCTTCCTTTTTTTCTACCCCCTCCCTCTCTCATTCTCTATCTTTTTCCTCTTTCACTCACACTTAACTGACCCAAGCACCACCCTATTCTCTCGGTTACTTTTCTTTCTTTCATTCTCCTTTCATTAACTCCATATTCCATTTATCAACCATCTCTTTATCATGTTTATCTACACCCCGCCCCTCCTCCTCGTATGCTATACCTACTAATCTATATTTACCCGATTCTTTGATGGATCATCTTTATCTACACCCCCTCGTTCTCGTATGCTATACCTACCAATCTATCTTTACCCAATTCTTTGAAGGATCATCTTTATCTACACCTCCTCCTTCTCGTATGCTATACCTACTAATCTATCTTTACCCAATTCTTTGATGGATCATCTTTATCTACACCCCCTCCTTCTCGTATGCTATACCTACTAATCTATCTTTATCCAATTCTTTAAGAGATCATCTTTATCTACACCCCCTCCTTCTCGTATGCTATACCTACTAATCTATCTTTATCCAATTCTTTGATGGATCATCTTTATCTACACCCCCTCGTTCTCGTATGCTATACCTACCAATCTATCTTTACCCAATTCTTTGATGGATCATCTTTATCTACACCCCCTCCTTCTCGTATGCTATACCTACTAATCTATCTTTATCCAATTCTTTGATGGATCATCTTTATCTACACCCCCTCATTCTCGTATGCTATACCTACTAATCTATATCTATCCAATTCTTTGATGGATCATCTTTATCTACAACTCCTCCTTCTCGTATGCTATACCTACTAATCTATCTTTATCCAATTCTTTGAGGGATCATCTTTATCTACACCCCCTCCTTCTCGTATGCTATACCTACTAATCTATATCTATCCAATTCTTTGAGGGATCATCTTTATCTACACCCCCTCCTTCTCGTATGCTATACCTACTAATCTATATTTACCCAATTCTTTGATGGATCATCTTTATCTACACCCCGCCCCTCCTCGAATCTTTAACAAGCCTTGCTTTGCAGTGGATCCCTCCATTTCCTCAACTTTTATTTCATTAAAAAAATAAAAAGAAGAAGCCTTGCAGATGTTTA
This sequence comes from Lytechinus variegatus, assembly GCF_018143015.1. Lineage (NCBI taxonomy): Eukaryota > Metazoa > Echinodermata > Echinoidea > Temnopleuroida > Toxopneustidae > Lytechinus > Lytechinus variegatus. Next base: position 5,494,842 of record NC_054747.1, on the reverse strand, counting down.
ATCGAGATTGTTCCATTTTGTTTTACCTTATATGATTATCAATATTGTTTATTGCTTACCGGAAGCAGTTATCTATTTAATTTGTCATGTTTGTATGGTCATATTGCTTACATGGTATATTCTATTGTACTGATTTGTACGGTTATTATTTCATATTTCGTGTGATATGTTGAGTCGAAATCAAATAAAGGAAACTTGAACTTGAATCTTTAGTGGTCACTCTGAAGAAGATTGGAGAGATATGTTTGACCCAGTGGTGGTGGCTTCATCCCCGAACGATTCTTTCCAAATACTTTTCAGTAAAAATGGGATCTTTTGCCATTAGGCTAGGCCCGAAACTCGGCTTGATTAAGCAGGGGCTGCGGAACGGTTTGAAAGTAGGGGGGCTTAGCCGGGGGGGGGGGGCGTTAACCTTGCGAAAAACACAATCAGTTTTAGCCTTGATTTTTTATTCTCGATTGAAAAACGTTGGGGGCATTGTTAAAACCCTTCCATCTTTACGCCAGTGCTATGCTGGTGGGGTTCGAAACCTTTCGAAATTTAGCAATTTCAAACAATACAGATGGTGGCTATTTCAGACCAAATCAAGGGTTTGAGATTTACACAACACATCATTTCAATACAGTGACATAATAATACAAATATTTTGAGGAGGTACAACACGGCAAATATGAAATAAAATCAAAATAAAAAGTTGCGAGCGATCGAAGAGAGAAAAATTTGGCCTCGTGAAAATTAAATGTTAATTATGTGAATGATTTTTATCATATTCAGCAGATAACATATTGTATTTGACCATTTTCCTTTATTTCCTTTCGTTGCCTCTTTCATCATGTTCATTTTTGCTCTCTTGGTTTAGGAACTAGGCCCTATTAATTTAGCTCGCGCCATTCATAAAATAAAACTTCTACAACTTTGCCCGGGCCTAGTCTGGACAAGCGAGGTACTGAAAGCGGTACTTCATTTATTAAAATATCATGATAATCAATGATGGCTTTGAATGGCCATCCTTATGCTTGAAGCAAACATGCGAAAAAGCAAATATTTGTGTAGATCAGTTCATAAACTTTCCCCAAAATATGATTCTAAAGAATTAACCTTGGTTAAGATTTCCTTTTGATTCCACTAACACAATTTAAGTTCATTAACCCTAAATGACCTTTGATATTGGTCATGTGACCTGAAACTCACAAAGATGTTCTGTCACGCTTAATTACTCTTATGTTTAAGTGTCATTAACCAGATCCACAAACTTTCAAAGTTATGATGGAAATTAACTGATACCCCAAATATGGTCCCAACCCCTAAATAGTTAAAAAGTACATCGAAAAGGTCAGAGAAAAACTAGAAGAACAGCTTCTCACCCGTAACAGCCAAGGTACCTCAAATAATAATGATAAATCCTACAAACAATACAACAATCGACAACAACAGCCAACATCTTCCCGACCCACCCAATTACTTCCTACCGCAGAGGACGCACCCTACACAACCTCCTCGTCAGGGCTAGACACCCGTTCCGAATCCCAACATCAAACCCCACCCCTACCAATTATACTCCTGGAAACACTTCGTAATTCCGAAGGTTCGTAACTCCGACGATTATTTATTCCGAAGGTTCGTAATTCCGAAACACGTAAATTGCCTATACCTCGATGTTCGTTAATCCGAAAACGTAAAAGGGTTCGTTAATCCGAATATTTGTGGCGTTATTCCGAACGTTCAATAATCCGAAAACGAAATAAGGTTCGTTAGTCCGAAAACGAAATAAGGTTCGTTAAACATATACGTTTTCGGACTCCTTTGAAATTACGAACCTCATTTCGTTTTCGGATAAACGAAGCTTCGGAATTACGAACCTTCGGAAATACGAACCTTCGGAATAACGAACCTTCGCAATATCCGAATCTTCGGAATAACGAAGCTTCGGAATTACGAATGTATGCGATACTCCCAATGACACTTGCATTTCAAATTTAAATCGCTCAAATTCACCCTGCACAACCACATCACGAACACCAGCAAATTCAACAGCACTCTAACCAAACAAAATTACTCAATAACTTCGCACATCACATGCAAATCCACCTGGATAGTATATTTGATCACATGCACCAAATGCAAAAGGCAATATGTGGTGCCATGAGCCTAATTACATCAGGAGGGCTCAAGATATTCGTTCTACCCAACCCATTCGAATTTTTTTCAATTTGATGTTGCTGATTGACAAAACTGTATGAATATGATTCAAAATCTAACACTGATTCTAGAAATGGTAACTACTGAACTTCCTTCGCCCAAATTGGGAAGATAAAAAAGTGACTTGGAACTATTTTTTTGACTGGCGGACTAATTAGGGCTATTTTACTGTTTGAGTCGATGAATTTGATCCATTCATAGTTATCTTCATAAATGGCAATTTATTTTTAAAATGAGCTGGCTACGCTACCCTTTCCTGGTCAGATATGGAATGCCAGATATATATCCTATCCAATGGTAGTAAACATTCCATCCTCTAATTTCACATTTATTTTTTATGAATTTTTCAAAAGTGCCATTTTAACACACAAGTCTATGGGGAATGTTTTACGCGCGTGACACCATGTAGGAAAAACTGAAACTGCCCTCTATTATTTGATAATTAATAGAAGATCCGAAATACGAGTTTTCATCTCGAGGTGGCTTGCATCGCTCGGGCGTCACCTCCTCCAGCGTCCGATTTGAATGAGTTGTGTGGTGTCTCATCCCGTAATAGTGAAGTCTTGATAAGTTTGATTTTATGTTACGAATATACGATTGTGGGTGTGTTTATAATTCTTTGCATTTTTAACTTTTTCTCCCCCCCCCCCTTCTCTCTCCCACTCCCTCTTCTTCTCTCTCTTTGTCACCTTGAGTTTTCTTATCATTTCCCCTGTCATTTTCATTTGCTAGAACTCCTCAAAAAAAAGTTTTAGTAAATATCAATGTAATTAATATCAATGAATATATCAATTAATTCTCTTTAAAAAATATACCCTACATGATATGATTATGGTTTACATGGAGGTGCAGTGCCTTGAAGTGTGGTGCCAAGTAAAAATTCGAAAGTTGCAAAATGACACAATATTGAAAGTCACTGTTCTTTTTATTTCCTGTGGTGATGAGCGAGTTTCTCAGCGGTTTCTTTGTTTTCATCATAGAGCTCATGCACCTTAACATCAGTATAAACGTGGAATCAAACACACCTCTGCACAAGCACACACATAACAAACAAACACACAGCATGGGTATTTCACAGAGGCCGCGGAAGCGGAGGGCGGGGGGGGGGCTTCAGTCCCCACTTTTTTTCCAAAACCGTGTACAAAAACCTAAAAATGACCACATGATTGTGATTTTTTGCATGGTCAGCACCCCACACCTTTTGGCTCAGCCCCCCCCCCCCTCTCCCCACTTTGAAAACTGTTCCGCGGCCCCTGATTCAAACCACGACTCAAACCCTACAAAAGCCACATTTTTTTAAAATGAACAAGCAGAGGCTTGATTTGAATGGATTTTCATCTCTATTGACACAGGCAAAAGAATCATGTCCTTTATTGACCCTTCCTGACTATTTCGGCTCATTTTGCAGCTTTTCAATTCAGACCTCATCCAACACTTTTGAATCCGGCTTTTTTGTGATGGCATGATCATAACAGGTATGGTATCATTGTAAAGAAAATTATGATCTTTTGAATGATACCAAATATCCATTCTGTAAAAGTTGGAGTTGGGAGAAATTAATGGCCAAATTCAGATTTCCAAACTTTTCAGGAGGGATCTATACCATTTACCATAGCAATATTACGCATTTCAAAATTATTGTTATACCTTTTTAATATACATTGTATAATTATTAGCTCACAACATTATTTCTAACATTGTCATGTCGTGCATGTGTGTGTGTATGAATAGGTATGTGAATATGTAGAAAAGTGTGCGTACTTAATGTAAATTTTAATATAAATTGCGCGTAAGAAATACGAATATCCTTAATTAAAATTTTGTTTGTATTGTATGATATACATACATTTTTACAAGTCGTCTGTATATACACATTTATATATACGGGCGCCTGCCAAACGTAATTGACTACAATGTCAGTAATGTAGTACCATATCTTATATGTATACTCTTAAAAATGTTGGGCAACATACTGTCCACACAACAATTGGTTAAAACTTTATCCAATTTTGGGTAGTTTAAAACCAATAATGTATGTTTTGGGTGAAATCTACACAGTATAGGTTGAAAACTATCCAGAGTTGGAATTTTTTTTAATTTCGTTAATCGTAAAATTTGATTTCTCGTGACACCGAAAATGGTAAACTTCATAAATTTCTGATTATTACCATTGTTCTTTTTTTGTTGAATAATATATATTATTGGGTCCTATATGAGCTATTAAACAACGTACATTGAAATTACATTAATAATATCTTCATTCACTGCAAAATAATCGTAATTGTAACGTAACCATGATAAAAACAACGAATATCCTCTTCAGTTATGATACAAAAAGGACTCATTTCTAAGATAAACTTGGCATAGAACAGGCACTTCATCGGGTTAATTACCATTTCCACAAAAAATATCTTCGTGTAAATCGCAATGTAAAAAAAAGATATCTGCTGGAAGGATAGCACTATGAAAAAGTGCAGACATATCAATTACTAAGACAAACAATCTGGTTAACTACACAAAATATATATTCGTGTAAATTTGTTTTGCGATTTAGAAAACTTAGATATATGATGGAAGGATATCAGTATCAAAGAAGTGCATAAATTTTTATTAAGAAGGTGGAAAGCATTTCTATTTATTGGAATGAAAGAAAAAAAGAGCACCGTCGATTAAATGCCTTGCTCACAGGCATAGGCGCTGAGACCGGGGATCGAACCCCGGACTTTACTGTGTATAATCAGGCGCCTTAGACCACTAGGCCACAGCACCTCCATCGGAACCTTCCTCTCAATATACTAAGATATATCTCTTTAACCAATTTGATTAACATTATATATCAATAAGTAACACCTACAATGGAGAAAATAACATGTCATGCTGTTGACTTTTTGTACATTGGAACAGCGAATTAAAAAGTCGTTATATTGCTAAATAAAATCAAAGTAAATATTTGGATAGCAATAATTGATCTAATGTTATACTCAGTGGGGATATCCAATAATTCAATCCCACAGTTGTGTTCTGAAGTTAGCAAACCTACCGTGAAACCCACTCCTTCATGCAGAGTGCTGAATATAGATGATATTACAACGTTTCGCGAGCCTAGAGAAACAAACTTCATTGAATGTATTATCATCGCCTGACATCTAAAACATGGCAGAACTTTAAATATGTTGATTTTCTGGAGATTTTCACTGACTTTTAAACACAACTTTATCAGCACGATATAGACATAGTAAACATTTCATTTCACTTACACCTATATCTATACATTTGCTGAAATTTTTATTTCGACCTCTTGCAAAATAAAGCAAATACAACACACTTCTCTGAGTATACATTATAAGGAATACGTCCAAGGTTGAATGGTGGACCCAATATGTGCTCTAAAACCTTTCAAAATTAATGACAGAAAATATTCAGGATCATGTATCATCGATAATAGAGCAAAATAGATTAGACAATCTGAATATCAGAATTTGGTTAACCACATTGTCAATGTTGACATGTTACTCAAAGTAAATACATGTACATAAATATATACATACATACACACACACATACCCACATACATACATACATACATACGTACATGCATACATACATACAATAATGTATTCAGTTGCGATGTATTGGGAAATACTTTATTTCGTATACCTCAGCATAATCATACATACACAATAAATTTTTGAATACAAAATTAGTAAAAATCATGAAGTAAAATAGTTTTGTGCTTGATCTTTAAATAAATGCAAACTGAAGATATTTTTCAACCGCATACCCGGGCATAGACCGGTGTTTTGGCTCAGTTAGTTTGATCTGACTCTATTTTACATATCTCACATAATTATGCATATAATACAAAAACAATATAACATTCCGAAGAAATAACATCGTATATAAATCAGACATGGCCCCATTCAGTTAGTAGAGCCAACTGATGTCATAATCAGTTGGTAGAGCGCCAGAGAGCGTCCGTCTCACACCCGGGCGCTCAGACCAGGGGAGCATTTCATGAAAGGAGCTGTCAGACGTTTCATCCGACAAGTCCTGTTTTATCCGACAGTTACTATAGTAACAGTGCTTCTCAACCAATCAGAATCCAGGAAAGTTGTCAGAACTTGTCGGACAAAAATATTGATGAAACGCCTCCCAGAAGGCATATGCCAACGTTGTAAACATGTAATTTAAGAATATCAAGGAGAGATGAAATATGTACATGAATGCCTTTCTGTCAAATTAAGATGGTATTTCCGGTCACTTTATATTTCACTTTTTTGAAGCACTTAAAGGAAAAGTCCACCCCAACAAAAACTTGATTTGAATAAAAAGAGAAAAATTCAACAAGCATAACACCGAAAAACTCATGAAAATCGGATGTAAAATAAGAAAGTTAGGACATTTTAAAGTTTCGCTTCATTTCACAAAACAGTTATATGCACATCTCGGTCGGTATGCAAATGAGGAACTGATGACATCACTCACTCACTATTTCTTTTGTATTTTATTATGAAATATGAAATATTTTAATTTTCTCGTCATTGTCTTGTGAAATGAAGTTTCATTCCTCCCTGAACATGTGGAATTCCATTATTTTAACATTTTGTGCTTCAGGCAAGGAGGCACTAATCGTCAAATTCGTAAAAATGGAAATATTGTATAATTCAAACAATATAAAAACAAAAGAAATAGTGAGTGAGTGGCCTCATCGACTCTCTCATTTGGATGTAACTGGCTCGTTCATATAACTATTTTGTTAAAAATAAGCGAAACTTTGAAATGTCATAACTTTCTTATTTTACATCCGATTTTGATGAAAGTTTTAGCATTGCCCTTGTCTGATTTTTCTTTATTGATTCAAATCAACATTTTTCTGAGATGGACTTGACCTTTAATAATGATTTTCAGACGCGATTTTTGCTGGGCATCATTTTTGTAACATAACACAGGTGCAGGTGACAAGTGGGACCTCGCAGCTCAGATATTTTAAAAGTCAAATCAATGTTAGCAAATACCTTTAAAAGGAGGGAGTTGCTCCTACCCTTATGACCCTGTTTGGTGTTTAACATTTCAAGGATAGAGCCTCGTCAGTTTGGCGTCGTACAGCGACTGCTGGGCCCACGATCAGTAGTTGGGCAAATTTTAGGAGTATTTCATTCCATGTCTCTTTCGAACAAAAAAAAATGAGTTTGATTTTTCATTTTCATCGTAAATTTGGTCTCAAAAGAGACACAAGACATTTGAGTAAAAGGTCATCGAGCGCGGAATAGTCGCCGAAAATGTCGAGAGGGCGGATGGATTCAACGCCGACGGTTTTCGCGTTAAATTAATGCAAAAAAAAGCTGTTCACAATCTTGTGTGTCGGTAATCCAAATGTTTTAACTATATACGTTAATTTCTTGAGTGCCTAAATCTCTTTCATCTTCTTTCCACCATCCAAACAGTCCTTTTTAATTCACTCGGTAAAAGGTATACGCCTCTTCTATCATCTCTTCACCACCATGAACATCTTGAAATATCCTGTGTCTGTAATAGCATAGAAACCATTGAATATGAAGGAATCCTGATGATTTCAGGCTGAATCTACAATTTGAAATTTTGTGGAAATTATTTGCTTTTAGATTTTGATTATTTATGTTTTTATTTATTTATTTAAAAACAGTGAAGCCCATTCAACAAAGTGTTGGCCTCCCATTGGGCCCTGTGACAGTGACATAGCATAACATAACATAACACTTATGACAATCCATTTACAAAGCAACATCATAAGAGAGCCATGAATAAATTAGTATGTACATGTGAAGGGAATAAGGAAATATACAATGAACAATATAAGTACAATTATTCAAAAAGCAGACATTTGCTAATAGATTTGCTATTGTAAATCGATACATTAGGACAAAGAATTGGGCCGCTTTTTTATTACTTGCTTTTTCGTTAGAATCACTTATGTTTATCAATACTCAGGCAGAAGCTCGTCAGCCAAACGAATGTACCTGATGTCAGTAAGGGCTTGCCTCAACAGTACTCGTTCTTCTGATTCATGGGTTATTTTCCTCCAATCACGAAGCATCTGTCGCGTGCCCATGTGTGATCCATTCCTGTTATTCTCACAATATGATTCTATTTTTGATGGATGAAATCCCAGTTTACAGCCAAGATCATCGACGTCCTGCCTTTTGTTGACCTGTTCAGCAATTTCCTTCAGAATGTCATCGAAATCCTCCTCAGACTCTTTCATTGTTGTTCTACAGAAAATAAGGGGTAAACTTCAAAAATTATAAAGATGATAATTGATGGCGATGATTTTCAAAGGGAATCCAGCCTTGGCCATAAAATAATGTGTTTGGGAGGAGAAAAACAAAGAAAATAGAATGGCAAAACTTTTAAAGAAATCGGACAAGCAATAAAAAAGATATAGCTGCTATACGATTGGGTTCATTAATACTATGTAGATTTCAAATTGGCAACTGGGTTAGTAAATTATGACAAGGGGCAAGGACAGTTTTCCCATAGGCCATGTACTTTATTATCAGGGATTTGTGGTTTTCTCCTAAGTACCCATTCCCCGGGGGAGTAATCTAAATATAATCTAGGTAGTATATTGTTTATGTCCTCATGAAAGAAAAATTTGAAATAAAACTTTTTGGAAAAAATGTCATTTTAGCCATCATTTGTATTGGAGTACAAGGTAAAGCAGTCCTTGCCTTACATCACTATGACATCCCATATGCGGCCAATTTGAAGTGTCTATGGATACAACTTTTAAAAAGTCATAACTTTCTTGTTGTTTGTCCAAAATTGTTCAAATTTACACCTATCAACTTCTCTGATTTTTCTCTTTTTTTTATAAAAACAAATTTTTATTGGGGTAGGATTCCCCCTTAACGATGATGATAATAACTGCAGTGATCATTATTCTCTGATTATTTGCAAACACTTATATACATACAGTTTTTGGTCACCTAAATGGATACATTTTTCTGCCAACGTCCAAATAATATCCGAAAAATAATATAAAACATGAGATATCTTCTAACACGGTTTGAAAAAAAATAAAGACCGGCTAAAGCTTTGATGGAGAACCAATAATTGAAAAAGATATATATTCAAGTATCGTCCAATATGGCAATTTTATCTATCCGTGTGTGTTTTTTCATTCATCTGCCGACTAAAAAAATCAAACAATAAAATGTTCGGAAGCTAGGGCCCTCTAGCGGGGTAATGTTACTTCTTTCCTCCAAGAAGGGTTTTTAAGCAATCATCCTATAAAATGGAATGCTTGTTTTGTGCCAATTATAGAGAGATTATTTTGAAAAATTTAGCCCATTTCGTGCTTCGGAAAATGTTTTTTTTTTAATTAAAAAAAATACCAGATAAAAAAATTGATACATTTTCATGTCACATCCTCTACATCACAGTAAACTAAACTATTTCGATATCAATTTTTCTCATTCGATACTAAGATTATTTATGTATAAGGTTTAGCTATTTGACATGTAAAGATATTGGATTCTAAGTCGAAATTGGAATTGGTATAGGGAATATGCCTATATTTCAGCGTACTTTTACCATGGCCCATAGTATGTTAATGCCATTCTGTCACGTGCTTGAAATAAATGATTTAAATATTCCATTACTGTAGGTTAAGTCTTATTTGTCAATAACACCAGCATACCTACGAGGGGGGGGGGGGGCGGACCACAATCCATACAAAGGACGTATCCCTGCCCCCCCCCCCCTGACGAGCTTGAAAGACCTTTTTTGCCCCCACCCTGACGTGCCTGAAGACGTTTTTTGCCCTTCATGATGAGCTTGAAGACCTTTATTGCCCCCCCCCCCCCCCCCCCGACGAGTTTAAAGACCCTTTCTTTTGCTTGTCAATTTTTTTTTCTGGTACGAAATCCTTTATTCGTGATTGAAGATCTTTTTTTTTGCTTGTCAATTTTTGGCGGACGGTTTTGCCCCCCTGTGGAAAATCCTGGTCACTAATATATACTGTCAGATTTTCACCTTGATTTTACTCATTCGATACTGAGATTACTTATGTATTAGGTTTTAGTTATTTGACATGTAGAGATATGGGATTCTAAGTCGAAATTGAAGTTGGTATAGGGAATATGCCTATTTTTAGCGTACTTAATTTTTACCATGGCCTATAGTATATGTCATTCTCTCACATGCTTGAAATAAATGAATTATTGAAATATTCCATTTGGTTAAGTTTTATTTTTCAATACTACATACTGTCATATGTTCACCTTGTTTCAGAAGTAGAACCAGAACCTATGGTTTCTGCAGGATGATTGCCAGCCAATGGGGATGATGTCGCTATCGCTGATGGTGAACAAGCTCCTCCCTCTGATATCACCGTAGCTGCTTCTAAATAAGAGACGAATGACATATTAACAAAATTTGAATCGCTGTAATTAATTGAATGGGACATAATAAACTAATGAATATAGGGATGATTCAGGCTGAAAATATTCATACCTGAATACATAGAGTAGAATTCACAAAGCACACTGTCGAAAATTTCATCAAAATCGGATAACAAATTATAAAGTTACTGCAGTTTAAAGCCTGTGTATTGCTTTGGTAAAGGGTCAATAATGTGATTGATAATCGAATATCATCTAATATGACAGTCTTACTGAAGCGTAGAGACCGTTAGATATTCATCCAACTGCACTTCTCTGAGAAAATTTCAAATATTCAAATCTTGGATATATAGCGCCCTCTCTCGGCGATGCTTGTTTTAAATTAAAAAAATGGGCATTCAAGCACTTATCTTATAAATTTAGTGATTAGATATCCAAAAGTTACAGACAAAGAACATATCTTGAAAGTTTCAGCCCATTCCATGATTTGGAATAGGATTTAATTGACAGACAAAAACACACAGATATTTTAATTTGATCGGGTGACCCGATCAAGTTGAATTTCCATGTAAAATCGCAAAAATTATCCTGTAAAACACATTTTCATTTCATATCCTCCACATCATAACTGTTATAGGGCATATCCATTCATATGAGCTAGCAATGAATTCGAATAGTGATAGGTGCATTTTGGTGGATTTACCAAAACTATACACAAGCTTTAAAGTTTAGCAATATTTTGTGAAAATAGTCATCATGAATATTCATTAGGTGGTCCGATGATGTCACATCCCCACTTTCTGTTTTCTATTACATAAAATCATATTTTTTTTTCATTATTTCATACTCTTGTGAATAATCCAAATTTTCTAGTTTTTTGAAGGAAACAAAATTGGATAAACCTAATTTCATATAATAAAATACAAAAGAACAAGTGGGGATGTGACATCATCAGTCCACCTAATAAATATTCATGATAACTGTTTTCACAAAATATTGCTAAACTTTGAAATTCAATAACTTTGTTATTTGTTATCCGATTTTGATGAAATTTTCGACATTTTGCTCAGTGAATTCTACTCTATTTATCAAGCTATAAAAACGTTTAGTCCGGACGATCTCTTTAACATTAGCTCTTACAATTGCATGGTGGTATTCATGTATTTGGTTGAACAATTATATTGCATTTTTGGTTCATTTAAGCATTATCTACATTAATCCCATTCATTGATAGGTACCTAGTATTGAGTCTATAATTCTTCGATGGTCGGATGTATTCAGATGACAAGCAACATCGGTCTTTATCTATCATATCAAGCTGGTATTTCATCTGAGACAAAGAATTGGAGGTACGATTTTCGATTTCTTTGTTAAAAAAACTACAAAAACAATATCATCAATGAACCCACGAGAATATCCATGAAGATTTTTAACAATTAACATTGTGAACCTTTGAACTGATTTAATGATTCTCGAATTTTAGGGCCGAATTTAGAATTTAGTTTGTCATGTATAAAGACAAATAGCTGTTGAATAATTGAACAATTGGAATTGGACATAGTCACCCTATGATTTACGCCTCGTTGAACAAATCATCTGTCTTTCCCTAGATCACATTATCGCACTCATTCCTATTCGATATTTTATACCTTTTAACGACATTGGAACGATGAGCTCCTTAGTTGTATTCTGTTGTAGGGTGAAGTGTAGGTTGAATTTATTCTCAGTAATGTTTTGTGTATCCACCTCAAACATGAGTTGGTGCTCAGTTAGGTGACGGATTTCTCCTTCCTTGAGAATCTACAAGAAAATTACATAATGTTGGAAGGGAAATTAGTATTAAAAGTAAATCAATAAGTTATTCGTAATTAGCTATATAGCACTTTATACGAGTGACCTTTTCATTCTATAAATAGTTAATGAATTGTTTGGGTTTTTGGAAGAAAACTTTATCTGACCTTGCATCGTACACAAATATACAATAGCATAGTGCGATCAGGTGATATGACTTGTACGTTATAATAAGTTACATTCAGCATAACTTTGGTTATAGAATCATGAAAATGATATTACCCGAGGATCGCCTTTCAGAGTGCTTTCTTTGCAAGAAATTTTCAATTCCCCTGAACGCCACCTGACTAAGAACTGCTCCCCAGGAATCGGGACCTTATATCCTTCTGGAATCTTTGAAAAGTAAATTACAAATGCCATGACATAAGGCGTAAATACATAAACAGGGCGGTGAAGGGGGCACAAGGAACCCTTTTTTTCCAATAAAAAAACAAAGAAAATGTGACTTACCGGTAGGGCTATCTACCCCGCTCACATGACTCATGAAACTTAAGGCACCTCAGTTTAATACTGTAATAATTGCATTATTCAGAAAAGAAACAGACCATATGGTATCCCAATATAATTAGGTGACCAAGGTAAGTCAATAATTATTTCAAGTAGTTGGGAGGTTAGAGTCGATATTATACAGTTATACTATAGTATAGTCTTATTTCCACAGAAAAACTAATGACAATGACATTACCAATTATATCTGAAATATGGTTATAAGGAGAAGCTTAACATAATGTGCTATAATTAGAATCTTGTATCTTTTCGAATATTTTCTATTTCTGATATTCAGGGTATACCTCTGGGCCTAACAGCTTTCTCATCAATACAGATTTACTTGAAGTGATATCACTTTATAATCTGCTAGTTTACATATACTTTTCTTTGTTGACGATATTCAATGTTTCGTCATCTAAATAATCATGATTTCAAAAATTTGTTTTCTGTAAATTTACTATATTTGGACCTACGACGATATGATGGCAACCAAGCCTAATTGTAAACACTTCTCATATATCAATTGCTGCGTTTGCAAGTTTACCTTTAACACCGGTAGAACATTTTCCCCATTTGTAATATTACATATGCATCTTTAAAAACTTGTTTAATACTCTGTAAGCTTAATTATTATACATAAGGTATCTGTTCTAAGAATAATTCAAAAAATATTAGAAGAAATGTGGTGGAAACATTCCAATAGGCCTAACCTGTCCTTCTGCAACGTTTTGGTCCCTGACATTGACCCACAAAACGGGCATGGGATTTCTAGGTGCTAGTACAGGAATGATTGGTGTACAAATAACACGTTTCCCAATAAATATCCTTCTTATTGTAGCAACAATCCTGAATTCTGAGAAGTGTTCCAGGTAGATATCTAGATCGCGATCTCTCACAACACATTTTGGGATACTAGTGCTGGTGGATAGAATCGCTGTAAACTTTGCAGAATCTGTAATATCATTAAAATAGAAAATAGAAATGTGTCATTCCTCTTTCTACAAACCCACGAAGCAAAAAGATCATTCTGTACGAAATATATGTATCGTTAAACAAAGGGATCAAAATGTACTGATTTTATACGAATGGCCTTTTCCCAACACTTTATCAAAATCAGGAAATTAGATTGATAGATGAAACAGAAGTGGAAAGTTATCAATCTACAGAATACAAAGAAGAACGTTTCATTTACATTCACTCTCCACCTTCTGACTATTTAGCATATAATACCGGTACTCAAATTAGATAGCCTTGGAAACGGGCCGTTTTATTCTAATTATCCCCTAGATTCTACGACGTCATCTTATGTGGAATTAAGTTGTGATTGCATGCGTTTGTTGTAACCAACATATGCGCTTTCTGAGCGTTCATTCTGCTCATAGTGTAGTGGCTGACTTGTTAGCGCTAACAACATCACTAACAGCGCTTCTGTGCGGCCGGTACAGGCCAGTGAAAAAAAACCAATAAGCCCATCATGGCATGATCCGTGCTTGCAATATATGGGCGTAACAGTAAAAATGGAAGAAACTTTTGTTGGTGTATTCTACTCCTTCATATCTTTCAAACAGTGTCTAGTTGTTTGGGCCATCATAATGAACTATATTGTAATCTTAAAATAAAAATCAATATATCTTCTGCAATAGTATTACTCAGTTCTTCAGGAATGTGAGTGGGGAAAACTGAGTGAAAGGAAAACGACCAAAGAGGAAGTAGAAAAAGAGTACCGTTCTTGCGATAATAGATGTAAACTTCTGCATCAGTAGGCTTTGTAAATGCACCACAGTGGGGCATTGTTACTCTTACAGGACTGTCAAAGATTGCATCAGAAGGCGACATCTTCAATCCAACCGAAATGATGGCTTCTGTTTCCTTCAGCTTTAGCTCAGGTGGGACCTCTTCAATCACTTCCACAGTGATGTCCTTTGCACTGTAGATTTCATATTTGGAAATTCTGACAGTAATGCCATGCTTCTCAATTTGAATCAAGTCATATTCTTCATCAGTATGATGACCCTCATCGCTTTCTGCAGCATGGGTTTGAGTTTCATTTTGCTTACTCTGCTCCCTCGTATCATCCTGGGACATTGTGACATCCTCTGAAGTTGCGTCGGCAGAGACTTTAGATTCCGTGTGATGTTCTTTATTCACGCTTTCTGTGCATTTGTTGAAGAAGAGTGAATAAAAACTGGCATAATGAGCTTCAGCGATTGACACAGGGCTTTGACCTCCAACGAAAACTGGTTGCAGATATACCTTGGATGCCCCCCTACACACACACACACATACCCCACACACATGCACCTACAGACCCTCATACAGACAAACACATATTATTTTTGTCTCTTATTTGGGAAATGAATTCAAATCTAATAATATAAACTAGAGATGCTCGGCGGGTCGTGCAGCCGAGCACATGTATCCCCCGAACCCATCGCGTCATCCGTCATTGCGATATATAGAGCTCACACAGAAATTTGACAAATAAATACAATTATCATGGCGACAATGACCCTAGCATGCAGGTCCCCCAAGCCCATCTACCATCCAAGTGTGGTTGAAAAGTGACTTACGGTTGCGGAGTTAGGTGTCATAAGAGAGTCTTGCATGAAAACTTTAATTTTGACCTGCAAATGACCTTTGACCTTACCATGTGACCTCTGACTGCAGCATAACATACAGGTTTCCCAAGTCCATCTACCATCCAAGTTCGGTTGAAAAGTGACTTACGGTTGCGGAGTTAGGTGTCATAAGAGAGTCTTGCATGTAAACTTTAACGTTGACCTGAACATGACCTTTGACCTTACCATGTGACCTCTGACTGCAGCATAACATGCAGGTCCCCCGAATCCATCTGCCATCCAAGTTTGGTTGAAAAGTGACTTACGGTTGCGGAGTTAGGTGTCATAAGAGAGTCTTGCATGTAAACGTTAACGTTGACCTGAAAATGACCTTTGACCTTACCATGTGACCTCCGACTGCAGCATAACATGCAGGTCCCCCGAGATCATCTACCATCTAAGTTCGGTTGAAAAGTGACTTACAGTTGTGGAGTTATGTGTCATAAGGTTTGTGACGGACGGACGGATGACGTTTGGATCCCTCAGTCTCGCCTTCATTTCTGGTGGGCGAGACAAAAACTCTTGTTACCATGGCAACAATGTCTCAGCCCACACCAAAATCAATAGGCGGCGTTACTTTACCATAATGGACCTTCATGCCACATTAAAAGATGATCGGAGAAGAAATGCAGCTGGAAGAGCGCTAAAAAGGACATCTCTACTATTTCCACAAAAAAACTCTTGTTGCCATGGCAACGATGTCTCCGCCCACACCAAAATCGATAGGCGGCTTTGCTATACCATACTCAAGCTTCATGCTAAATTTAAAGATGATCGAAGAAGAAATGCAGCTGATAGAGCGCTCACAAGGAAATATCTGCGGCGGCGACGGATGCGGCGCGACGAGGCCAAATCCATAGATCCTCCGAACTCTGTTCGGGGGATACAATAATAATAGTAATATAAAATATTATTACTGATATTATTAATGACAATAACCATAATAATAATAACACTAACAACAAAAATACTACTACTACTCCTAATAATAATAATAATAATTATAATAATAATAATCTACCAAGTCTTGCGAACTGTTCTCCCAACGGGCCCTGCACAATTTACCTTCCCTTTTCTAAAAAATCGAGAGCCTGACAAGGCAGGAGGTCTAAATTGTCAGTGTTGGATCGAACCCAAGGCCTCCTATTAATGAGGCAGACACTCTACCACTAAGCCACCAATATCGGTTGTGATGTTTTGCGTGCATCTTACCTTGATAATAATGGGCCTCTTCAGGAGATTCCATTCTGAAAATTAATCAAACATGAATTCAATCACAACCATTAAATCTAGGTATTTAGACATAATAATGACCCTGATGGCTCATGATCCCGTGACATTTACGCTCTAAGATGTTAAGACGATGGAAATAAAACATCTTCGAACAGACAATCTTGTAATATCACCATTCACGAAGTATATTCTAACAAATTGAGAACTATATTTCCTCCTCATTGTTTTTAACTTTTGAACTTTCAAGACAAAACTAGGAATTCAAATGCTTTTTTTTTTCATTATTGAGTGTTTCACATAATCGCTTTCTCAAAAAAAGTGTTCCCATTGACACGTCAAAGGTTTATAGCTTAAGTCATTAAAAAAGTCACCTCGATAAGATCATCTGTCTAACCACTTCATCTTTGGCATAATGGATTGGTAGTTTTCCTGACTTATCTTCCACGTCTGTCTTAGCTCCATTGTCAAGTAGATAAAACACCAAAGCCTTCGCAGGTGATAGGTTTCCATTGTAAATCTCGTCTGAAATCTGAATCGAACAAAAATAGTAAACCAATGCCTGTTATTTTCAATCGATCTTACAGCCGGGGAGAGGGTGATACCCCCCCCCCCCCCCGAGTCTCCGCTGTCGGTAATGCGGTCGTTAATAAACTGCCTCGATCACAAAAATCCCCGTTAAATAACGAAAAAAATTTCATGCGAAAAATTACCAGATAATTATTCCTGCATTCAGACCGCCCCTCTCCAGGGAAATTTCTCTGAATTAACCCCTAAAAATAATGTATGTAAACTTTGGTTCAATTCTGTTTTGGTACTTTGTATAGATCAGGGCCCCCGTCTTACAAGGAGTTACAATTGATCCAATCAATCGTGACTCTATGGAAATCCATCAGTGTCATAATTTTTCTACAGGAAATTTGCAAACTGAATTAAAATCCTGCGTCATGTGATCTTGGACAGAAACAATATTTATTTGCTATGACAACACTAAATCATCGTATAATATATTGTATCATATCCGATAAAGGCGACAGCACATCTTACGATTGGTCTGCGACCCGATTCCAAAATAAAGTGTAGTAGAATTTGATGCTAACAATGACACTTGGAATATCTTACTGTGTAATGTTCTAAATCATCGTACGAATACCTATGTTCAAATATTTGACTATGCTATCATTATTCTTAGAATAAAAGCGAAATTAATATCTAGTCGTAATGGCCTCATTGCGGTCGTACGATTGGTTATGATTTGAAACTGATTTGGCATTTACTCCAAAATGAAGGCTTGTATTTTTTAATGGTTATATTAGTATTCTTTCAATTAGTTTTAACCTCAAATAAGATGATATGTCCCATTCACATTTCCAGAAAACGAGCAAAATGCGATTTGTTTCAAAATCGGAAAGCGAACAGTCGTAAGGTGTGCGGTGGCCTTAACGCGCTTACATGCGTACGTGTAGTCTGCTATGTAAAATCTTCACTCGGATTAAGGGTCTGAATGTGCAGCCTTCTCATTTTGCCTTATTTACTGAAGGCCCTTGAAATAGCAAGTTTTGTATGTGCTAGTCTTTGAGTGGAGACTCACTTGCTGATCAAAGTTTCAATCAGGGTCTGTTGTGTATGTGAACCAACCACTGCTAAAACGAATCGATCTCACATCGATGGCTGTAAGGATTGGGTTTAGAGTAGGGTAGAGTTAAACTAGTCTGCAGGCACAGACCCTGATTGAAACTTTGATCAAGTGTGTCTCCACGCAAAGACTAGCACATACAAAAAGCGAAAGGGCTTCAGTACACAAGGCATGCGTAGGCTGCAATTCAGACCCTTTACTCGAGTGAAGGGTTTGCAAAGCAGACTATGTTAAACCGGGGTTGCAGTTGGTCATTCGATCAGTGTGTGGAATTCAGAGCAGAGCAATTGTCACCAGAGCACATGTCATGGAAGCGGAAGGGATCTGTTTAACTGAAACAATGTATTAAACAATAAAAATTATGATGTGGTATGTAAGTCATTCCATTAAATTTAGCTTTAGCTATCCAAAAACATAAAAATCCAATTTCCACAAAGCATCGAGAGATGGGAGAAATGCTCAAAATATAACGCAAAATGATATCCCGGTTCATATCATTCTAATTATTGACTCTTTACTGAAGTGTAGACGGAAATGAAGTATGAATCACCTTTCTTAGCGTGTAGCTTTCTTCTACATTTCTCCCAGTTTTGTAACAGAGTTTGATGGCTTCATGGAGACACATCTGACCGTCAGCTGACTGGATATTGAGATCAGCTCCTTGAGACACTAAGTTCTCAATCTTGGGGGTTTGACCATTTTGTATTGCAAGATGAATATCTATTAAAATCAGTTAGGATACAAGAGGGTTGGTTAGTTTATCAAGGGAAAAGTTTTGTACCGATTTCAAAATAAAAGCTTTATTTACCCAACTTTTGGCCATTTGGGGAACGTTTTGACAAGATCTTCTATATCTGCGACTAACATAAGCTCTTTTTATAGAGCCGGGCACTGGTATGGCTGAAAAAAGGGAGCAGAGAAGTAGGTTTATTGTTACAAGGGCCTATTGTTTATTGGACTGTTGTAAACATTTAGAATTTTTTCTAATGACTCTTCTTCCTCACTGAATGACTGGCATTTTCAATTGATGTGCCTAAAGCTTTTTTATTTTCTGTCAAGTCAAATCTTCACTTTGAGAAAAGCAGGTTCCTGCAAATTGTTACAATTAAAAATAAAAATATTTTACTGACTAAACAAACAGGCGTAGAATTTATTTGTGTATTATACTCGAAAAAAAATGTACATTTAATGCCATGTATTATGTCAAATTGTTATTATTTTTGCCCATTAAATCCTCAATATGGGTATCGCCCTCCCATCGGCATACTCATCCTTTATCCTCAATACGCCAAACATTTACCTCTGTAAGGAAAGCTGGGCTGAGAAGTTTTGCAATTACCATCAAGGGCAGTAACACATGTAGAAATCTCTGTTGACGAAGAATTCCTTCATCATTACTCGCACCTTCAGCTTTGAGAACTTGAACAACGTCAAAATGATTTCTTAAAAGAGCAAAATCTAAAGATCTCCAACCATTTTCATTTCTCATGTTCACCTCAGCCCCTTGACTGATGAGATATTTGGCTACATCAAGATGACCTTCCTGGGCAGCAAGGTGTAATGCAGTACATCCTAGAATGGCCTCTTTATTAACCTCGGCTCCTTGAATGATGAGATATTTGGTTACATCAAGACGCCCATTATAAGCAGCAAAGTGCAATGCAGTCCCACAATCTTTACCTCTTTTATTGACCTCAGCCCCTTTACTGATTAGATATTTGGTTACATCCAGATGACCATTCTGGGCAGCATGGTGTAATGCAGTCCTACCATCGTTATCCCCTTTTTTCACCTCAGCCCCTTGACTGATGAGATATTTGGTTACATCAAGATGACCATTCTGAGCTGCAACGTGTAATGCAGCCCAACCTTTGTTAACTCCTTTATTCACCTCAGCCCCTTGACTGATCAGATATTTGGTTACATCAAGATGACCATTCTGAGCAGCAAAGTGTAATGCAGTCCCACCATTGTTAAGTCTTTTATTCACCTCAGCCCCTTGACTGAGGAGATATTTGGTTGCATCAAGATGACCATCCTGGGCAACAATGTGTAATGCAGTCCCACCGTCGTTATCTCTTTTATTTACCTAAGCCCCTCGACTGATGAGATATTTGATTACATCAAGATGACCATTGTGAGCTGCATGGTGTAATACAGTCCAACCATCGTCATCTCTTTTATTCACCTCAGCCCCTTGGCTGATGAGATATTTGGCTACATCAAGATGACCATTCCGGGCAGCCAAGTGTAATGCAGTCATAGCGTCGTAACCCCCTTTATTCACCTCAGCCCCTTGACTGATGAGATATTTGGTTACATCAAGATGACCATTCTGAGCAGCAACGTGTAATGCAGTCCAACCATCGTCATCTCTTTTATTCACCTCAGCCCCCTGACTGATCAGATATTTGACGACATCAAGATGACCAATTTCAGCAGCAACGTGGAATGCAGTGCATCCTAGAATGGCCTCTTTATTAACCTCGGCTCCTTGAATGATGAGATATTTGGTTACATCAAGATGACCATTCCGGGCAGCCAAGTGTAATGCAGTCCTAGCGTCGTTACCCCCTTTATTCACCTCAGCCCCTTGACTGATCAGATATTTGGTTACATCAAGATGACCATTCTGAGCAGCAACGTGTAATGCAGGCCAACCATTGTTAGCTCCTTTATTCACCTCAGCCCCTTGACCGATGAGATATTTGGTTACATCAAGATGAGCAGCACTGTGTAATGCAGTCCAACCATCGTCATCCCCTTTATTCACCTCAGCCCCTTGACTGATCAGATATGCAGTGACCTCAAGATGGCCATTCTTAACAGCAAAGTGTAATGCGGTGCAACCATTGTTATCTCCTTTATTTACCTCAGCCCCTTGACTGATGAGATATTTGGTTACATCAAGATGACCATTCTGAGCTGCAACGTGTAATGCAGCCCAACCTTTGTTAACTCCTTTATTCACCTCAGCCCCTTGACTGATCAGATATTTGGTTACATCAAGATGACCATTCTGAGCAGCAAAGTGTAATGCAGTCCCACCATTGTTAAGTCTTTTATTCACCTCAGCCCCTTGACTGAGGAGATATTTGGTTACATGAAGATGACCATTCTGGGCAACAATGTGTAATGCAGTCCCACCGTCGTTTTCTCCTTTATTCACCTCAGCCCCTCGACTGATGAGATATTTGGTTACATCAAGATGACCATTCTGGGCAGCACGGTGTAATACAGTTCTACCATTGTTATCCTCTTTATTCACCTCAGCCCCTTGACTGATGAGATATTTGGTTACATCAAGATGACCATTCTGAGCAGCAAAGTGTAATGCAGTCAAACCATTGTTAAGTCTTTTATTCACCTCAGCCCCTTGACTGATCAGATATTTGGTTACATCAAGATGACCATTCTGGGCAACAATGTGTAATGCAGTCCCACCGTCGTTATCTTCTTTATTCACCTCAGCCCCCTGACTGATCAGATATTTGATGACATCCAGATGACCAATATTAGCAGCAACGTGGAATGCAGTCCATCCTAGAATGGCTTCTTTATTAACCTCAGCCCCTTGACTGGTGAGATATTTGGTTACATCAATACGCCCATTATGAGCAGCAAAGTGTAATGCCGTCCCACCATTTTTATCTCCTTTATTCACCTCAGCCCCTTGACTGATGAGATATTTGGTTACATCAAGATGACCTTTCTGAGCAGCAATGTGTAATGCAGTGCAACCATTGTTATCTCCTTTATTCACCTCAGCCCCTTCACTGATCAGATATTTGGTTACATCAAGATGACCACTGAAAGCAGCAATGTGTAATACAGTCCTACCTTTATCATTTCCTCCATTCACCTCAGCCCCTTGACTGATCAGATATTTGGTTACATCAAGATGACCACTGAAAGCAGCAATGTGTAATACAGTCCCACCATTATCTATTCCTCCGTTAATCTCAGCCCCTTGACTGATCAGATATGCAGTGACCTCAAGATGGCCATTCTTAACAGCAAAGTGTAATGCGGTGCAACCATTGTTATCTCCTTTATTTACCTCAGCCCCTTGACTGATGAGATATTTGGTTACATCAAGATGACCATTCTGAGCAGCAATGTGTAATGCAGTCCAATCATTGTTATCTCCTTTATTCACCTCAGCCCCTTGACTGATCAGATATTTGATGACATCAAGATGACCACTGACAGCATTATTGTGTAATGCAGTCAAGCTTTCAACAGACTTTGTAATCTCAGCCCCTTGATCGATGAGAAATGTCAACAGCTTCACTCTGCCGGTCTTTGCTGCAATCATTAACGGTGTCCAGCCTTCAGCGGTACCCTGATTCACGTTCGCCCCTTGACTGACTATGCTTTGTACTTCATCAAGGTGACCATTCATTACAGCCATTTGTAACGGAGAGTATTCATCTGTATTCTCTTGAACCATACTTTCTCTAAGATAATCGATGGATTTCGGTAATTCAGAAATTCCCTGTGGAACAGCTAGAAAATGTGGTGTGACCACAGAGGACTCCCTTTTCATCATTGAGACCATGATGTTTAATTTCATTATTGCCGTGGAAGTGCTGTGGTGCGGTTCTAACTCTCGCCTTGTAATTAGAGGGTCGTATGTTCGAATCCCACCAAGGCCTAGCGCCCTTTGGCAAGGCTTCATTGCCACTGTCTCCCATGTGCTATTTGGGTACTGGTAGGAAACAACCATCATTGAGGTTGGTTTAGCAAGTGAATCCAGTGACCGGGTAATAATAATTTTGAAGCGCTTCGAACAGTCGTAGATTGATAAAGTGATATATAAATGCAAATAATTATTATTATAATATGTGCAGGTCAACACCCTTCGGTATTTCATCCACTCGGTCTAGATACTGATGTTGTAGCTGGTGGGCGTCTTCTATTTCCACGATATGTTTGTCAAGTTACCGTATACATTGTTAATGCCGTACTAACGTTTCAAAACCACTGCAAAATGTAGGAATGAAAGGACCGGTAAACTGTGTGCAGCTATGTGTGAACCAATGTCGATTACTGGGGTGCTGTAGAGATAATTCAGGTGTAACGCTGGAACACTATGCTTTCCGATGAAAATCATGTACAGTCCATGCACTCGTTAGCTTAGTTTTAGACAAAAGTGTTATATACTCGTTCTTCCCAAAGAAATTTCAGATGATAATACCCAAACATCTGGATGTAGTTTCGTGCAGTTAGAAAGACAGCGAGCGACGTTAAGTCCAGCATCGGAGTTGACGGTGTAGTAACTATTACGAATGAAATTTGACGCACACTACAACAATTGAAGTTATAATAGTCATGATAGTGGCTTTCACTGAATAGAATGACGTTTAGAGTTGTCAGTCGCTTGCAAGATCCAGCATCTTAAAGGGGTGCATCTCCCCCCCCCAAAAAAAAAATGAATAAATAATTAATTAAAAAAAATGAAATTATTAGTATAAGCCTATTAAATTGCAATCGAATCGAGCAGGCAATTCGTCATGGTACGTCTGTTAAATTGTTTTTAAGGTGACAAGTACAATGAAGTAAAGAGATTGAAAAGGCCTGTACATCTAACTTCATATGATATTATTGCGAAAAACTTAATAAGGGAGTCTTTGAGAAATTGTTCTAATTTTTTCTAAATAGGGGGCAAGAGGTCAGAGAAAAAAGGTGGTGGACTTATTGAATCTAAAGAGCGTGCTCATAGGATAGGGGTGGGTTAGGGTGCCAGTCTAGTTGTGTGTGTCTGATGGCTTTCCCCACCCTTCCGGGATCTAATTACGCGAGTGTTCAGCACTTATTATTGAACGCACAATTTTCCGGGGTTTTGCCAGTGTTATTGGTCAGGCCTATATTCAAAATTCTATTTCTTGATATGGATGAAATAGAGCTTGTACGTCGCTGGGCGAAAACTCGCTAATTACAATTGTTCACAAAAACCTTCGAAAAATTGTAGTTTGGCTATGATTTCATGCGACATACAGGGTTACGCCGCCTGGTACCGTATTAGCTATTCATTATCTGCCCCTGAAAACAAAATATACGAACCCAAGTTCAAAACATATTCCCAATTTCAATAGAGACTATTTGAGGACCGATCAAGCGTGATTTCATAAAAAAAATCTTTGTAGAGAAATTCAACAAATTGTTTGTTAGCCTTGTCTGTCACACACACGCAGCTATATTGATAGTTGTCACAGGAGAGGTTGCCATAATCTTCCTCTTTTTCATTCATTTATTCCTGTTGTAACTGAACTTTGTTGCAGGAGTGGGCATGGCCTCGTGTCTATCATTTGCCATGTTCTTCACTTTAAACTTAGTTGTATATATGTTAATAAGTAGACAGTTTTTCTTGTTTTATATTTATGTCTTTTGTTATATCATGTCTGTACTTGAGTCCATTAGCATTGCTAAGCCTATACAGTGTGAGGTGTTGACTACTATTTCCATGTTTAAATGATGTTGGATGATTATCATTTACAACAAGATATTGATTGTAGGTACTATATTCCAAATGAGTTTAACCTACCTACTGGGAAGCAACAATCTCATTACTTAAGCTTCTTGCACTGCAATGCAAGAAGTCTGTCTAAAAGCTTTGAAAACCTAAACATGTTGCTATCATCTCTAAAATTTAATTGCTCTATAATAGGTGTTACAGAGACGTGGTTGAATGCTCATTCACCACCATTATTTCTGATTGATGGTTACCAGATAGTAAGGAAAGATAGATCAATTGGCCGTGGTGGGGGTATTCTCTTTTATGTGTCTAATAAGATCTCTTTCAAACTCAGGGAAGATCTTTCCCTCCAAAATCAAAGTGCTGAAATCTTGTGTATTGAAATAGACTTACCCTCTGATAAAAACATGATTGTATGTATAGTGTATAGACCCCCTCAAACTGATATTGATAATTTTCTCACAGGTATTGAGTTATTATTGACTGATATAAATGTATCTGGTAAATCAGTTTGCGTTATGGGTGACTTCAATGTTGATCTGTTGACAGAAAATGCAAACACTCTCCGTTTCCAAAATATTCTCGAGTCTAATGCTCTTTGTGCAATGATTAACAAGCCAACAAGAATAACTGACAGGTCATCAACACTTCTTGATAACATTTTCGTGAAAACTACCAAAGGTTATTCCCAATCAGGTTTATTCTTTAGTGAGATTTCTGATCATCTTCCAATCTTCTGCATGCTTTATGATATTCATTCCAACAAATACAATAAGGCTAAAGTTATACTAAAGCGCAAATTTACTGAAAGCAATATTTCTAGCTTGAGGGATGCTTGTCAGGGAGATAATTGGTCGGATGTATTGGAATGTCATGATGTTGAACAGGCTTATGAATCATTTAATGAAATTTTTCATCACCATTTGGATAAGACTATTCCACTTGTTAGAATAAATAATAGAAGTACAGGAAAACGGCCATGGATTACAAAAGGTATACTACAATCTATCAAAAGAAGAAATGTCTTATATAAAAAGAGTGTAAAGAACCCTTCACAAGAGCACGTTGAAAAATACAAAAAGTATACAAAAGGTATACTACAATCTATCAAAAGAAGAAATGTCTTATATAAAAAGAGTGTAAAGAAACCTTCACAAGAGCACGTTGAAAAATACAAAAAGTACCGAAATAAGCTTACTTCTATTATACGGTCATCACGGAGCTTGCACTATTCTAGACAGTTTGAGAATGCTCGAGGTAACATGCCCTTGACATGGAATGTTGTTAGAGATATATTATGTAAACGAAATAAGTCAGAACCTGCCACAAAATTTGTCCATAAGGATAAAGAGTTTACTTCTGATAATGACATTGCAAATGGATTCAACAGCTACTTTGTGAACATTGGGCCTGACCAAGCAAAGAAAAAAACTCCCGTAGAAGTTAATTACAAAGAATATTTACAAGACCGGTCCGAATCATCTATATTCCTTAAGCCAGCTGATCATCTTGAGATATTAAACATTGTTAAGTCTCTTAAAAAAAGTAGGTCATCTGGGCATGATGAAATAAGTTCAGAATTGTTAAAACAAATAATTGGCTCAGTCCTAACTCCTTTACTGCATATCTGTAATCTGTCCATTTTAACTGGTGTATTCCCTTCCTCTCTTAAAGGAGAAATATATTGATTATGAATGTGGTCTTATTATATATCAATGGAAAGGTAATGATGTGGGGATCATCAGTGGGTCATTCAAAAATACCGAAAATAATACAAAAAGGTGAAAATCGCCGATTAAAAAACGCTGAAATGCCCCTCCGAAATATGCCTCGCATCGGTCTCTGAATTGACTGGAATTTGATGACGTCACTGTCTGTACGAGAGGCGTGATTGGCTCTCCCACGTGAAGCTCCACTTGCATGCAAAACCTGTTGCGTGGGTACGTTTTCTCCACACTGTCACTGAATACTTCTGTCACGAAATGAAAGAAAACCCAGAATTTTATCTAGATTTGGATTTTCAAATTGATGATTTTAAAGATGAAGAGAATGATGATGAAGTGAACAACACACTGAGGTAGTTGGAGGTAAATAATGGGGAACAATGCCGATGATTATGATGAAAATTCAACTTGCCTGACGATCACAAGTCATGTACATGCCGATTCGCTACCAACTCATGCAGCTGCTGCTACAAGTGGTAGCTATACGTACACCGCGCGGGCCAAATTAAATCCATGAAAATGAATAACCACATCCAGAGAGAGTCTATCATAAGAAGGAAAAGAATGATATAACTGTACTTACAAACAAGTGAATAATCCGAATTAACCTGAAAGCAAATCAACTCAACGAATAGCAGCAGACGATATGCACCGACGATAAACTTCATGTGGCTGGGCCTGGGATAGATTGTCACTCGTTCTGTTAGATGTAATTTGTAACTCATTAATTTGACAAAATTACGAAACTCGGGAAATTATTTATATATATAAAAATATAGTAACATCTCTTATTATTTTTTGTATTACGATAAAACCTCTTTTGAAGGAAAACGTTGAGATAAACTAAAATTACTTTTAAATCCCCCCCCCCCCAACATGCGTAGCTTGTATGTCATTGCAAACAAACCATCGCAAACATGCACGTATTCCTTCCTTGCTGATTGAGAGCTGTGCAACACCTGCATAGATCTATTCTCTCAGTCTCAGCCAAGGCGAGCAAACAATACGGCATGTGTTGTTGTGATGGTTTGTTTACGATCATATAATGCTACGCATGATGGGATGATCTTTTACATCTAATTTTAATTTACCTCAACGTTTTCCTTCAAAACAGGTTTTATCGTAATTCAAAAAATGATAAGAGATGTTACTATATTTTTATATAGAATAATTCCCCGAGTTTCGTAATTTTGTCAAATTAATGAGATAAAAGTTACATCTAACAGAACGAGTGACAATCTATCCAGCCACATGAAGTTTATCGTCAGTGCATATGCCATATCGTCTGGTCGTTGAGTTGATTTGCCTTCAGGTTCGGATTATTCACTTGTTTGTAAGTACAGTTATATCATTTTCCTTCTTATGATAGACTGTCTGGATGTGGTTATTCATGTTCAGCATGAATTCAATTTGGCCCGCGCGGTGTAGCTAGCACTTCCAGCAGCATGAATTGGTAGCGAATCGGTATGTACATGACTTTACTTGTGATTGTGTTGCAAGTTGAATTTTCATCATCATCATCATCGGCGTAATTCCCCCAATTTACCTCCAACTACGGCACTGTGTTGTTTCACTTCATCATCATTCTCTTCATCTCAAAATCATCAATTTGAAAATCCAAATCTAGATAAAATTCTGGGTTTTCTTTCGATCATTTCGGGATCGAAGTATTCAGTGACAATGTGGAGAAAATGTACCCTTGCAACAGGTTTTGCATGCAAGTGGAGCTTCACGTGGGAGAGCCAATCACGCCTCTCGTACAGACAGTGACGTCATAAAAAAATCCCCAATTTCGCGGACGTAATTCTGCGTGTTTGAAGCATTCAGAGAGAGAACTTTAAACTATCAATTAACTGAGTTTCATCCGTCTCCATGATAAATGATGTACACCATCGTGTTCTCCTTATTTTCTCCTTTATTGTGATATATGATTCTCCAGTTTTACGATTTTCAATATATTTCTACTTTAAACTAGCCAAGGTTATTCCTGTTCATAAAAGGGAAAGCATGGCTGTTATAAGTAATTATAGACCAATCTCAATTTTGCCTAGTTGCTCAAAAATACTAGAAAGAATTGTTTACAATAGACTGATTGCCTTTCTTGACAAAAACCACCTACTTAATCCCAACCAGTTTGGATTTCGCAGGTCTCACTCAACGGACCTTGCGTTGTTGAAATTTTATGACTATGTATCTAGTTCTCTGGCTAATCGTGAGCACGTTATTGGTGTATTTATGGACCTGAGCAAGGCATTTGACACCCTTGACCACTCAATACTGCTTTATAAACTCCAACATATGGGAGTAAGGGGCGTTGCCCTAAATTGGTTTACTAGTTATCTTTCAGATAGAAGACAATACACATGCTATAACTATTCTAATTCTGGTATATCAGTTATGAGATGCGGTGTGCCCCAAGCTTCTATATTGGGTCCATTATTATTTTTGATTTATATTAATGATATTTGTTTGGTATCAAACACATTAAATTATATATTATTTGCTGATGACACAAGTGTTTTCCTATCACACCGTGATATTGATATCTTAGAAAACACCATTAATGTCGAACTTCCGAAATTATCTAATTGGTTTCGAAGTAATATGTTATCACTGAATGTTAAAAAGACTAATTATGTACACTTTAAAGGCAGGAAGTCATGTGCTGACCATGATTTAAGATTGAAACTTGACAATGCTTTGCTGGAAAGACAGACATCTACGAGGTTCCTTGGGGTCTATATAAATGATCAACTTAACTGGAATGATCACATGAAACACATCAGTAAACCAATTTCTCGAAATATAGGTATACTGTATAAAGTTAAGTACCTTGTACCTTATAAAATACTTTACATGTTGTATAATACTATTATTGTACCTTATGTGTCATATTGCAATATTCTTTGGGCAACATCAACGAGTGTCACAAACCCAATTCTTTTGTTGCAAAAGAAAGCAATTCGCATTTGTGCTGGAGTTGGTTACCGTGATCATACGCGCCCTCTCTTTATAAAGCTGCAATGTCTTACTCTTGATGATGTCCATTTTCTTGAAACTTCCCTTTTTATGTATCGGTTTAATGCCAAAATGTTACCTACCTGCTTTTCCAATATGTTTCAACAAAATAATACTATCCATACCTACCACACAAGACAAGCATCTAATATGCATTTGTATAACCCTCGCACACTGTTGGCTCACAAATCTGTCAGACATTATGGACCTGATGTTTGGAATTCGATACCTACAAGTATTAGGAATATATTATCAGTGCATTCCTTCAAAAAATGCGGTAAAACGCATACTTGTCTCTAAGATATAATTTTTTTTTTAGCAAGACACAATTTGTTGTACTGTACATTTTAAACTTAAGGATTGATATAATTTCAAGTATTATTACACCTCACACACTCCTTGTAAATATTTGTAAATAGTTGTGGAACATAATTGTTTATTTAGTTTTCTTTGTTTTTCTTTTCTTTTTCTTTCCCTTCTTTGAGTAATCATTAGTTTTGACTTTTCAGTATTGTTTTTATATTTATGTACGCAAATCATATATCCAAAGGTCTGACAACAGCTCAAGCATCTGCTTATTTTGTCATACCACTGCATGTCTGCAACCTTGTTATAATCAGTTATGTTATTATGTTAATCATAATTATACATTATGATTATGTAAAATTCAATGTAATCAATTTTGTGACGGTTACACTATGTAAATTATCATGACATGCAGAAACAAATAAATGAATAAATAAATGCACGCAAGACCTGTATGTAATACTACCTTAGCCGTACGGCTAGTCGGAAACAGAAGTTCTTTTAATTTTAATTCAAAACCACCTATTTGTAGCTATTACAAATAAATATTGAAACGGCTGTTTTCGACTCGCCGTAGGCAGCTGTAGAGCTAGTCTATAATCTAGGCGGGGGCTGCAGTTACGTCTGATCTGGCGAAGACTACAAATTGTGGATGAGAAGCATCCGCATCCACAAATGCGCAGTCTTCGCCAGATAAGCCGTATCTCTTGCGTTCGGCATAACAACAAAGACAATAACTGCATCCTCTGCCTAGATTATAAAATACTGTAGAGCAAATTTGACTCAGGTATTGCTGCCATCATGGTAACTGCCGTGCACAGATAGTAGTCTACAGGCACAGACTCTTGGTTTTCTCTATTCGCAGAGTGCATATTGCAGTCTGAAGTAGTAAGACTATAGATCCACCACTATGTATTGTTGACTTAGACCATGGAGCTAAGTAGTTCCATGCTAAGACAGAGTTTTTACCGTCTAGACTTCACTATAGACCCTATTATTGTTGAAACGTCTAATATGAGTCTGAAGTAGTGAGACTATAGATCCACAACTATGTAATGTTGACTTAGACCATGGAGCTAAGTAGTTCTATGCTAAGACAGAGTTTTCACCGTCTAGTCTTCACTATAGACTCTATTATTGTTTAAATGTCTAATATGAGTCTGTAGTATCCACAACTATGTATTGTTGACTTAGACCATGGAGCTAAGTAGTTCCATGCTTAGACAGAGTTTTCACTGTCTAGTCTTCACTATAGACCCTATTATTGTTTGATTGTCTAATATGAGTCTGAAGTAGTGAGACTATAGATCCACAACTATGTATTGTTGACTTAGACCATGGAGCTTAGTAGTTCCATGCTTAGACAGAGTTTTCACTGTCTAGTCTTCACAATAGACCCTATTATTGTTTAAATGTCTAATATGAGTCTGTAGTAGTGAGACTATAGATCCACCACTATGTATTGTTGACTTAGACCATGAAGCTAAGTAGTTCCATGCTTAGACAGAGTTCCCGGCGTCTAGTCTTCACTGTAGACCCTATTATTGTTGTAATGTCTAATATGAGTCTGTACTTGCAGACTGCAAAGATAGCGGGTTGAATGGGAGCAATCTCATTACAAGTTTTCTAAACAAGATAAAAAATAACATCCAAAGTATGCACAAGATCGATAAATTTCAATTTGTTACGCTACTCCATTAATCTCTCTCTTTCTTTAATTCCATTTTGTGTATTACTTTCATTTATTAAATATTGTTACATGTAATTATTTTATTTTTTCTTTATATTTTATGTATTCTTAATACTTAAGTCACATTTGCCCTACGCCGGACGTACGACTACTCCAAACCACCTATAACACGTATAATGTAGTTATTACAAAAACAATTATAACTGCTGTTTTCGACCCGCCGTATAGGAAATGTGACTGAGGTATAGTGATGAGTTTTTATATTAAAGGACTTCACCCCACGTGGGAAACTTTACCTACGATAATGTTCACTGCCTGGTATTCTACAAAAGTTAAACTCCGTTGATATTCCCCGATGAATAAGGTCGTCTGCATCTGACGTCAGGCGAAATGAATATGCATTGTGTTTGTTCATAACCCATGTCTTTTTTGTCATTTGGCATTAACACATTTTTTTTACAATGTTGTTTTGCATCACTTTATTGTGCGAAAAGCAATAAATGAACAGTGTAAAAATGACAATACGTATACAGAACAGAAGAGAGCCCAGGACATGGTCACATTACTGACACAAGCAGGGCAATTGCTTTCCTCGATTGGGTTATCAATACCAAATATGGTATATTATTATATGATATTCCAAATTGTGAGAAGTAGATTGTAGGGGTGACCTATTTTATAGATTTACTCTTGACATGCTCCATGTCAGATATTTTTCATTGGCAAACGCATATTCTTTAACTGAAACTCATGAATTTAGTTACTAAACAAGTAGCACGATAACTACATCAATATTTTAAAAGGTGATTTTTTTTGCTTCTAAATAGTGTAAAAATAGTCATTAATCTTTGTGACAAAAGCACATTTAGAAAAAAAATAGAGAGATTTGGAGAAGCTCAACGTTCATGAAAAACTTGTACTGATCAGAGATCGTGGTTTGATGTATAGAGCAGGCGTGCTTTAGTAGTGGATACACACACACACACACCCACCCCCCCACAGAAAACACAGAAAATTGTTGATATTATAAACTTTTATACTCTGAGAGGCGGCTTGTGTCTGATGTTGTAGAACCTTTTTTGAGGGGGGGGGGGTATCAGGTTTAAAGGCTTGGTGGCCCTTCATTTCCCATCATCGCTTCGTTGCCTCGACCTGACCTGCCCGTGAGCTTGGAAGAAAGATATTACACGGCTTGTTCTCACAGCAATAACGACTATACTCTAAGAGCCGGGTAGAAAAAATGGCTGAACAAATTCGCTGCTCAGAGGACCGGTCTACCCCAACATAAAATTGAGTTGAATAAAAAAAGAAATATCCAACAAGCTAACACTGGAAAGTCCATCAAAATCGGATGAAAATAAGAAAGTTGTGTCATTTTAAGGTTTTGCTTGATTTCACAAAACAGTTACATGCACATCCTGGTGGGTATGCACATGAAGTGACTGATGACGTCATCCACTATTTATTTTGTATTCTATTATATAAAATATGAAATATTCTAACTTTCTGCTCATTGTCAAGTGAAACAACAACAATTGATTCCTCCCTAGACATGTGGAAATTACTATATGTTTCAGTCAGGTTGGCCCTTATTGTCAAATCTGTAAAAAAATACAAATATTGTATAATTCAAACAATAAAAAACAAAAGAAAAGTGAATGAGGGACATCATCGACTGTCTCCTTTGCATGTCATTGAGTTGTGCATATCACTGTTTTGTGAAAAATAAGCAAAACTTTAAAATGTCATAACTTTCTTATTTTACATAAGATTTCGATGACATTCTCAGCATTACGATAGTTTGATTTTTCTCAATTTAATCAAATCAACATTTTCTGGGCTGGGCATGACCTTTAAGTTCCCTGTTCAAATTACAGATATCAAACACATTAATGACAATTTTCAAACACGTTTGATTTTTACTTCTTTAAGGGGCTGTTACAACCGATAATGTCGCACCAACGCATAATGTCGTAGCAACGCATAATGTCGCAATCTGCGACATTATGCCAAGAGCGTCCGACGCATAATGTCGCAGTCAACGCATAATATCGTAGTTTTTCTAACGCATAATGTCACATGTCGCAACGCATAATGTCGCAGCAAATCGTTAACGCATAATGTCACATGTCGCAACGCATAATGTCACAGCGGTATTTTCTTCGGGACTCGAGCTACAGATAAGATATAAAACATGCTTTTACTTAGTATTTTGAGACACGAAAAGAGAATGAAATTATTTTGAAATCAGGATTACTCTTTGTATGGATATTTGTCGCTTTATTACCATTTCGTCTACTGCCTTTTCCCCACTATCGCATGGTCTGATATCATTTCGTCTACCATTAGTTAGTCAACTATCAACATAGTCCAATAACCATTTCGTCTAATTACCATCTCGTCTAATAGCCAGTTGGTCTAATAGCCGTTGTGTTTATTATCATTTAGTCTAATTGTATTTTTTTCAGTTGGTCCAATATCCATTTTGTCCAATATCATTACGTCTATTACCTTTTTGTCTAAAAGCCAATTGGTCTAATAACCACTTGGTGTACTCTCATTTTCGTCCATGTTCCATTTGGTCTAACTTCAGATGGTTCGCTATCACTTTGTCTAAATCCATTTCGGCTAATACTCATTTGGTATCGTTGCCACGGGTCCAATCACCAATAGGTCCAATCATTGGTTCTAGGACAATTACCCCACGGACAATCACCCTTCCGGACAACTAATCCCTGACAATTTTACCCACCCGAGGACAATTACCCCCTGGACAATTAACTCCTGAGGACAATTACCCCCCGAGGACAATTACCCCCTGAGGACAATTACACCCCGGACAATTACCCCCCTAGACAATAACTCCCGGACAACTACCCCCTGTAAAACTACCCCCGAGGACGATTACCCCCTGAGGACAATTACCCCCCCCCCGGACAACTACCCCCTAGGGCAATTTCCCCCCGGACAATTACCCCCTGGACAATTACCCCCGGACAATTACCCCCTGAACAACTACCCCCCGATGACAATTACCCCCGGACAACTACCCCCGGACAATAATATTACCCCTTAGGAAAATTCCCCCCCGAGGACAATTACCCCGGATAATTACCCCAGAGGACAATTACCCTGCCCCGGGGACAATAACCCCCTAGACAAAGGGAGTGCACAGAGTTAGGGCCTAAATAGTAAAATTACAAGGCGTTCTTGTGTATATTATCTTTGCATATTTTTTTTTTGCTTACTGTATTAAAACTTAAGCCACATCTTAATCTGGAATGTGCACCAATTGTTTCATAATTCTTAGCTTCTTGTTAGATGAATTGTTTTAAAATAACAGGTTTATAGGTTCTTCTTGTCAATAGTAGTGTTGATGGTTTGCGTTACCGACTTTCAATATTTCTACCTGTGAAGGTGTCTTTTTAATGTTTTATCTATTTTCCTGAAATTAAAGCCCAAATGAATCAAGAAAAAAATCAGATCAACTGGAATCAGAGATATTAGGCATTTGTGATTATTATGTCTAATCGTGTCTTTTCATGAATGTTCAATTGTTCTATGAAAACTTAGTATGTGGGCCAGTTTACACAGTTTTCCGATGTGCATATGCGTAGCTATATAGCGCAAGCCCCCACCCCCATTTTTCATGATGCCGAAGGCATTGCTTTACAAAAAAAAGAAAAAAGGCGGAAAAGGAAGAAAAATGAAAAAGAAGAAAATGAGAGAGAGGGAGAGAGAAAAGGGGAGAGGGAGCGATATAAGAGAGAAAGTTTTTAACATAAGATAAAGTAGAAAATATATTGAAAACCTGTGCCACCGACCCAGACCATTATAATGGTTCACGCCCGGGGGGGGGGGGGGCACTAAGTATATAATAATGTGCAGCGGAGGGGACCCCCATTTTTACACTCAAATTTCCGTTCCAAGGCATAGCATCTTTGTCTCATTGAGAAAAAGAACAAATAAAGCCGCTCCAAGGCAAAACATTTTTTTCTTATCGAGAAAAAAGAAGAAAGAAATCCGCTCAAAACCTTGTCATATATTTCGTTACGCCGTTCCGGTCACATTGATCCGCTACAATGAGCTGCAATTTTGGTGAAATGCGGCAGCAGAGCGCTGTCCGACCATCACCTCTGCGCGAGCGCACCCGGCGGACGTGCCGCCGGGCGAGCTACATCATGCACGCATGTCCGTTCCACAGGGATGCATCAGCACTCACGCCAGCGATCCGTTCCAAGGACCCCGTTTTTTGTCTCGCCCGCGGCACACTCCTACCACTTTTTTGGTCGAGTGCCCCCTTCCCCCCTGGGGTCACGCTTGATTCGATGCCAGAGAGAAGGTGGGGGGGATTTTCCGGGGGTAATTGTTTGGCGGTAACTGTCTGGGGAATCATTGTCCTCGGGGGCATTTGCTGGGGGGGGGGGGGTAATTGTCTGTGAAATAATTGTCCAGTGGATGATTGTACGGGGGTAATTGTCCTCGGGGGTAATTGTCCGGGGGGGGGGTAATTTACCTCGGAGGCTAAATGTCAAGAATTGGTTGTCCGGAAGGTGATTTTCTGGGGGGAGGTAATTGTCCTAGAACCGGTGATAGGACCTAATGGTGGCTGGACCCATTGTAACGATACCAAATGATTGTTAGCCGAAATGGGTTTAGACAAAGTGATAGCGAACCAACTGAAGTTAGACCAAATGGAACATGTGGACGAAAATGAGAGTACACCAAGTGGTTATTAGACCAATTGGCTTTTAGACAAAAAGGTAATAGACGTAATGATATTGGACAAAATGGATATTGGACCAACTGAAAAAAATACAATTAGACTAAATATTAATAAACACAACGGCTATTAGACCAACTGGCTATTAGACGAGATGGTAATTAGACGAAATGGTTATTGGACTATGTTGATAGTTGACTAACTAATTGTAGACGAAGTGATATCAGACCATGCGATAGTGGGGAAAAGGCAGTAGACGAAATGGCAATGAAGCGACAAATGTCCATACAAAGAGTAATCCTGATTTCAAAATAATTTCATTCTCGTTTTCGTGTCTCAAAATACTAAGTAAAAGCATGTTTCATATCTTATCTGTAGCTCGAGTCCTGAAGAAAATACCGCTGTGACATTATGCGTTGCGACATGTGACATTATGCGTTAACGATTTGCTGCGACATTATGCGTTGCGACATGTGACATTATGCGTTAGAAAAACTACGACATTATGCGTTGACTGCGACATTATGCGTCGGACGCTCTTGGCATAATGTCGCAGATTGCGACATTATGCGTTGCTGCGACATTATGCGTTGGTGCGACATTATCGGTTGTAACAGGGCTGACTTTAATTCTTATGCGTTCTTACATCTTCATGGCTTTATCCTCATCTCTTCATAATGTACATTTTTTATTCGTTTGTTTATATCAGGAAATGTATGCAATGTATATGTATTTTTACATCTACAATGTGAACAAGCACAATTAATCCACCAGGCTGATAGGCATTGCTGTTTTAATGAAAACCATCATTAAATTAAATCATATTGTATCGAAAATGCTGGAAATATTGACATTTGAAAGCATTATTTAACATGTTCATGATATAGACTTAGGCCTACATTGCTATTGTTTACCTACAGATAGATTTTCAATGTGATTATATTATGGAATATTTAGATGTCATTTTCTCATTCTTTTGCTGATTTCAAAGAAATATTGTATTAATACTAGTTCTATACTAATATAATCGTGTTTTTGCTTACATATATATATTTAAATGAAATTAATTAAACTATCTGTGTTCTTTTCCTGATGTGCGTTCCCAAGAATGTCAATGTAGGATGGTCATGGTTGTAAACAAAGTTCTTCACTCATGCTCGGAATTGAAGGGTGAAAGTCGTAAAACTTCTCTGGATGATCCAATAATTTCATGAGGTTGGCCCATAAATGTTTGCATATTCCAGTTTTTTTTCTGAGCCTCTGAGTCAAGACACTATCCCTGTGACAGTAAAAAGAAAAAAAAACATATTTTAAGACTAAATTAAAGGAAATCCTCTCATTTCTTATCATTCGGTTTCGCCTTCATATGTATAAAGTGCACAAAACTAAAAATCAAAACAATTTTGTTTTACAGTTTGAACAACAATGAAAATATCACAAGCATGTTCATTTTTTCATATACCAAAGGTAGACTTACATCATTTAAAAACAGGAGAGGAGTACACTGACAACATTAACAACACAAGATAATTAAACAATATTACAGTTCAAGAATAACAAACAAGAAACAAAGAAAAACCAGCATATTCATTATGTAATATATCGAAGGTATAACATAAACAAAAAAATTCCAGGAACGATTGACCTATTGAAGGCAACCTCGATTGTCTGATAGTCAGGATCATATTTGAGAAAAGTAGACTGCCTTAGGTAAATTTTGTTAATGCTGAGTTAAGAGCGGTTTAGCATGATTTGAGGGCCCTGGATCCAAATATGCCGATTGCCTACCTACAGTTTGTTGTTAAAACCCTCAACTTGGTAAAAATAAAATAACATTTATTGCTGTTTTTGGTTTTCAAGATGACCGCCATTCACTGGAAACTCACATAACCTTTCTTTATCCACCCTAGAAATCATTTTCGGTCCCTATTCAGTGGTTTAGGGGGTTAAAAGTCTATTGATACACCCAATTTTATGAGCCTTCAAAATATAGCAGAGACACCAAAATAATGTTTCCTCTATGGGGTAATTGCCATTGATGTTTGTTTGCCGATCTGAATGCATTTTTGGGAGCCACCTTCAATTTTTAGACGAAACAGACAACAGAGTAACTCTGTAATTCGTCTTAACCTATATCATTTGAACCTGGAAATCATGCAAAAGAAAACAACAAATTCCTCTAGGAATATAGTGTATGCACTTTGCAGCCAAATTTGTAGGAGAAACATTAACCTTTTTCATCATGATTTTGTTTTATTCACCATCACTTACAAACCTTGAAACTTGTCCAATGTTATCCCTTCCCCCTGTAACCATCTGTTTTATTTTTTCATAGACCTCAAATTATTTCTACCATTGCAGGTGAATTTTATATGGATTTGGAACATTTAGAAATTACAACCGTCTATTATAGACGTCATTTTGGAATGACCTTTCTTTCACTGTAACATGTCTCAGTTTTTTGTACCCTAAGTTTCATGAAATATATCATTCTACCCCAAAAGCTATGACATTCCAAAAACCTAAGCTAGGTTGAGAATTGGTGTTGACTTCACCGAAGTCAACGCCGCCGTCGTAAAAGTGGCGTCCATGTTTGTATCTGTTATGCATGCTAGGAAAAACGGCGAACAAGATAAAGTTATCACAAAGCAAATATGCTAACACTGCCGCAAAATTATAAAACATTTGGCTATGTTATTTCTCAATCAGCAGTTGTGAATCGTGGCAGCCATTTTGGACTAAAAGATGGCCAATAAATCAATCGGATGTTTTATTTTTGCAACCATGCATGGGCATCAAAAATATAGCATAGACCCCAGTTTCTGATCACTCGAAATCCTTTATTATGAAAAACCGCATTCAACCTGCAGCCATTTTGACTTTCCCGATTTCAGGATGAAGACGTCAGGTTTGGAGAACATCATCTTTGGATTCAGCAGCCCTGAATTACCTGAACCATTAATCAGCATTAACATAAAATGCCTATAACATTTTTTCTGACCACATGTTTTAAAGTATGGACCTGACTATAATGTTTTTTTTGCCAATCTGAATGTTTATTAAAAGCCTCAAATTTTGGGCAATCCTTCGTCTTCGTCAGGGGTAAATGACAATGATCATATCAGTCAAAATCAGAGGGCGCAATCATATCAAATTCTTACTACTAATGTAAAGAGATCATATCCTCAGCCAGATACCATAAAAACGTCTGTGTGAGGATGACTTTACACACCGATCATAATTGATGTGATCATTTTCATTTACTTCTGATGAAGACGAGGGATGGTCGAAGATATGAGGCGTTTAATAAACATAAACCCCAATAATTGTTAAGGTTGGATGAAGTTTAACATTATCTAGGCCGTGGAGGAGGAGGGCTCGGAGCCCCCCCCCCCCCCCTCTTAACGATTGGCCGCGCGATTTTTTTTTACGGCGCCGCTCACTAACCTTTTAATTTCAAGTCTTGCGCAACCTTTGAGACCAATTTTGCGATGGGCGCTTACGCGGTTACGAAATTACGCAACATTTTGTAGGTGCATGTCAGACCAAAAATTGCTCAAAAACGTGATTCATGTACAAAGTCAATGGAAATTATATTTTCAACCAAAAATCATAAATGCATGATTGCTTGAAGTTTTATTCTAAATGGATTTGTTTCATGATGTTTATGGTCTCAAAAGAGTCTTCGACGAAAGTTCATTAAAAAAATTTGAAAAACAGAAGGTCGAAAACAAACAAATACATAAGAAATTGCAATAAACAATATAATACATAAGATATTGTTTTTATATCGCATTTCTTTCATGTAAATTTGCTAGGAACACCAAAAAAGGAGTTTCTATACAAAACATTAGATCGTTTGAAGCTTAGGGAGTTAGAGGAAAGAGAATTGTTATTTTGCATACTAATTTCGCATAAGTTAGTATAATCGGTTTATAGTGATTCGCATGAAATGAATTATTATACAATTTTGTAGATTATGTCCTATAAAACCTGCGTGCCAATTTTCAAGATCTCAAGGGGGTCTGGACCCCTCACCCCTCGCCGGCCATAATTAACTCCCGAAATATCCCGGCCTAGAAAGGGCAAAACATTATTTTATTAATCATCCTCAGCATATACATGATATATATATATATATATATATATATATATATATATATATATATATATATATATATATATATATATATATATATATATATATATATATATATATACACACACACACACACACCGTTTAAAAACAACCTGATTTTATAGTTGGAAAAAGAAGACTTTGCAAAAAGCATTAGCAGAATCATTCTGTAAATTCATAAACAGGATTTTTTCTGCAATTAAACAGAACAGGTCTGTTTAAAAAGTGGAAAATTTGTAAGGTTACATACACCAAATACCAATTTCCTGTAATTTTACATGATGTTCTCGAGACTCTGCTGCAGAAACTTATTTTATTTTAAGGACAGATTTTCTAAAAGTGTATATACACCCTATATGATATGATTATCATTCACATGGAAGTGCAGTGCCTTGAAATGTGGGGCAAGGTCAAAGTTCAAAAGTTGCAAAATGACGCAATATTGAAAGTTACTGTTCTTTTTTCCGTGGTGATGAGTGAGTTTTCAGTAATTTCTTTTAATTGTTTTCATGCACCTTAAAATCAACATTAACATGGAATCAAACACACTTCTGGACAAGCAAAAACATAAAAAAACAAGCATGGGTATTTCAAACAACGACACAAACCATGTTATCTCACAGAACCATCAATCACTACAATAGATACATAATAGAGTCACTAAGATTCTACAAATATTCTTTTGTCAATTAAAATAGAAAATGCTGTAATAAAATATCATTCAATATTCTGCTGAGTGTGTGAAGGAAATAAGTCAAATGAGAAAAAGTTGAGCATAGAATATTGGATAATGAAATTGAAGTAAACTAGAAATCAAAAAAATTAATTACCATTTGCAATGGGTCCACGACTTCGTATAAATGCTCTGAATTTGAGAATGAAATGAAAAAAACATTAGTATTATTAAAGCATAAATTATTGAAAACTGGACTCTTTAAATTGGGAAATAAATAACATTAATTACAACATGTTGGATATTCCATATTAGCACAATAAACAAATGAAAGATCGGTATTAAGTTTGGACATACTTCTTATAAATCAATTAAAAAGGTTTCGATGGCTTGGGCAGTGTGGATATTTATATTGTTATGTATTTTTATAACGGAAAATAAAACAAACAAACAGCTCGTTTAAGAATTGATAGGTAAACAACAAAAGAAAGGGGAGTGCGACTACATTCATGAGGCCGCCATCATCATCAAGCCTAATTGATCACGATGGCGGTCTCCTGTATTTCTTTGATTTATCACTTTGTAGAATTTATAATACATCTTGTTAATATCTATTTTCACTGCTTATATAATGACTTTTATTATTTTGTTATATGTTACCATTGTATATTTAGAAATGTTGATATTGATATAAATGCAGAAATAAAATGAATTAAAATCAAATATAAATGCTAGGCCTATCATTTTTTTTCTTGTATGGTAATTATGTCGGTCACAGACTATTTCGATATCAATACAAAGTTGGTGAGGGGCCATGCATACAATCTAACATTTTGTGTGACCAGAAAGTATTATTTTCTTTCATCAATATCAGTCCAAGATTCTGAATGTGTTTTAAAGGAAGTAATCGGGGGTGTGCGGCTGAAGGCTCGAAACCCATACCCATATTTAAGGGTCATTTTGGCTGAAAATGTACTTGTTTTTAGGGAGTTCATCCCAAAAGGGGCCATGTTTAAGGGTGGGTTTAAGAATCCATCCAACAAATAACTTTCAATTTCCACTAACAAAATGCGTTTTGTTTTTCTCTTTCCCTGTACTTGGGAATGGTTGAAGGAACAAGACACTGACAGTATTACCTTTTAGAAATCATTAGTTTAGCCTAAGTTGCGATTATCCGTGTGATTCTTTGTTCATTGCTTAAAGCAGAAGTAAGTTCATGCGTACGCTGTCCTGGTTCCAGGTCGTTTCTAATTATTACGGGGGGGGGGGGGAGGGAGCCGCCCAGGAAAAAGCAACGATTTGTTGTACTGTACGGGATTTATTATATACTTCGATGAAACAGCGGATGATTTCATTTTGACCGGGCATTTTGATCCCGTATTTGCAGGAATATTTGCACCAAAGACATTGAAGGAGAATATGGTTAAGGCCAGTATCTAAAAATTGGGGCCATGTTTAGGGATTCTCCAGCATAAAACAATACCCCATGTTGAGGGATCCATTCCAGCGTCAAATCCCCGTATGCCTTATTTCGTGATTCCCCCCCGGGAAAATATTTGGACAAATTTTTCAGTTATATATCATGTGCGGCTATTTTTATAATCTATGATTTGAGTATTTGTTTTTATCAGCAGTATTTCCCCATATAGACAAGCCATAAGGCATAATAAAGTAAATAGGAAAATAAAAACTTTAGAACAAGATAGCTTGTGTGAAAACAGAAAAATCGAAGAAACAAATCAACGAAAAAAAAATGGGCAAATAATGAGAAAGTTATGAGCATTTTAATATCTGCGATCACTAATGCTTTGGAGATCCTCCGATTGGCTATTCGACGAAGAGGTGTGATGTCACTTGTAAACAACTCTCCCAGAAGTTTTGTATATATTTCACTTAAAATGCCTCCTTTATCACATTTATCAGTAGATCATGTATTCTTTCGATAGGAGGGCATTTTACAACAGATAATGTCGCACCAACGCATAAGTGTCACAGTCAACGCACAATGTCGTAGTTTTTCTAACGCATAACGTCACATGTCGCAACGCATAATGTCGCAGCAAATTGTCAACGCATAATGTCACATGGCGCAACGCATAGTGTCGCAGCGGTATTTTCTTCGGGACTCGAGCTACAGATAAGATATAAAATATGCTTTCACTAAGTATTTTGAGACACGAGAAAGAGAATGAAGTGATTTGGAAATCAGGATTACTCTTTGTATGGATATCTATCGGTTTATTGCCATTTCTTCTACTTTTCCCCCACTATCGCATGGTCTGATATCATTTCGTCTACCATTAGTTAGTCAACTATCAACATAGTCCAATAACCATTTCGTCTAATTACCGTCTCGTCTAATAGCCGTTTTGTTTATTATCATTTAGTCTAATTGTATTTTTTTCAATTGGTCCAATATCCACTTTGTCCAATTTCTTACGTCTATTAAATTTTGGTCTAATAGCCAATTGGTCTAATAAACATACACGTAGATGTTTGTTGTTAAATGTATAAATAACATTTTGGAGGTATTTTGTAGTCCACCAAAGGGAAATTGTTTACATGTGACATCACACATTTTTCGCATTGTTAATGGAAGGATCTCTATAGCTGCATTAGTGATTGCAATATTCAAATGCTCACAACTTTTTCAATATTTTCCGATTTTCTCAAATTACCTCTAGAGAGGTAAAAATATTGATAAAAATGTAAAATACATGTATTATCATCATTCCATTTACAATAATTTTAAGGTACTAATCGAGATATGTTTGTGACTAAATTTGTAAATATAACATCTTAAGCCATTACCATGGCAACCAGATAACATCTAATTAAAAAAGCAGGGATGATAAGGTTA
Source organism: Lytechinus variegatus (assembly GCF_018143015.1). NCBI lineage: Eukaryota > Metazoa > Echinodermata > Echinoidea > Temnopleuroida > Toxopneustidae > Lytechinus > Lytechinus variegatus. Next base: position 5,450,828 of record NC_054747.1, on the reverse strand, counting down.
TGGATAGGTAAAAAAATACTATGAAAATAAACTTATATGTACATGCATAAGGTTTGACCTACTCAATTAATTTAGGGGGAATAATACAGTGAGTGTTCTGCATGACCTAATTAAAATGATACAGATCGATGTTGCTTGGTAATACTTGAATTCAACAATAAATATCAATGTTGCAAATGGCCTGTTGCCATAGCAACGGATCATTTAGTACCATTTCTTATTAAAAGAAGACTAGAATCTGATTTTTCTTGCATTTCCAATAATCTTAGTGTGCTAAATGTTAGATGCAAATATATAAATAACATCTAAAGCTATTGCCATGGCAACCAAATAATAACTAATTTGAAAGTAAAAAAAGCATGGTTGACATGATAATGGACAGGTGGATAATACAATTACAAATATAACTCAATGTGCGAACGATTTGGTCAGTATTTAATTTTGAACCAAAGATTCACTAAGTATTCTGCATGAGTTCTTTAGAATAATATCTGAATATGTTGCCTTGGTAATACTTGAATTTAAAAATATAATTGTTTTGCAAATGTGTGTATGGTTGCCATAGCAACAGATCATTTTATCCCCAGAAAATACCATCTTTGATAAAAAAAGCCTTGTAGAATCTTATTTTTATTCATTTCCACTAAGTTTAGGGTACCAAAAATACACGTAGATGTTTGTTGTTAAATGTATAAATAACATATCAAGGCATTGCCATGGCAATAACATAACATTTAATTTACAAAAAAGACATGACTGACAAGATAATGGACAGACGGAAAATACAATAATATTAAATTAATATGCGTAAGATTTGACCTACTCTTTTAATTTTGAACAAAAGTTACATATTTCACTAGGATGACAAAACTTACGGTTATTTTGATAATACTTGAACGTAATGATAAACATCAATGTTGCAAATGGCCCCAGAAAGTACACATTTCGACAAAATATGTTGATTTTATTTCCTTTTCCCTTATTGGAGGGTCATACATAAATATGGTAAATGATAAGCACAATCTTATTTCATTATACATGGCATCGAAATAAGACCTACAAAAATAACATCAGACTTTTTGGGCTCAAATAACTTCCCGAAACTCTAATTTCGATGCTGGACAATCTTGGTGTCTACACTAGTGTTTCAAGGGTAAACTAATACTGTACATTGTGTCAAGTTGAAAGGTCAGTCAGGTGTCAATTGTGTTCAAAACTTCAAAGATGGTCAGAAAAATGGGGATTGTAATGTTACTTAAAAGTGGACATAGTACATTTAAAATACACCTTGGGATGTTATTTTAGTGTCTACACCAGGGTTTCAAGGATCAAATGATACTTTGGGACTGGTTACAATGATGTTTAGTTGTCCGTTTTGCCTGAAAATCCAAGATGGTTTCCATAAATGGGTTCTAAAATTAGCGACTGGTCCTTTGAAGTGGATATAATATCCACTTGTGAGAAAAAATGTTTTTGCCTACATTCAAAATGCAAGCAGATAAATGTTAGTAACAGCGCCCATTTTGATGTAATTTTAGAATCTACCTTGGATTTTGGACAAAATTGAAAACTAATCATCCTTGTTACTTGTCCAAATTTAATAGTGGACCCTTCATACCACAGTGTAGACACCAAAATTGTTTCTCACAGGTTGTATGAACTCTGATAATTTTCGAGTGATAGAAGTCATTTTAGATGCCATTTTGGAAACCCTCTTGGATTTTTAAGCAAGATTGACAAATGGATATCATTGTAACGAGTCTTAACGTATTTTTAAAACTTGAAACCAAAGTGTGTACACCAAAATCATTTTCCTTGGTGGATTCTGAATGAACTATGTCCATTTTTAAGCAACAGACTCCAATTAGAGTCCAAATGTAGGAAGCCATCTTGGATGTTGAGACATACTGGATTACTTGTCCTTGTAACTTATTCCAATGTACATGATGTATTTATTGACTATGAAAACCATGGTTTAGATATCAAAAAATAAGTCCTTGGCAGATATTACACGAAATATGTCCGTTTGTTAGTAACAGGGTCTATTTTATATTCCATTTTTGTCTCGCCTGCGTAGCGGAGCGCGACATAGGTATCACTATTTCCGGCGTCGTCGTCATCAACAATTGTGTTGTACACCCAATAAATTTTTATAGCTTCGAGGTGGGATCACCAAATTCATACCAAAGGTCCATCTCCTGAAGGCACAGGTCAAGTTCGAATATGAGTCGAATATGAATAAGGTCAAAGGTCAATGAACTTTCCATGACTGGCACTGTGCTATGTTGTACACATAATAACTTTCTATATCTTCTAGGTGGGATCACCAAATTCATACCAGAGGTCCATCTCCTGAAGGCACAGGTCAAGTTCGAATATGAGTCGAATTTGAATAAGGTCCAAGGTCAATGAACTTTCCATGACTGACACTGTGCTGTGTTGTACAAACAATAACTTTCTATAGCTTGTAGTACTTCACTCTTGCATCATTTACTTATCATATGCACACAGATCAATGTAGAAAACTCTACTGCTTAAGTGAATGCCAGATTGCTAAAAATCACACACAATAAGTTTTCATATTTATCTGTCATGCACACCCTTTCCTCCATTTTTTCAAACAATAAGTTTGCCATAACACCATAATAATTGATTAAATTTTACAATTTAACCCACATTATTATCAATTACATTCTTTTTCACTAACATTAATTTCCTTACTTGCAAGGAAATAATTATAGCTTCATAGTATTAACAGCATTCTTAGTGTACCATTAATGCATTTGTAAACTGTCAGAACCACAATTCACCCCCTAAACTGCTTACAGCCTCAGAAGTCAAATAGCATAGTTTTGACATGCAGTTTCTTCATGACTGCAATATGCAGGCGAGACAACGCTTGGCGTTTGCCTTGTTGGAAGCCACCTTGGATTTTTGGACATACTTGACCACTGACTATTCTTGTAATTTGTCCTAATGTATATATAGTTTGACACATTTCACCATGACATAAACATATTCCAGGATATTACACAAACTACACTTTTTTATGCAGCAACAGCAAATTTAGACTCCATTTTGGAAGCCATCTTGGATTTTTCATATACTGGACAACTGACTGTCCGTGTAACTTGTCATAGTGTATTACGTGACCATTGAAACCACGTTCTAGACACCTAAATCATATATCCCAGACGGATATGAAATGAGCTGTATCCATCAATATATCAACGGCCATTTCAAACTCCATTTTTGGCAGCCATCTCAGGGTTTTGGACACATCAGACCACTCACTGTCCTTTTAACCTGTCACAATGTACTACTTCATTGCAAAGAAACCAAATTAAGTCGCTGAAATTAGATATCATTTGGTTGTCATGGCAATGGTATAAGTTATTTGTATATCAGCAGCAAACACAATGCTTTGCACTCTAAAATTATGGGAAATGTATGACAAAATGCAGATTCTAAATTGTTTTTCGATCAAATTTGGTACTTTTCTCGGGAAACAAGGAATTGTTGCCATGACAACGGGCTATATGCAACATTGATATTCATCATAAAATTCAAGCATTACCAAGGCAACCTCAAATTTTATCATTCCAATGAACTAATGCGAACCACTGTAATCTTTGTACAAAATTAATTGACTGGGTCAAACCTTGAGTTAATAAATTGGATTTTCCACCTGTCAATTGTCATGTCAACTTTTTTTTATTTTTTTAATTAGATGCTATTTGGTTGCCATGACAATGGCTTTAGATGTTATTTGTAATAACAGGAAACATATCCATTCTTACCCTTAAATTTGGGGAAATGAAAGAAATATCAGATTCTACAGTCCTTTTCTAATAAAAACTGGTATTTTTCTTTGATAAATGAGCCGTTGCTATGGCAACAGGTCATTTGCAACATTGATAATTATCGTTGAATTCAAGAATTACCATGGCAACATCAATGTTTATCATTCTAATTAGTTCATGCAAAACACTCATTGTATTGTTTCCCCTAAATTAATTGAGGTCAAACCTCATGCAGGTACATTAAGTTAATTTTCATTGTATTTTTTCACCTGTCCTTAACCTTGTCATCCCTGTTGGGTTTTTTTTAATTAGATTTTATCTGTTTGCCATGGCAATGGCTTAAGATGTTATATCTATAAATTTAGTTACAAAAATATATCTCGATTAGTACCTTAAAATCATTGAAAATGGAATGATGATCATACATGTATTTTACAAATTATCAATATTTTTACTTTTCTAGAAGTAATTAGCTATTGCCATGGCAACGGGATCTTTGCAATTTTATTTATTTAATTCAAGCATTACCAAGGCAACATAAAGTTTTATCTTCATAAAGAACCCCTGCAGATCACTTTCTGCATTTTTGTTCAAATGAGGGGTGAAAACTTAAGCATACAGATTAAGTCAATTCCAATTGTTTTTTTCCACCTGTCCAATGTCTTGTCAACCTTGTTATTTTTGTAAATTAGATGCTGTTTGGTTGCCATGGCAATGGTTTGAGATGTAATTTATACATTTAGCAATCAAAATATCTTTTTTTAACACTGTAAAATTAGGGAAAATTAAAGATAAATCATATTCTACAACTTTTTAAATCAAAATTCTTATTTTTCTGGGGAAAAACAAGCCGTTGCCATGTTTGATTTATTGTTTCTTCTTCATTCGTAACATTCGTATAATACATTTTTCATAACATAATAAACATGATATGTTAGCATTTTGGCATGAATCATAAATAAAGAGTACTAAAAAGATAATTCCAGACAAAAATGATTAACTATATGATATTCACAATTTGCAGGAGATCTTGAATATTTCTAAATTTTACATGTATTCAATTGGGAGCTTAATAATTATCTTTTTGGTCATCTACATGTATATCATGTTTATCTACCATTTACAGGGGAAAGTATGTCATTTTTGATAAATTAATCCGTAACGGCCGAAAATGGCATTTATGAATTTACCTTCCATCTTTAAAATAAATCTTACGGTAAATACTAATACTTGTGAAAGTTTCATGCTTTAGTCAAAATTTGCACAATTGTTGTGATTTTTTAAGCTTACCCGCTCTACTATTAAAAGGTTTCGTATGTAAGGGAATCCACATTAAATTGCAATTTTGTAAGTATTGTCATAACATTTCTCCCTTTCTCAAATAAATAAAATAAAATCAGCAGATATTCCTATAACACCAGAGTAAATTGATTATGATGTATATTGTCAATAAGGGTGGGGCACGTTACCAAGCCCCCCCCCCCTACACCCTTGAGTTAACTAAAACCAAGGGGATTTCTTTTTTCTTTGGTAGAAACCTTTCCCTGTAAAGAAAAAACGTGTTTCCATTGTTAACATGTTAAGGGAAAATGTAAACCTTCTAAGCATAAATTGTTGTAGAATTTCATAATCTACACTATCAAAGCGCTGCGATTTTTTTTTACTAAATGAACCTTTTTTAAAAGTGTAGAGAATATGCCAACATTTGACTTACCTACTTTCCTGCACAAATCTTCTTTTACATTTTTCTTCATACAATTCTTATATGCTTTAAGAAGTATAACAGGAAGAAAATAATTAAAAGTTTAGTTATTACATGAAACATGACCAAGTCATTTTACTATGAATTTATATTCATGCCTTGTTCTGTGCATGTGATGACATATGTTTTTTTCATTTGATATTAAGGACTGTCTTTAGCTTATGTAAGTGTGATAAGTGTAAATAAAAGCCAATGATATTAATTATTCTAGAGTATAACCTTGCATTCATGAATACTTGTAGTAACGATTTGATTTTTTGTTCAACGGCCGATTTGCTGGTAACAAAATTAACCAGCATTTTAATCAAACATATATATCGCCCTCTCTCAGCAATATATTTTATTTTTCCTTTAAACTGTGTTCGTTTAGCATGTTTCTTACACATTTAAGGATTTGATATCAAGAAGCGACAGATAACTTTATATATTGAGATTTTCAGCACAATCCAAGCTATGAAATAGGTTTTTTTATAAAAAAAGAAACCCTACGCAAATATATATTTCATTTTTTTATAATCTTGCCACGTGGATCTTCTTATTGAATAGACAAACAATATACAGTATTACTAAATAGGTTCATTATTGCGGATTGGAATATTCGCTAGAGGGTATTCATTTGTCTCGCAATCTACTATGGTCAACAAGGAAATTCGTGATCACTCTCGCAAAAAGTGTTCACTTGCTTTTTAGGAAATTCGTGATCACTCTTGCAAAAAAGTGTTCACTAGCTTACACGTTCACGAGCTTTCGAGTGCCGCTGCACCTCTTTATCAAGTGACGAAAAATTGTCCGATATCTCTCTCTTGTGCGCACGATCTTGGAGATTAGTATAAATAGAGTACGATATCGGACAATTTTTCGTCACTTGATAAAGAGTTGCAGCGGCACTTGAAAGCTCGTGAACTTGTAAGCTAGTGAACACTTTTTGCGAGAGTGATCACGAATTTCCCAAAAAAGCCAGTGAACACTTTTTGCGAGAGTGATCACGAATGTCCTTGTTGACCATAGTAGATTGCGAGACAAATGAATACCTTCTAGCGAATATACAGTATTAACATATATTTAACTTCACTTATCAAACTGAGAACTTACCAATATAACAATAGAATATCTTTAACATCACCTAAATTCAATCAATGTCAAGATATGTTTAGATCATAAAGAAAATTGTCGAAATACATTCAAATTAGATCATAAACATATTTGCATATAAGAATAAAAGCATCAAAAATCAACTTTCAAGATGTACTGTATATGTACTACATTCTAATTGGTAAAATGCAAAAGAACACACCGGTTGTTACCATATATATTCTTGGCCTGTCAACTGGGGGAAGAACCTAATAGCTTTTACGAGAAAGCTATCTGTTGTAAATATTTGTATCATGACAACAAATATAGTATCCAGGACTCTACCCTTAGGACTATAAAAACACTGATTCACAGTAAAACTGTAGAAATTAAGCAATATGGGGATTCAAACCTGGACTATTTTGTTCTTCGACGTCAATCAATGTGTCATCTTCAATGAATGCATTGGATGCGATGACAGGCATAACAAGAGAGATGAGAACTGCGACAAATTTTAGTTTTGATGCCATATCTCCGCCAGTCCTAGAATAATTCATGAATACATAAAGAATAACATTTTTCAGTTTTTAAGACATGATCAACAATAATTGTTGCGAATGTTGGTTCATTTGGTATAGGCCTATGAAGGGTCGAGGGTTCGATTCAAAGCAGTGTCATATTGTAAAGAAACTCTTCTTGTATGAATTGCAAAAATGGTAATTCGCATATTCTGGAAAGAATCAAACTTTAGTTCATTACACTTCATATTAACGATGGGAATAAAATATTAATCAAATAATACAAAACATAATGAATGGATGACCTCATCCATAACTTTTTTGTGAAAAAATAACCAGAACTTTAAAATGTCATAACTTTATTCTATTTTTATATCAGATTTTGATGCAAAGTTATACCTATCATTTTTTTTTTCTTTTTTTATTGAAATTAGCTTTTGGCTGGGGTGGATGTGCACCTTAAAGGCAGTCATCTATATTTTGTTTTGCTAGGGTTAACACAGTCTTTTCAAATATATGTACCTGTATTTTCTTGTAAATACACGCAGACAGAACTTACCAATTTACGTTCGATTGTTTGATCAACGTCTGAGTCGAGGAAAATTTGTCGAAATGCTGTCACACCACAGGAGAGCACTTGATGAATGATTTTCAATTACTTTATCATACCTGTATGTATGAAGATTTCAGCCCGTAAAAAATTTTACTCATTTATCTTTTTACCACAATAATTTCACGTAAACCTCTGTGGAAAAGACGAATCCATCTGGTCCTATATATTTCCATTTCTATAGGTGGGACCAAGGCCGAGTCTGTTCAGCAGGATATTATTTATATTTCTCATGACATCCTGAATTCCTTTTCATTTACATGTGATTCTATCGTTCTCATACTGATGATTTGTTTTACAAGTCGAATTCGTACAGGGCAATTCATGTACGAATTAAACCTAAATGTAACCAAACAAATTATTGATTAACATTTTACCCCAAAAAACACAACTATTCACAATCAAGGGCGGAAATCTCTCCCCAAAATGGCTGGAAAATTAGACAAGCCAAAATAAAATAATAAGATAATCTCGTCCATAATACATGTTTTATTTCGATTTTTAATGATGTATATTTTTCCATCATAAAAGACCAAAAATAGAAGGGGGAATATTTGATATTGTGCACCCTACTATTTTGGGTAGGAGGGACGCCCCCCCCCCACACTGTACCCCGTGGGATTTTGCCCAACCCGACAGACCCTCCGTTTCCATCCTCCCCGTACCCGCACACACAAAAGTTGAATTACTACTTTGAATTGTTTTAAAATCAAGTTAAAAAATAAATTCTCGAATCATAAAGGGCGAATTCCAATTGAGCGATCGGTACACAACTAGTTTTATCTTCCTCCCATCCCTTTTTTCTCTCTCTTTCCCACTTCCTCTCTCCCTCTCTCTCTCTCTCTTTCCTCTTTCACTCGCTTTTACTTTTCTTTCTTTCATTAACTCCATATTCCATTTATCAACCATCACGTAATCTTTATCTACACCCCCTCCTTCTCGTATGCTATACCTATACTAATCTATCTTTACCCAATTCTTTGAGGGATCATCTTTATCTACACCCCGCCCCTCCTTCTCGTATGCTATACCTACTAATCTATCTTTATCCAATTCTTTGAGAGATCATCTTTATCTACACCCCCTCGTTCTCGTATGCTATACCTACTAATCTATCTTTACCCAATTCTTTGAGGGATCATCTTTATCTACACCCCCTCCTTCTCGTATGCTATACCTACTAATCTATCTTTATCCAATTCTTTGAGGGATCATCTTTATCTACACCCCCTCCTTCTCGTATGCTATACCTACTAATCTATCTTTATCCAATTCTTTGAGGGATCATCTTTATCCACACCCCCTCCTTCTCGTATGCTATACCTACTAATCTATCTTTATCCAATTCTTTGAGGGATCATCTTTATCTACACCCCCTCCTTCTCGTATGCTATACCTACTAATCTATCTTTATCCAATTCTTTGAGGGATCATCTTTATCTACACCCCCTCCTTCTCGTATGCTATACCTATACTAATCTATCTTTACCCAATTCTTTGAGGGATCATCTTTATCTACACCCCGCCCCTCCTCGTATGCTATACCTACTAATCTATCTTTATCCAATTCTTTGAGGGATCATCTTTATCTACACCCCCTCCTTCTCGTATGCTATACCTACTAATCTATCTTTATCCAATTCTTTGAGGGATCATCTTTATCTACACCCCCTCCTTCTCGTATGCTATACCTATACTAATCTATCTTTACCCAATTCTTTGAGGGATCATCTTTATCTACACCCCGCCCCTCCTCGTATGCTATACCTACTAATCTATCTTTACCCAATTCTTTGAGGGATCATCTAATGTCACTAATGCGCACCGCTGTCTTCGCATCGTGCAGGCAGTCTACGTGTATAGTGGCGGGCTGCTACATTGCGGTGCAGGGGTGTTCAACTTACATATCGTGAGCGCACTCAGCTGCGTGTTTTCACTTCTTCTCCTTTATCTCCTTTTCTTGTCGTTTTTCCTCGCATTACTTGTTTTCATAAATTTCCCTCTCACTTTCCTTGTTTTCTCACTCCCTTCAGTTTTGTAACTCTTCTTGATCACTTGCATTCATTGGCACACCCCCCGGTCAAAAATGGTACGATCCTATCCAGTATACACTCAAGTCTTCGCTGTACGAATAATGAAAACGTGCAAAATTCTTCACGCGCTGCGTTGCCTAGCTATGCGTGTGTACTGTGTACTATACTGTACACACAATGCCATCGGCTGAACCCGCAAAACTATAGTGACCAATTATTGCAAAAGCTTTTGCAAATGTGAAAAGTGGCAGAGGTTTTTTTATCCAATCAAAATCATTCTTAGGTATTCGCAATCTACATCATTTTCTGCAAAATGTCTTTTTTGATAGGGTCTATTGTGACGTATATATTTTTCACAACAATGTGAAGTCGCACCAAACGTTTCGTTTCCCGCACTTGCCCATTGGCTCATGTACTGATGTACAAATGGATTTCCAAAATCATCAAGAAAGGTTCCAAAAACCTCAAAAGTGACAGAACTTAATTTGACTAAAATTAAATGAAAATCATATCATGTTCAAGGTGAGGATCTGCTCTATTCTATTCTGTTTTGATAGATCACCTTGTTGACGCGTTTGGGAGATATCTTAGCAAATCCCTCAAAAACGGCGTATTTTCTATTATTCTCCATAGGGAAATAATTTAACACGCTACGCACTGCAAAAAAGGAGCGCAAACAAATTGATATGACACGTATAATGTACTTATTACAAACAAAAATAATAACGGCCGTTTTCAACCCGCCGTATAGCAAATGTGACTGAGGTATAGTGGTAAATTTTTATTTTGAGAAAAAGGTTTCACCCCACGTGGGAAACTTTACCTACGATAAGTTCACTACCTGGTATTCTGAGAGTTAAATTTCGTTGATATATATTCCCCGATGAATAGGGCTGTCTGCATCTGACGTCATGCGAAATGAATATGCATTGTGTTAGTTATTGAGCCATGTCTTTTGTCATTTGGCAATAACACATTTCATACAATAGAATTGCTTTCCTCGGTTGGGTTATCAATTACCAAAGGTCCGTTGCAGAAAGAGTTGCGTTTAAACGCAAGTCAAAAAATCGATTGCAAGTCCCAAATACGCGCTGTTGATTGGTTGAAAATCAAGTTGTGCATGCTCTTTAGAGTTTCGATTGATTGCAGCTCTTTCTGCAGCGGGCCCATGGTATATTATTATGAGATTCCAAATTGTGAGAGGAAGTAGATTATAGGGGTGCCTACTGTATGGATCCACCCTTCACATGCTTCATGTCAGATATTTTCCTTTGCCGTGTATAACAGAATTATACATGTATATGCATGAATTTGGTTACTAAACATGTAGCACGATAACTACGTCAATATTTTAAAGAGTGATTTTTTATGCTTCTAAATATTGTAAATAAGTCATTAATTTTTGTAATAAATGCACATTTAAAATTACATTAAAGCAATTTAGGCAAATTTAGACAAATAGAGAGATTTTGAGAAGCTCAAAATTCATGATAAACTTGTCCTGCTCAGAGATGGTGGTTTGATGTATAGAGCAGGCGTGCTTTAGTAGTGGATACACACACACCCTAACTCACCCCCCCCCCCCCCACACACACACACATAGAAAATTGTTGATATTATAAACTTTTATGCTCTGAGAGGCGGCTGGTGTCTGATGTTGTAGAACCCTTTTGAGGGGGGGTATCAGGTTTAAAGGCTTGGTGGCCCTTCATTTCCCATCATCGCTTCGTTGCCTCGACCTGACCTGACCGTGAGCTTGGAAGAAAGATTTTACACGGCTTGTTCTCACAGCAATAACTACTATATTCTAAGAGCCGGGTAGAAAAAATGGCTCAACAAATTCGCTGCTCAGAGGACCGGTCCATCCCAACATGAAATTGAGTTGAATAAAAAGAGAAATATCCAACAAGCTAAACACTGAAACTGCCATCAAAATTGGATGTAAAATAAGAAAGTTATGTCATTTTAAAGTTTTGCTTCATTTTACAAAACATTTATATGCACATCCTGGTGGGTATGCACATGAGAAGACAGATGACGTCATCAACTCACTATTTCTTTTGTATTCTATTAAATAAAATACGAAATTTTCTAATTTTCTCCTCATTGTCAAGTGAAACAACAATTAATCCCTCCCTAGACATGTGGAATTAGCGTTGTTTAATACTATATGATTCAGTCAGGTTGGTCCTTATTGTCAAATCTGTAAAAAAAATGAAAATAATGTATAATTCAAACAATAGAAAACAAAAGAAAAAGTGAATGAGGGACATCATCGACTGTCTCCTTTGCATGTCACTGAGTTGTGCATGTCACTGTTTTGTGAAAAATAAGCAAAACTTTAAAATGTTATAACTTTATTATTTTACATACGGTTTAGATGACGTTCTCAGCATTATGGTAGTTTGATTTTTCTCAATTTAATCAAATAAACATTTTTCTGGGCTGGGCATGACCTGTTCCCTGTTCAAATTACAGATATCAAACACATTAATGACAATTTTCAAACACGTTTCATTTTTACTTGTTTAAGAGGCTGACTTTAATTCTTATGCGTTCTTACATCTTAATGGCTTTATCCTCATATCTTCATAATGTACATTTTTTTATTCGTTTGTTTATATCAGGAAATGTATGCAATGTATGTATTTTTACATCTACAATGTGAACAAGCACAATTAATCCACCAGGCTGATATGCATTGCTGTTTTAATGAAAACTATCATTAAATTGAATCATATTGTATCAAAAATGCTGGAAATATTGACATATGAAAGCCAAATTTAACATATTCATATATAGACTTCGGCCTGAATTGCGTATTGCTTACCTACGGAAAGATTTTCAATGTGATTATATTGTGGTATATTAAGATTTCATTTTCTCATTCTTTTGCTGATTTCAAATCAATATTGTATTAATACTAGGTCTACACTAATATAATCGTGTTTTGTTTATATTCAAATGAAGAGAATTAATATATCTGTGTTTTTTTCTGATATGCCTTCCCAAGATTTTCATTGTTCAAATGTAGGATGGTCATGGTTGTAAACAAAGTTCTTCATTCATTCTTGAGATTGAAGTGTGAAAGTCGTAAAACCTCTCTGGATGATCCAATAGTTTCATGAGGTTGGTCCATAAATCTTCGTATATTCCAGTTTTCCCCAGCCTCTGAGTCAAGACACTATCCCTGTGATAGCAAAACAAAACACACATCTTTAGACTAAATTGAAGGAAATCCTCTCAGTTTCGTCTTCATATGTATAAAGTGCACAAAACTAAATCAAAACAATTTTGTTTTAAAGATTAAACAAGTAAGAAAACATCACGAGTATCTTCATTGTACTATATTCATTTAAAAACATGAAAAGAGTACACTGACAACATTTAACAACAGGAGAAGAGAATTAGACAATAAAAGAGTTCAGATAATAAACAAGACAAAGAAAAGAAAACCAGCATTAAAAATAAATCCAGGAACGATTGACAAATTGAAGGCAACCTTGATTGTCCAATAGTCAGGTTCATATTTGAGAAAAAGTAGACTGCCTTAGGTAAATTTTGAATTAAGAGTGTTTTAACATGATTTGAATCCAAATATGCTGATTGCCTACCTAGAATTCGAATTTAAATCCTAAAATTCGCAAAAACAAAAATGGCCGCTATTCTACACAATTTTTTGCTCTTTTTGAACATATGCACTCCTGGGTACCTAAAAATCCAAGATGGAGTCCAAAATGAATGCCATAGCCTAAAATTCACGATTCATCTATTACCTACTTTAGTGCCCTTAATTTTGGATTTAACATGTATAATCAATGGTGACTTTAAGGGTCAAGTAGTAAATTGTGACAAGTTACAAGGACAGTCAGTGGTCCAGTATGTTAAAAAAAATCATGCTGGCTTCCAAAAGTGGAGTCTTTAAAGGTCAAGTCCGCCTCAGAAAAATGTTGGTTTGAATCAATAGAGAAAAATCAGACAAGCACAATGCTGAATATTTCATCAAATCGGATGTAAAATAACAAAGTTATGACATTTTAAAGTCTTGCTTATTTAAAAAAAAAATAGTTATATGAACGAGCCAGTTACATCCAAATGAGAGAGTCGATGATGTCACTCACTCACTATTTCTTTTGTGTTTTTGATTGTTTGAATTACACAATATTTCATTTTTTACGAATTTGATGATTAGGACCTTCTTGCCTGAGGCAAAAAATGTTAAAATAATGGAATTCCACGTGTTCAGGGAGGAATGAAACTTCATTTCACATGACAATGACGAGAAAATCAAAATATTTCATATTTCAAACAATAAAAAAACAAAAGAAATAGTGAGTGAGTGACATCATCGACTCTCTCATTTTAACGTAACTGGCTCGTTCATATAACTGAATGAAGCGAAACTTTAAAATGTCATAACTTTCTTATTTTACATCCGATTTTGATGAAATTTTCGGTGTCATGCTTGTTGATTTTTTCTCTTTTTATTCAAATCAAGTTTTTGTTGGGGTGGACTTGTCCTTCAATGGCTGTTGTTACAGAAAAACTGACATAAATTGTTTGATAACCGCCCGGGGTATACGATTTTAGTGTTTAATCCTTGGTTTAAAGGGTCAATTAATATTACAAGGGCAATCACTGGTCATGTATATCAAAAAATGGAGTCTAAATGGCCGCTGTTAATTAAAAAATTAGACTTCACTGGGAAGAAATTATTTCGGTGGTTTTGGATTAGTTATTAGGGTATGAAGCTGTCGATTTTGACTAAAACACTATTAAAAAATATGGCTTTCAAACCTATGTCTATAATGAAATGACTCCAATCATTTAAAGTTCATTCAATATCCACCTTTGAAAACAAAAATTATCTCTACACTATAGTAGCTGGAAGGTTGAAATAATACGTCGGGACAAGTCACAAGGATGGTCAGTTTCCATTCTTTTCTGTTTTTTACAAGATTATTGTAGCACTACCGTCTAATTTTGTAAAGTTTAACAGCCAAATTTCTAAAAGAAACAGCAACCATATCTTGAAACCATCATGATTCTTTTTTACATATTGCAACAATGACAAACCTTGAAACCTTTCCAATGTTATCTCCCCCCCCCCTCCCCCTGGAACCATTTATTTTATTTCTTCAAAGACCTCAACAAATTTCTACCGTGGCAGGTGAATATGATATGGATTTGGAACAATTACAACGTCTATTATAGACGTCATTTGTGAAGGTCAACTTGAATTCTCTGACTATGTTGTAAATTTTTCCTAATGGCTGATGCATTGTTCGTCTTAATTTTGTTTTTTTTAAACATAATTAAACTCCTCTGATGAAGCTTCAGTAAGCAATTGATGATTTACTTTATTTTGTAGACTTGATGGCACAACGACTGCCGTTTTAGATGCCACCTTGTACTTCCAGATACCCTTAACGACCTTTTTTCAGTCAAACCTGTCTCAGATTCTTTTTTATAGACCTAAGTTTCATATATTCTTATACCCCCCAAAAGTTATGACATTCCAAACGCCTGACCAATGTTGCGATTTGATGTTGACTTCGGCGACTTCGCCGCGGCCAAAGTCATTGCTGCCGTCGTAAATGCAGCGTCCATGTTTTTCTTCTGCTAAACATGCTAGGAACAAATGGCGAACAAGATAAAGTTATCGCAATGCAAATATGCAAAAATTGCCGCAAAATTATCAACAATTTGGCTATGTTATTTTTCAATCAGCAGTTGTGAATCATGGCAGCGATCATAGAAATCGTTTATTAGGAAAAACTGCATTCAAAATGATGTCATTTTGTTTTTCCCGATGTAAGGATGACGACGTCAGGTTTGGCAAACATCATCTTTGGATTCAGCACCCCTGAATTACCTTAACAATTAATCAGCATTAACATAAAATGCCTAAAGCACTTTTTTTCAGAGCACATGTTTTAAAATCTTGACCTGACTATAATGCTTTTTTGCCAATCTTATGAGGTTTTTTTTAGTCTCAAATTTTGGGCGATCCTTCTTCTTCGTCAGGGGTAAATGACAATGATCATATCAGTCATATTCAGAGGGCGCAATCATATAAAATCCTCGCTACTAATGTGATGGGATCATATCCTCAGCCAGTTACCATAGAAACGTCTGTGTGAGGATGATTTTACACACCAACTATAATGATTGATGTGATCATTTTCATTTACTTCTGATGAAGACGAGGGATGGTCGAAGATACGAGGCGTTTAATACACATTAGAAAATAATTAGGTTGGTTTTAGTTTAACCCTTTCTCTATTCGCCCAATATTTTCGCCTCGCGAATTTTTTTCTGACCGCGCTGCTCGCTGACTTTTTAATTTCAAGTCTTGCGCAAACTTTGAGACCAATTTTGCGACGCCCGGGTACGCAGTTCCGAAACTATGCAACATGTTTTAAATGCATGTCAGACCAAAAATTGCTCAAAAAACGTGATTCGTGTACAAAGTCAATGGAAATTATGTTTTCAACCAAAAATCATAAATGCATGATTACTTTAAGGTTTGGTCTAAATGGATTTGTTTCATGCTGTTTATGGTCTCAAAAGAGTCTTCGACAAAAGTTCATTGAAAAAAAAACAATCAAAAACAGAATGTCGAAAAACACATGCACAAATACATAGGAAATTGCAAAAACAATATAATACATAAGATATTGATTTTTTATTGATTTTGCAAAGAACACCCAAAAAGAGTTAATATACCAAACATTAGATCATTTGAAGCTTTTTTAGGGAGTTAGAGGAAAGAGAATCATTATTTTGCATACTAATTTCACATAAATTAGTATAATCGGTTTATAGTGATCGCATGAAATAAATTATTATACAATTTTGTAGATTATGTCACATAAGACCTGCGTGCCAATTTTCAGCGCGATCGTGCGATCAGCGATCTCAAGTGGGTCTGGAAGCCTCCTCGCCGGCCATAATAAACCCCCGAAATATCCCGGCCTTGAACGGGCAAAAAAAAAAATATCAACCATCCTCAGCTTTATATATATACACTCAGCAAACATAGTTCTTGGACACTTATAAAAGTTAGAATATTCCATATGGATATTTGATTAAAGGTAAATCATTGTATGTCAACATGACCAGACAATATGTTCATCTTGCAGTATGAAATGACATTTTCATGTAAAAGGTCATGCATGGGTGGTTAAATGCTTTAAACAATAGCAATGTCAGTAAAAGAAAATTGCTAGCAAATGATCTGTCATTCTTTCAGTTGTGAAAGTTTGTGTGGCATAAATATCCATTAAACGATAAAAGCAAACTTAAAGTCAAATACCACTCTAATACAGTGAAGAGAAAGTTATCCACCTTGGATGCATCACTATTCAAATGGAATTTTAAGTCAAAGTTAGTCAATGAACAAAATGTCAAATTTCAGTATCTTGGCATAAGCAAAAGAAAATTATCCTTATCCTCCTATCTACTGCAGGGGAGGTGGCCCTAAGTCGACCACTCCCAGGACAGTCTCTAACTCCACTAGTAGCCAAATACCGCTGGTTCAAATATGATATTGTTGGTGACACTTAGAAATATCGAGCCACTTGTCTAAATGACTGCCCAGACTGCAACATTCCTATTGCTCTTGCATGCTCTTGGTTGGAAAGCTTCATCTTGCAAGTAAGTATCCAAATGATCCATCTCATTATGCATCTCATGATGCATCCCTAAGCATTCACTTCAAATGATAAACGCATGTTGAAATTGCTGAATGTACGCCTACAGGATAGCCATGATCATTAGCATTTGAATGGTCCATTTCTTGCAATTTTCTTTTACTGACGTTGCTATTGTTTAAAGCATTTAATTACTCATGCATGACTGTTCACGTGAAAATGCCTTGTCATACTGGAAGAGGAATATTGTCTGATCATGTTGACATACAATAATTTGCCTTTAATCAAATATCTATTTGGAATATTTTAACTTCTTTAAGTGTCCAAGAACTTTGTATTTATTTATTTATTTATTTATTTTTATTTATTTATTTATTCATTGCAACCATGACAGTTGGATTATTGACAATTCAAAGAAGTACAATTAAGTACACAATTACATATGAAATAAATATTTAAAAACCAGTGAGAAATTTGTAACAATATACACTGTACATTAATACCAAAAAGAAGCAGGAAATAGAGAATAATCAGTATAAGAAGGAAAACGGAATATAAAGAATAAGCAGGGAATGAAAACAAGAATATCTATTCAAAGTTGACAAAATACTCACACGAAGGACGGTGTGGGGGGCAGTCAACACGAGCACCCGATTCTAATAATGGTCAAACCAGATCATTCAGAATAAATTAGTAAGGTTAATAGATAATTCGGATGGGAAGGAGAAAGAAATGGGGGAAAAGTAATGAGGAATATGAGGAAGGAGATAAAAAGGAAGAAAATGCAGAAGAAAAAGAAGGTGAATATGAAGAGAAGTAGAAGAGGAGGAAATGGAAGCATAGAGAATGAACCTGGAAGATATTGCACATTATATCACTTTCAAGTATACAGACTCAACACTATAGCGAATCCAATGCAATATTTAAATATAACTAGAATTTTAATTCGTCATGAGGACGAATTAGGTGATCTGTCTCTGATTTTATGAACACGAAGACAATCAGCATGTTTATTGAGATAAATATGATCATCATGATGAAAACTGAACTTTTCTTACGAAAAGAATATGTTGAATACTCTTGAAAAAGAGGGAAATGAGAATATGTGAAATACATGTAGGTGTAGGCGATACACATTGTACATGTTATAGGCTTATTAAAAACGATTTTAATCTACTTAATTGTGCGATATTTGAACTTATATACCTTGTAATGGTGATTAAGGAACATTTGCGAAATGTTGAAAAGAAAAAAAAATTAAAAAAAATTTATGTCTACTTTTGGGTTCGAACCAGGGACCCTAAGGACGCAAGTCTGATGCCTTACCCATTGAGCTACACGCTTCCCATAGACTTAACACATAAGCAAAACGAGAAAATCTGAAATCCAATTTTGCAAGTGAAATACGGGCATGATCCCGGCATCTGATTGGAAAACAAAGACAACATTTGCGATAGCTTACAATCTCAGCTACAACATACTCAAAGCTCAGAGAAAACCAACAAACAGAAATGGAGATATGGCTCGCGAAATAGAGGAATGTAAAATCCAGTTTTGAGAAAAAGTCATTTCCCATAGAGATTGCACACAAAATGAGCGAAAATGACATGCCTCTATAACTTGCCATTTTTCAGGATGATTCATTCCTTTAAAAGTAAATAAAGGCCTCAAATTAGAAAGAGTATGTCCTCAGCTACAACATATTGAAAAACTGAGCGAAAATTGACCAATGTTAACAGAGTTAGAGTCAAATTTGCATAATTATGATGACGTCATAAGTAGCAAAATGGGAATTTTGAGTTCCGACGCCATTTTGATGACGTCATGATAAAATTTCGGGTCAAATGTGACATGAAATCACATCTCCCATCCATACTCTATTCGAATATGAAAAAAAATGGGGGTCAACGGACTACCTGAAGAGCTATAATGAATTTTGTATAGGCATGTTTTTGCACATAATTATATTGTCTATGGTTAGTGCGCGCGCGCACGCGTGCTGAAAACTTCGATGGAGGCTTATTCCTTTATTACTTGTCGTAGAAGGTTGATCAAGGTATCAAATTGTTCAGAATTATATTATCGGTGCATTGATGTGAAAAAAATGGCGATCCTATGTTTTACAGTGCCGTTACGCGCGGGAACGCGCGCGTAACCGTGCGCGCGCAAATTTTTGAAATGCTTAAAATCACCTGAAACATACTCTACTTTGGTCAAAAAGCGATTTTGAGCATTTAAAAATTTTGACGCGCGCCTTACATGACTTTTGATGACATGGACAGTTGACCCTTAACCTGAAGTTAATGTGATGTAAATATGGTTGATTTTTGATAATTGATAATGAAGATACGATTGATAATGTGATTTTACAAAATGGCGTCTAGATGACGTCATGATGACCTTTTGACCTTGAACTTGTTTCGTTCACATGACATGGTAAGTCCCCATATCTGATGATATTTTGAAGATAATTGATGATGTACATTTGGAGATTTTATGTTAACAAGAAAAGGGTGGAAAAATAAAAATTAAGAAATAATAAAAAAGAAAATTCTTACGAAATTAATAGTTGATCTGTCGATTGACAGATCACCTAAAAATGTATTAAATGTATGACATCGAGATAGTGCTTGATCCTTTCAACAGAGTAATTATAAAACAAACTCGTAGTCTAATGCGCGAGAGACTATTCTTGCTATTGAAGATTGTACAGACACCAGGGGATAAAACTCTGTTTGTACCTCTTTGTTTTACACATTGGCAAGGGAAATTGTTTTCTGTTCCTAAAATCATACTTATACTCTTTCTTTGATGGAAGGAGGTTATTCAAAATATGATCAAAATTTTGCGATTGGAGGAATAGCTTTTCAAACATGATTTTCCTACGGTCAGATAACAATTCTAAGTTTAATTCTTTGAGTGCCTCAGCGTACGATAATTGTGGGTTGATTACACGTATTGCTCGTTTTGTACAGATTCCAGTATAACTATCCTTCATAGATAATCATTCTGGATATACACAAACTCAAAACGTTTCACCCGCACTGTACAAATGTTGAGGAATAGAGAAGTCCTGTTACAATTTATAATCGTATCTGGTTATTTACTTGTATAATTATAATTAGTCTTTATAATGTAACCTCTCGAATTTACCGGCATGATAACAGAATCCATGACACATGCTCCGGCGACGATTGCTCCGGTGACAAATGCTCCCCAAAATGCGACATTTGCTCCGCGACATTTGCTCCTCGACATTTGCTCCGCCGACAGTTGCTCCGCTGACAGTTACTCCGCCGACAGTTGCTCCACCGACAATCGCTCCACATTTAGCGACAAATGCTCCGGCGACAAATGCTACCCGAACGACACATGCTCCGGCGACAATTGCTCCGCATGTAGGGACAAATGCTCTGCCAATAGTTGCTCCGTCCACAATTGCTCCATCGACAGTTTCTCGGCATGTTGCTTTGAAAATAAATATACTGTAAGACCTAAATAAAATACCTGCGACAAATGCTCCTCGAATAACAATTGCTCTGCTCATGATTGCTCTACTTACAGTTACTAGGCCTAAAAAAACAAGACACTTGGTCTGACGAAAATATTTGTTATATCCTTTTGCGTTACATACTTTTTGTATTGTTTTGTTTTACCATTCAAGTTGTTGTGCCACTTTATATCATAGGCGAATCCAGGGGGCGAGGGGCGGTCCCCCCTTATTGGCGGAGCAAAAAAAGATTAAAAATGGGGGAAAAAGAAAAAAAATCAGGGAAAAGAGAGAAAAAAAGAGGAAGACAAGTGAAAGACTTGGAAAATAAAAAGAATCTCTCATATTTCACTATATAAAATTTTCGCTCGCACTTCGTGCTCGCATTGCTTGTTAGTTGATTTACATATCTTGTTTAATATGGAGCTTAAAGCCTGTGTATAGCTTTGGTAAAGGGTCAATAATGTGATTGATAATCGAATATCATCTAATATGACAGTCTTACTGAAGCGTAGAGACCGTTAGATATTTTTCCAACTGCACTTCTCTGAGAAAATTTCAAATATTCAAATCTTGGATACATAGCGCCCTCTCTCGGCGATGCTTGTTTTAAATTTAAAAAATTGGCATTCAAGCACTTATCTTATAAATTTAGTGATTAGATATCCAACAGTTACAGACAAAGAACATATCTTGAAAGTTTCAGCCCATTCCATGATTTGGAATAGGATTTAATTGAAAGACAAAAACACACAGATATTTTAATTTGATCGGGTGACCCGATCAAGTTAAATTTCCATGTAAAATCGCAAAATTCATCCTGTAAAACACATTTTCATTTCATATCCTCCACATCATAACTGTTATAGGGTATATCCATTCATATTAGCTAGCAATGAATTGGAATATTGATAGGTGCATTTTGGTGGATTTACCAAAACTATACACAAGCTTTAAATATCAAGTCAATATGCAAAAGATATTTCGCCGCGGAAATCGAACTTTCATTATTATGTTTGCTTTACAAATTGATTGTTTTAAAGTGATTTTTAAAAATGTTAGTTTTACGATCTGAACATTAATATTTTCTGCTCGTGCTACACGCTTGCAAATGTTAACTTATCAGTTACCTTTATTATTTTCGTGTATTCCATAAGGTTTTCAAAATATCCCTTTGTAGATCTGATTGTCAAAACGTATCAGCTAGCGCTGCATGCTCGCATTTTGATCGGCAAGTAATGTATGTATCAATATTGATTATACATCAAACTTCTCAAAATCCACATTTCGTGACAGTCTATCAAAAGTTTCGGCTCGCGATTTGCGCTCGCATTAATTGTTAAAAATGTATTTACTCATGCATCTCATTCATAATTACCAAAGTTCTTGAAATGTCCGGTTTTCAGGCCATAATTTCGTGCCCTACTTAGGCATATTAGCTTAATAAATAAGATAAATAATTTTATAATTAAATTGTCCCTATTGTTTCATCATGCACTTAGCAAGAGGAATAGGAAGATCATGTGATGACTTGTCCTAATGACGTCCCGGTCTCTTGTCAAAACCTAAAGTAATAATAATGAAAAAAATTAGCTGTTTTCTTAAGTGAGATCCATATCCACCTCACAATTTTCCTACAAATTGCTTGAAATATAGAGCTGAAATACACCCTTTTTTATTTATTTCAATGATAAAATATATATTCAGAATGCCTAGTTTCTAGGTCTAAATATGAAACACATGCGAGCATGTTTCATCAGATATGCAACTTGTTCTCTATTTAAATCATTATCCAGTTTCAGATTAAAATATCAACAATTTTCTGCTCGTGTTCTGTTCTTGCATTATTAATACAGGAAGATCCCCTATTACTCATCCTATTCATGATTTACAAAACATGAATAGAGTGTCCCGTTTTTAGGACTAAATTTCGAATTTTGTCGCTCGCGCTTCGCGCTCGCATCAATCGTTTAGTTATATAGCTATCCTGTTCACGATTAAATGAATTGATTTTATTTTTTCATTCTTTATGTAGAAAGGTAAAAATGTTTAGCTCGCGCTTCGCGCTCGCATTATTTGATGGCTGAAATATGTAGAGTCTTAATGGCTGATTGCAAGCAGTCCTTAACAGGTACCTATACGATCAGTTCAAAACGTATATAAAAAAAATTGCTTGCGCTTTGCGCTCGCATTATTAGTGCTAGGAAGATCCCCAATTACTCATCCTTTACATAATTTACAAAACGTGAATAGACATGATAGAGTATCTCGATTTAGGTCTTAATCTCGAAATTTTCCGCTCGCGCGAACATCAATTGTTTAGTTGTATACCTATCCTGTTGAAATCACAAATAGTGTTAAAATTTCCATTTTTTAGAAATGTCAAAAAAATTCAGCTCGCGCTTCGCGCTCGCATTATTTGATTGTTAAAATATGTAACTCCTTCATGGCTAACTGCAGGCAAACTTAGGTACCTTTCTTGATCAGTTCAAAGCGTGTATTAACAATTTCTGCTCGCGCTTCGCATTTGTAGTTTTTATCCAGTTGCATACACATCTTTTCATTATATCATTGTCCAGAATGTTCAAATTTTAGGACAAAACATCACATACGATAAAAAAGAAATTGTTCCCGCTCGCGATTGCATTATTCAAACTAGAACTGCAATCGTTTCAGAACGATGTGCATGCATTGACGCCTCTGATTTAATATAGGGCAAGAAACAGGAGGAGATCAAGAGAAAACTCTAGATGATATACATTCTCAAAATATTAGAGGGCGCTATTTCTTAAAGGAATGATTACTGATGCGTAAAACACAGTTGGAGTATGTGAAATGATACAATTGGCAAACCCTGAAAACATGAGACCAAAATAAATTCAAACAAGGAAGTTATGGCAATTTAACTATTTCAAAACTTTGCAATAGAAGGCGCTATTTCTAAAGGTTATGGTCCCTAATTATGAACAGTATGTCTACCAAATCAGAATGAATTTGGATGAGAAACGGAGGCAGGAGAGGACTAATAAAAATTACATGTTAATCAAATTGGATTTTGGCAGATTTTGCTTTTCATAGGAAATTACATTCTCGAGTCAAACAATTTCGTCCATTTTTAGAGAGAGAGAGAAAGACGCAGCGAGAGAGTAATAGAAATAAGCATACAAATTCGCTGAAAATTCATCAACGTAACCCAGTGTTAAGTACATATCAGAACGATGTGCATGCATAAACTGAGTTTATCGCCTTACTGGACAAATGGCGTGCCATAGTACGTTCAGTTCGTTTTTGTGCGAAACCGATGCAATAGACACTGTGTACAATTCTGTTGTTGATAATGTGTACATAGTGAGCAGTATACCATGTGTTCAGATTGACTTATCTTGAAATTTTCTGTTGTGACCTATGTCGTATTTGGTATCACTGGAAAGAGTATTCCAATGCGGTGACATTGATACCACTTTTATTTGTGAGCAGGCAATAGACCGGAAGTAAATGCCATATAAAGAAAGACATTAAAAATGAAGGTTTTGCACACTAATTTGAAGCTGACGTCAGATTTTTGTCAGTTTTTGTTACAAAAGGTTGACGAACGGTTGAAGTATATATCAATACTCATATCAGCCAAGTTAGAAAGAATAAGCTTCAATAATAAGGAAATAAGAGCAAGTTGAAGTTGTGCTGGCATTAAAGTGCATTTTGGGGTATTTTGCTGATTTTCGGGAGCATTTTTCAGATATTTCGTCAGTTGTAAGGTATATATTTTTTCAAATGGCATGAAAGATCATATCTTGAAGACCCTAAATTCAAAAAAGGGTACGGGTTTGGCCACGCATGACGTAATGAGGAGCATTCAAAGGTTAGCGTTTTTGAAACTTTAGAGGGCGCTATTTCAATGACGGAAGATCAATGATGCGTGAAAACTGAGTAGCATGTATTTTATGATACCGTTATTAATTCCTGAAAAAATGAGCCCAAAATGAATCAAAACAAGAAAGTTATGGCCATTTTACGATTTTTTTACTTTACATTTCAATAAATATGACGTTTTTGAAGGAAGGCTATTTCGGATTTGAATTTAGGGCATGAAGATGGCAATTTTAAGGTCAAGTTATATGTCGCAGATGATAGAAAAACTCTTGGACTATCTATTGCAATTTGTTAGAAGTCTGTAGCATGCAGGATAATTGAGATATGAAAGAATGAAGAATGGTATGCAAATGGACTTGAAATGGACAAAATGGCGCCTGGATGGTCATGCATGAGTGATTTTGGAAAATGGAAGACGAGAGGCACAACTAGGGATGCTGGACAACATGTGTACCAAATTTGGATAAATTTGGATGAGGGACGGAGTCAGGGTAGAGCTAACAAAACCATGTGTTAAACAAATGGGATTTTGGTGGAAGAAGAAGAAGAAGAAGAAGAAGACTAGAACTGCAATCGTTTCAGAACGATGTGCATGCATTGACGCCTCTGATTTAATAGAGGGCAAGAAACAGAAAGAGATAGAAAGAAAACTGTAGATGATATACATTCTCAAAATATTAGAGGGCGCTATTTCTTAAAGGAATGGTCACTGATGCGTAAAACACAGTTAGATTATGTGAAATGATACAATTGGCAAACCCTGAAAATATGAGACAAAAATAAATTCAAAGGAAGTTATGGCAATTCAACTATTTTAAGACTTTGCAATAGAGGGCGCTATTTCTATAGTTATGGTCACTAATTATGGATAACATGTCTACCAAATTAGAATGAATTTTGATGAGGAACGGTGGCAGGGAGGACTAACAAATATTACATGTTAATCAAATTGGATATTAGCACATTTTGCTGTCCATAGGAAGTTACATTCTCGAGTAAAATTTTTTAGACCATATTGGCGGCCCATACGTGGTTGTTGAAAATGTGTGCATTGTGAGCAGTATACCATGTGTTCAGATTGACTTATCTTGAAATTTTCTGTTGTAACCTATGTCGTATTTGGTATCACTGGAAAGAGTATTCCAATGCGGTGACATTGATACCACTTTTATTTGTGTGGAGGCAATAGACCGGAAGTAAATGCCATATAAAGAAAGACATTAAAAATGAAGGTTTTGCACAATAATTTTAAGCTACCGTCAGCAATTTGTTAGTTTCTG
Source organism: Lytechinus variegatus (assembly GCF_018143015.1). Lineage (NCBI taxonomy): Eukaryota > Metazoa > Echinodermata > Echinoidea > Temnopleuroida > Toxopneustidae > Lytechinus > Lytechinus variegatus. Next base: position 5,424,736 of record NC_054747.1, on the reverse strand, counting down.
TTACAAAACATTAACGAACTGTTTAAGTATATATCAATACTCATATCTGCCAAGTTAAAAAGAATAAGCTTCAATAATAAGGAAATAAGAGCAAGTTGAAGTTGTGCTGGCAGTAAAGTGCATTTTTGGGTATTTTGCTGATTTTCGGGAGCATTTTTGAGATATTTCGTCAGTTGTAAGGTATATATTTTTTTAAATGGCATGAAAGGGCATATCTTGAAGACCCTAAATCCAAGAAAGGGTACGGGTTTGGCCATGCATGACGCAATGAGGGGCATTCAAAGGTAAGCGTTTTTGAAACTTTAGAGGGCGCTATTTCAATGACGGAAGATCAATGATGCGTGAAAACTTAGTAGCATGTATGTTATGATACCGTGATCAATTTCTAAAAGAATGAGCGCAAAATGAATAAAAACACAAAAGTTACGGCCATTTTACGACTTTTAGACATTACATTTCAATAAATATGAAGTTTTTGAAGGAAGGCTATTTCGGATTTGAATTTAAGGCATGAAGATGGCATTTTGAAGGTCAAGTTATACGTCGCAGATGATGGAGCAACTCTTGGACTATCTATAGCAATTTGTTAGAAGTCTGTAGCATGCAGGATAACTGAGATATGAAAGAATGAAGAATGGTATGCAAATGGACTTGAAATTGACAAAATGGCGCCTGGATGGTCATGCATGAGTGATTTTGGAAAATGGAAGACGAGAGGCACAACTAGGGATGCTGGACAACATGTCTACCAAATTTGGATGAATTTGGATCAGGGACGGAGTCAGGGTAGAGCTAACAAAACCATGTGTTAAACAAATGGGATTTTGGTGGAAGAAGAAGAAGAAGATTACGGAATAGGAATATGGAACAAGAACAATGCATTGTCGCCATTGGGCGTCAATGCAATTACGGAATAGGAATATGGAACAAGAACAATGCATTGTCGCCATTGGGCGTCAATGCAATAAGGATTATGATATCATATATTTATGTTGATTGATAAGAATAAAGCTAAGAAATGACTATTAGGACTACCCCTTCAAAGAAGTGTTAAACAATGATACATGTTCAGGGAGAAATAAGACTTTTTTCACAGGAAAATGAGGAGAAAATTTGAATAATGTATATTTCTTATAATAAAATACAAAAGAAATAGTGAGTGAGTGATGTCATTTCTCTCGTTTGAATACCGACCAGGATGTGCATACAATTATTTTGTGAAATTAAGCGAAACTTAAAGAGAAATTCCAGTAGTTGCAGTAAACACTGATTTCATGAGATAGTCTGTGAAACAAGGCTTAAATGTCAGTATATCATCGAGGATCTAGATCTTGTACAGTTGCATTTACTGAACTTTGTGCATCTTGAAATCTACGCTGAAAAATGTTCACGCCGAAGATCCCAACACAGATAAGCGCACGTGGGACAATGTATAATTATTGCTCAGAGCGTCGGGCCCGACGCTCTACCCGAATCCTATGCTTATTTGCTGATTTCTCAGCAATTACATAATCTATTCCAGAATCCTTTGGCACATGCGTTTTATTTATACAAACAGACACTTAAGTGGTCATTTCATTGCATTCTGTACGAACTCATTTTGATATCGTTACCAAAACTAGCATTTACCTTTAAAAATATCATAGCTTTCTTATTTTACATCCGATTTCGATGAAATTTTCAGTGTTACGCTTGTTTGATTTTTCTCTTTTTATTCAAATCAACTTTTTCTTGGGGTGGACATGTCCTTAAAGAGGAGAGTTGTTTTTTACACTGCACTTAATTGAAGGGGAAAAATGAAAAAAATGGAGTGAAAGTGACAGGAAACACCTTTCTAACAAGATTGTAAAACTTTATTAGTTTTCAATTCCATTAGAGGGGGTAGGAAAAAGTTAATTTCAATTTTTTTCTCAATTTCAATTTATTTTCTCATAAAAATCCATACAAAAACAATACATATACAAAGAATCGTATTAACAAAATAGAAAAAACAACAACAACAAATAGAAAAAAACATTGGAATGAATATGAGAGGGACAGCAAGAAAGGAACAAGCCTTGTGATTAGCTGACCATATTACATGATAATCATACAAGACTTCAATAAAAAAGAAAAAAATCACTAAACTACAACATAAAGGGGGAGGGTTGCCAAATATGCCTAAATTAAATTTATACAAACAACCTTTATGAATAACTATTTAAAATAATTTGCCTTGATTTTGACTTAAAAACATTTAATGAAACTGATTGCTTGATATCTACAGAAACAGAATTCCAGAGTTGTGGTCCTTTAAATAAAACTGAGTTTTTAAAAGATGAGAGTCTTGGCTTAGGTAGATGAAAATCCTTTGCATTTCTTTAGTATCCCTAAATTAGACCTCAAAATAGCCAATCTGAAATAAAATTATTGGAAATGGTTTTTCAACTGATTTGAGTAGGTATGGGTGTCAACATTTATCAAAAAAAAGTTAGGAGGAATACGGATTGGGGAAAGTGTTTTTTTTCAAGGTCAAAGGTCAATGACCTTTTCATATATACCGTATAATGATATCTCAGAGATGGAAAGGTGCAGGTTGGTGATAATGGTGTCAAAATGCACAAATTTTTACCAGAATATCACATAAAATAGAATTAAGTACCTAGTAAGTACCTAGCATGCACATTCACCGATGAAATTCAAGGTCAAAGCCTTTCAAAGGTCAATGACCTTTTTTTACATTATATACCATACTGTATAATGGTATCTCTGAGATGATAAGGTACAGGCTGGTGATCATGGTGTCAAAATGTACAGATTCTTACAAGAAGGTAAAATAGAATGAATATGAGTACCTAGAATGAACATTCACCAATAAAATTCAAGGTCAAAGCTTTCAAAAGGTCAATGACCTTTTACATTATATATATATCATACTGTATAATGGTATCTCTGAGATGAAAAGGCACAGGTTGGTGATCATGGTGTCAAAATGCACAGATTCTGATCAGAAGATCAAATAAAATAAAATTAAGGACATAGAATGCATATTCACCCATAAAATTTAAGGCCAAAGGTCAATGACTTTTTATACATTATATACCATATTATATACTGGTATCTCGAAGATAAAACGGCGCAGGTTGGTGTTCTTGGTGTCAGAATACACAGATTCTTACAGGAAGATCAAATAAAATGAAATTAAGTATCGACAATGCACATTCACCCTTAAAATTCAAAGACAAAGGTCAATGTCCTTTTTGACATTAGATAATAATAATGGTATCTCTGAGATAAAACACCGCAGGTTAGTGATCTTGGTGCCAAATGCAAAGATTTGTACAAGAATCTTCTTAAAATGGTAGGATAGGTCTAACTCTCATGTCACAGCTAGCATCATCTGAGAGAATTTCCAAACAGCAGAGGGATGATGATGAAGTGAAGGCCATCATTAGAGCTACATTTATATCAACTTCAACAAAGATGAATTCCCGTTTTATTATTAATTACCTCTCATTGCGAGCTGCCAGAATCTCTTGAGATGCTAATGTTGCAGGACAAAACTTCATACCTGCTCTCTGCCGTACGTCACACATGATGCTATTTTTACTTGGTGTCAGTTTGTACAAGGATCATTATTTGGTCCAGAATAACTGAGTGTTATGCACAAATTAGGCATATGATATGATAATGAAATTCAAAAGGAGATAATAGCTTAAAAGTACACATCCATTGACCTAACAAAACTCCTACAGCACCACGTCCAGTTCTTGAGAATCAAGCTATGCAACATATCAGCAATAATATAGACCCTGGTCTGATATCCCTTGACAGAACGTTATTAGGCTTTCATTGAATGGGCCAGATCAAAGTCCTGAAAATGTCAGAAGGTTTTCAAAAGTTTAATTACTCTTTACTGAAGTTGAGACACTTAACTTCATTTACTATGACAAAAGCTGCAGCTCTAATGATTGCCTTATTTTAATTCTTCATCATTGCCCCTGGCTATATGAAAATGTTCTTAGATGATGCATGCCATTAGGGTTAGGCCTATCCTTTCCATTTACAGATTAAGTTATAGTTTATAGTATTGATTGTAGCAATTGAGGTTAGTGACCTATTGCTACAGAAAAATTAGTACCTTGATTTAGATTAATAAAATGCATATGTAAATGCTCCTAATTTAGACAACTTCACCATTTTAGATTATATCATACATGATTTTTTTACACCTTTGGCAATGCATTACTACAATATATATTAAAAAGTGCTATTTGACATCGATTTCACCTCGAACTTGTATTTTGACGTCATCATTGGTCAAGGAATCAACTATTAAATTTGTGTTCATTTTCCATGCAGGTCAGTCTTTTTCCCATCAGAATCAATATATACAATGAAGTTATCAAGTTATCGACCTATTTACTTACATTCCTTGACGTTATTGATATAGTTGATTGACTTCTAACCCTTATATATATTTTCCATGGCCGCCATTATTTATCATTATTTCAGAGTGAAATTATTAAACATCCAAGTTTTCATTACAAATAGGTATCTTTCTTTCTATAATTCACAAATAAAATGTGAATATAATAATTATGAATCACTATCTTTTTTTTGGGGGGGGGGAATCATGCATGGATGTATAAATATTTATTAACTTTTGACCTTTGAATCTGGATATCAAAGGTGAAGGTTAATTCTTTATGATTATTTTGTGCCTTTTCCTCTTCTTGCAAAAATTGCTTTTTGACACCAAATCACCAACCTGCAATTTTTCATCTCAGAGATACCATTATACCGTATATAATGTAAAAAGGTCATTGACCTTTGAAAGGCTTTGACCTTGAATTTCATTGGTAAATGAGCATTGTAGGTACCTTATTTGATTTTATTTGATCTTCTTGTAAGGATCTGTGAATTTTTGACACCAAGATCACCAACCTGCGCCTTTTCGTCTCAGAGATACCATTGTACCGTATATGGTATATAATGTAAAAGGGTCATTGACCTTTGAAAGGCTTTGGCCTTGAATTTCATTGGTGAATAAGCATTGTGTGTACTTGATTTGATCTTCGTGTAAAAATCTGTGCATTTTCACACCAAGATCACCAACCTGTGCCTTTTCATCTCAGATATACCATTATACCGTATATGGTATATATTTTTAAAAAGGTCGATGACCTTTGAAAGGCTTTGACCTTGAATGTTTTTGGTTAATGTGCATTCTGGGGACCTAATTTTATATATTTGATCTTCCTGTAAGAACCTCTGCATTTTGACACCAAGATCACCAACCTGTGCCTTTTCATCTCAGAGATACCACTATACTTTATATGGTATATAGTGTAAAAAAGGTCATTGACCTTTGAAAGGCTTTGACCTTGAATTTCATCGGTGAATGAGCATTGTAGGTACTTGATTTGATTTTATTTCATCTTCTTGTAAGAATATGTGCATTTTGACACCATGATCACCAACTTGTAGTATTTTATCTGGGAGATACCATGATACAGTATATATAAAAAGGTCATTGGCCTTTGACCTTGAAAAAAAGCACTTTCCCCAACCCGTATTCTTCCTAACTTTTTTTGGTAAATGTTGACACCCATACCTACTCAAATCAGTCAAAAAACCATTTCCAATAATTCTATTCCAGATGGTTACTAATTATGGGATACTACTTGTGTTGTATCCATGGAAATCACTATTGAACTTAAAGAATGTTTTGATATAATCTGGCAAGAGGTTATTGTTACATACATGAAAATACATAAATATAAGAATTTGAAATGCATGAATATCACAAAATTTTAATACATTCAATTCGACAAATAGAGGATTCGTATGGGCAAGAGAGGGAGCATGAGACATAATTCTTATTGCACGTTTTTGTAAAATATATAATCTATAAATGTGAATGATACTTGCACTTCCCTAGGCTAGAATACCATAATTGACGTATGGCTATATGATGGCATAATACATCAGTTTTAAAATCTCCTTGGGAAATGATCTTAATCTATACATAATCCCTATATTTTTGGCAAGCTTATTGCACAGATTATCAACATGATTTTTCCATGTAAACTTGTTATCTATTGTTATTCCTAAAATTTTACTGACGATACACACTTAATATTTGTTTACATATTTGTTTGTATAAAGCTGAACAGGCTACTCTGGATAAAGATTTGAAATAAATAAATAAAATGAATAAATAAAAATAATATCTGTATTGCACATTCTAATTGAAAGACTATCTGGTAAACATAAATTACTAAAAATCATATAACTGGTTTTGGCAAGATTGATTATCATTTTGTTTGCATAAAACCACTCAGATATTAATTCAAGTTCAGAATTGAATAAATTGTGTAAAACATGATAGTTTGTCTAAGATAAAAACAGACTAGTGTCGTCAGCAAACATAATACAATGTAACAAGTTGGATACTTTAATAAGATCATTAATAAAAAGGAGAAACAACAGCAGTCCTAAAATAGAACCCTGAAGAACCCCACATGAGATAATCTGAAGCTGTGATTTGCATTAGGATATTTCAACATATTATTTTCTGTTGGATAGATAACTTTTAAATAATTTAAGTACATTACCTCTTATGCCATACAATTCGAGTTTTTCAATAAAATAGCGTGATCAACTGTATCGAAAGCCTTTTTCAAATATAAAACATTGCTATCAAATATTTGTTATCATCAAGTGCGTTGGTAACAGTATGGACAAAATCAATAAGAGCCGAAGAAGTTGAATGACCAGCACGAAAACCGTATTGATGGAGAGATAATATGTTTATTCGATTATCGAATAAATTCTATTGGGAGAGAATACAAGTTTTAGTATGTAAACAAATATTGACTATGAACCAGTTCACTGCCCTTCAGAAGGAGGTCAAGTTCACGTGTACTTCTGTTGAGGGAAGTCGGTCAAAACGCGCACCCGGAAGGATTGTATCACATTAAAGCGTGCGCGGTAATTTTACACATCCGAAATGCGCTAATGCTCTGAATGCGCGATCAGCGCGGATGAAATCGAATCATTCACTTTCTAATTTCCGTCCGGGAAAGACATTTTCCCACATCCCACCCCTCATTCCTCTGTATTGATGTTCCTTAAGGTGCATTTACGGTTTTCGTCGATATATTTAATCAGTGGATTTTATTTTTAGCCCAAGGGTTGAAAAAAGAAAGAGAGAAAAAAATAATAATATATATATATATATCTTATCAGTATAACATGCGAGACGGGCACAAATGGGTAGCATGAATGAAATAATTTGCATTCACTGTGCTAGGAATGGTAAAATATTATTACTTTGACACATAACACATGTAACTGGTAGAAAACCGTGACTATTGGCCAACAGATGGTTGGTACAAAGCTATTACCTCATGGTTATACTCTTGAGGAAGTTTGGACTTTCAGTTGTCAATGTGGTGGCTAGATGAGTTTGCATGTCTTGTTGCTTAGTAAGATTCATTTATGTATCTTCATAGGCTGATTTTATGGTTTTGTAAAGAAATGGATGGCTGGTTGGGGTTATACCAAGGAGTAACTCCTTGGTTGTATACATATTTTGGTTGGCTGGTTGGGGTTGTTAAATATTTGGCTGGATGGTTGGGGTTGTTATCAACAAGACTTTAGGCCAACAGATGGTTGGTACAAAGCTATTACCTCGTGGTTATACTCTAGAGGAAATTTGGACTTTCAGTTGTCCATGGGGTGGCTAAATGAGTTTGCATGTCTTGTTGCTTAGTAAGATTCATTTATGTATCTTCATAGGCTGATTTTATGGTTTGGTAAAGAATTGGATGGCTGGTTGGGGTTGTACCAAGGAGTAACTCCTTGGTTGTATACATATTTTGGTTGGCTGGTTGGGGTTGTTAAGTATTTGGCTGGATGGCTGGGGCTGTTATTAACAAGACTATTGGCCAACAGATGGATGGTACAAAGCTATTACCTCATGGTTATACTCGAGAGGAAGTTTGGACTTTCAGTGTCAATGGGGTGGCTAAATGAGTTTGCATGTCGTGTTGCTTAGTAAGATTCATTTATGTATCTTCATAGGCTGATTTTATGGTTTTGTAAAGAAATGGATGGCTGGTTGGGGTTGTACCAAGGAGTAACTCCTTGGTTGTATACATATTTTGGTTGGCTGGTTGGGGTTGTTAAATATTTGGCTGGATGGTTGGGGTTGTTATCAACAAGACTTTAGGCCAACAGATGGTTGGTACAAAGCTATTACCTCGTGGTTATACTCTAGAGGAAATTTGGACTTTCAGTTGTCCATGGGGTGGCTAAATTAGTTTGCATGTCTTGTTGCTTAGTAAGATTCATTTATGTATCTTCATAGGCTGATTTTATGGTTTGGTAAAGAATTGGATGGCTGGTTGGGGTTGTACACATATTATTTTGGTTGGCTGGTTGGGGTTGTTAAGTATTTGGCTGGATGGCTGGGGCTGTTATTAACAAGACTATTGGCCAACAGATGGATGGTACAAAGCTATTACCTCATGGTTATACTCGAGAGGAAGTTTGGACTTTCAGTGTCAATGGGGTGGCTAAATGAGTTTGCATGTCGTGTTGCTTAGTAAGATTCATTTATGTATCTTCATAGGCTGATTTTATGGTTTTGTAAAGAAATGGATGGCTGGTTGGGGTTGTACCAAGGAGTAACTCCTTGGTTGTATACATATTTTGGTTGGCTGGTTGGGGTTGTTAAATATTTGGCTGGATGGTTGGGGTTGTTATCAACAAGACTTTAGGCCAACAGATGGTTGGTACAAAGCTATTACCTCGTGGTTATACTCTCGAGGAAATTTGGACTTTCAGTTGTCCATGGGGTGGCTAAATTAGTTTGCATGTCTTGTTGCTTAGTAAGATTCATTTATGTATCTTCATAGGCTGATTTTATGGTTTGGTAAAGAATTGGATGGCTGGTTGGGGTTGTACACATATTATTTTGGTTGGCTGGTTGGGGTTGTTAAGTATTTGGCTGGATGGCTGGGGCTGTTATTAACAAGACTATTGGCCAACAGATGGTTGGTACAAAGCTATTACCTCATGGTTATACTCGAGAGGAAGTTTGGACTTTCAGTGTCAATGGGGTGGCTAAATGAGTTTGCATGTCTTGTTGATTAGTAAGATTCATTTATGTATCTTCATAGGCTGATTTTATGGTTTTGTAAAGAAATGGATGGCTGGTTGGGGTTGTACCAAGGAGTAACTCCTTGGTTGTATACACATATTTTGGTTGGCTGGTTGGGGTTGTTAAATATTTGGCTGGATGGTTGGGGTTGTTATTAACAGGACGTTGTAACCTATAAACGACATGCATCTTGGTTGTTTTTTAGTACTTGGCAATTTCATTATCATTTCTCGAAGCATGCAGGGGATGGAATGACCAAGAGCTCTGTGAGCCAATGGCGGGGAAAGGCCAAGATTATCGGATATTTCGTAGGGAGATCCCCGTCCCAGGCAACTGGGACACTGGGTGGAGCCACCATCCTCCCAGCTGGTCAAGTGACTCGTGACCCGGTTCCCCCTATGTATTTAATTCTTAGCCTTACTCTCTCCTTCCTCTGCAGGCATTGACATTTATTGATATTACTGCGATACACATGTTTGTGAAGTATTGGTGTATTAATTAATTTTTGATATTACTGTGATACACAAGTATGTGAAATATTTGGGTAACAATTCCCGAACGAAAATTAAAAGTTGAGAATATGGCAATATCTGGTATATCGTGTAGTATTTCTTCTCACAATATATTGCACTTGTTAATAAAATCAAATAATCTATTATACATACACTTTTCTAAAATCTTAGAAAAAATTGGCAAGTTTGATATGGGTCTGTAATGTGAAACATTTTCAATTGGACCATTCTTATATACAGGAACAACACGAGCAATCTTTAAATCATCAGGAAATATACCGAGATCCAAACATTGATTGAATATTGCACAAAGGGGTTGACATAAAATATGTATTGATTTTTTTATAACCTTGATACTTATATCATCATACCCAGGACTGCAATCACTTTTTATGTTTGACACAATATCAAATATATCGGTACAAGTGATTGGTTTGAAAAAAAAACAAGTCCTTGGATTTCTATCCAAATATCTACAAAAATTCAAATTTAAATTATTACCCTGATCAACAGGAAAATTTATTTCAGTTACAATATTGATTAAATATTCAGTGAATACATTACAAATATCAGAGGTATCATATAATACTTGATTATTACATTTCAAAAAATCAATATTGCACTTTTTATTTGCACGACCCATTGCACAATTAACAGTATTCCAAATTTTTTCATATTTCCTTTGGAATTTGCAAAACTTTCCAAGAAATAATGTTTTTTAGCTCCTTTAATCATATTACTGACTTTATTTTTACATTTTCTGTACACTTCTTTTCGATATGGTGATGGATTTTTTAGATAAAGTCGATATAAACGACATTTTTTCTTTGACAACTTTCGCATATCAAAATTAATCCATTGTTTATTCTTTTTAGGTTTTTTTCTTCAAATATTCCAAGGGGAAACATGAATTATATACATTAAAAAAACTTCTCTAAAAATTGCACGTAATTTGCATTTGGATTATTATTGTGGCAAGACCAATTGACCTTTAGAAGGGATCTTAAAAACACTTAATACTATTATCATTGATTATTCGAAGCGGTTTATCTAAATTTTGCTGTGTGTTGATGTTGTTCCAGCTAATAGAGTATACAGGTAAGTGATCACTGATGTCAGTTATTAGTATTCCCGATTGAACTTTGTCTGCATTTATATCATTGGTGATTATATTATCAAGTAAAGAGATTGTGTCATCCGTGATTCTGGTAAGATGGTCAATCAATGGATACATATGATGTGATAATAATAAATTAATGAAATTATCAACATATTGCACTTTTCCACATTTAATAAATTGATATTGTAATCACCTAATAAATAAACTATTTTATTTTCATTATTTACAATACTTAAAACATTTGAGCATCTCTCAAAAAAATCATCAATTGACTGATCTGGGGGCCTATAGATTGAACCAACAATAATATCAGAATTATTTTTGACGACTTCCACAAATACACTTTCGATACAACTATCATTATGTTCTAAGTCGGAGCGCCTTATGTATTGCACACTATTCTTTACAAAAATTCCAACTCCTCCCCCTCTTCTTGATAAGCGGCTAACACCTTCAACACTATATCCATCTACATTACACAAAGGGTGTACAGTGTGCTCCCGAAACCAGGTTTCCGTGACACAAATTACTGTAGGTATAGGTTTCAACCTGTTTAAAATAAAATTATATTATCAAAATTATTGAGTAGACTTCTTGAATTCAAGTGCATACATGAAAAGGGATTTGCAGATTTTGCTCTACTCTCAATATATGTCTTAAACTCATCAAGAGTGAAATATTTCTTACAAGGAGAAAATTCAAAATTATCAAGCGATAGAAATTCATGCAAGATGTTTAAGTCGTGGTTGCAAATGTTTAGGCATTTAGGCAAGTTAAAAGAATAAACAGTGAAAACAGACCAAAATAGCATTAGAGCGAGAAAGGAGAAGAAGGGAGAGGTTGTAAAAGAAATAGGAATAGAAGTTACTAGGAATGCAGAGAGAGAGAAATAAAAATTAAAACAGGAGGAGAGAGGGACGGGGGAGAGGGTGGTTTTCAAGGAAAGAAAGGGAGAAATAATCGAGATAAAAGCGCTGATGGGAAATTTAATTTGAGCCAAACTATTTCTTTCCGCTGAACAATTCAATTAGGAACGTTAGAAATATAAAGAATAATGATAATTACCACACAGCTTTGGAGAAGAAGCGTTGTTAGTTTTACCAAAAAAAAACACAATAATTTTTCGGTGGATGGCATTTTCGGCGGAGCCATATCAGAGGAGCATTTGTCCGTACATGCGGAGCAATTGTCGCCGGAGCATGTGTCGTCCGGGTAGCCTATGTCGCCGGAGCATTTGTCGCTTAATGTGGAGCAATTGTCGGTGGAGCAACTGTCGGCAGAGCAACAGTCGGCGGAGCAACTGTCAGCGGAGCAACAGTCGGCGGAGCAAATATCGGCGGAGCAAATGTCGGCGAAGCAAACGTCGGCGGAGCAAATGTCGAGGAGCAAATGTCGCGGAGCAAATGTCGCATTTTGGGTAGCATTTGTCACCGGAGCAGTCGTCGCCGGAGCATGTGCATGGGTTACCTGACAACAATGTATTGTTTAATGACCTATAATCCACCTCGACCATATACCTTTACTGTTTCACTTGAATGAACTTAAGTCACGCGAATTCTCTATCACATCAGAAACCGAACGCACGACACCGCACACCTCCAAGTCAGCCCGAAATACCCCCAAAGACCCAGGTAATATTACCCCACATTAGATACATTTATTCGTCATGTTTGTACATCATATGTGTATGTGTATATGTATGTATATACATATATATATGTATATATATATATATATATATATATATATATATATATATATACACACATATATGTATATACATATATATATGTATGCACCTTCTCTGCTTCTAGATCAGAGGTAGACTGTCTAGACACCACTGTGAAAATCGAGAATACCCGCATCGAAACCGATTTGTACACCAAACCTACAGACTCGCATGCATACCTTCTCCCCTCTTCATCTAACCCCCCTCACATCTTCAAAAGCATCCCATATAGTCAGACGCTGCGTATCAGCCGCAACTGTTCACAACCCGATCGTTGCGACTCACACCTCACCGATCTCAAACAACATTTCTCCAACCGCGACTATATATGACCGCCAAATCCCACGCGAAACACTCCTAAAAAACCAGAAACGCCCTCCCTCCTCCAGGACACCACTCATAATCACCTACAACCCCACAACAGCAAAAATCCCTCGTATCATTAAAAATACACAACCACACACTTTCCGAGTCACAACACCTCAGCACAACATTTCAAGATCCCCCCATGATCGCCTTCAGACGGGCCCGAACCCTCCGCGATCTTTTGACGAGAGCAAAAGACCCCACCCCTAAACACCAGAACGCCGATAACAACAATAACAATAACGGAAACAGCAACAACAACATCGGCATCGGCTTCCGCAACTGCCTATTCAAAAGATGCATAATGCACAACTACACCACCGAAAGCAAGACATTCAAAAGCACAATGACCGAGAAAGAATATTCCATAAATTCTGAACTTAACTGCAAATCCGAATGGGTAATTTATCTAATAACTTGTACAAAATGCAAAAAACAGTATGTAGGAAAAACCGAAAGCATATTATACACCCGGTTCAGCAACACACGATCCGAAATCAGAAACCACAAACCGAACACCAATCAAAACACAAAAAACCTCCCCTACGTAATCCATTTTAATTCCCCTAATCACTCCATCAACGACGTACAAATCATGGCCATTGAACAAATACATACTAAATACCGGTCAATTATACTACACAGGGAATCATTTTGGATAATATAAGTTTTCTTTCGTTAAACAACGTAGTAAGTTCTACTGTCTACAATTTTTGAATTACCCCTTACATTTGTAATAGTGATAATTATATTGATGATGATGATGATGATGATGATGCATATAATTTTTTGATGTTAATATATTCCTAATCACTAGCATATTGTTGATCGTAAAGTGACGTCGATGCTGATTTTATTTATGATGTCTATACCTTGGTGACATATGATGATGATGATTTTACGATAATGTTTATACCTTGTTTATATACTAGCAATGTAATTATATTTCAAAGTACTTTACAATAATACAACAATATACCGCTTAAATTTAATTCATCAAATATACACTATTAACTTGTTACGCCTATACTTTATTATATTTATTCTTCAGCGACATTTGATAATTATAATAGTTATATGATGTTCAATGTTGATAATTATAAAGACGAAGATGCTCATACCCTGATACCTGATGAGTATAATGACGATATAATGCTTATACTTTGATGATACTTAATGATGGTTTTAAGGATGGTGATCATAATGATGGCGTCATCAACAATTTTCATAATGCTTTTTAGGATATAACGATGAATATTACCACCAATGATGTTACATACATATTAATGCCCCCCCCCCCCTCCCTCCCCTTACAGACCATTGTCACGTTGGAAGAATCAGGTGTATTGTTCCTGCATTAAACACCACACCGCCCTCTCAGGCACACGGGCGACACACGCGATCCGGTAACTACAACCAAATCTTCTCAATATCCCCCCCACCCACATATACAAAATGATGCCTGTAATGTGGTGATGATCACTATGAATATGATGTTTAATAGCTATATATATGATGATGATTTTATGATAATGTTGTACCTCATGCTTTGTTAATATAAAAACCTTTTAAAAATAAAAAATAAATAAATAAAATATAATATTCAATGAAATTTACATGTACATACAATATCAATTCACTTAGAATACACAGGTTATTCATTATGACGCTTTATTATGAAGTCTGTGCTCTATAATGATGTTTATACTTGATGATTATGATGATGATGATTATGATGATGATATAATGTATATACGATAATTACCAAATTGATGATAATGATGATATGACGTTTATAGTTTAATGATACATATTGATGATTGTAAATATGATGGTATAGATAACAATGTTGATTGTTCATTACTTCATAACCATCAATAGTACAATGACGTCACACATATATCAATGCCCCCTTACAGGTTACCGTCAACGAATTGTTAACTAGAAATTCTGTATTTCTGTGGTCACCGTCTCACTGCACACCGCCCTCTAGGGCCGATGAAAGACCTACAATACAATCACGGTAAATATTTTGAATAACCTTAATCTTATGCAAACCTCTTAAACGTAATTCTGCAACATTATAAACAAATGTAACACTATACCCAAGTTATATACATATATGATAATCGTACCAAATTATGTTATGTTTGTTCTATCTCTTTCTGTTTTTTGTAGGCCTGACGCCGAAGGCCGATGATGGCCGAAAGCTCGTAAATAAAAGGAAATAAGAGAGCTACATCTCACTCGTCTGCTTATTTGTCTTCCAAGTATATATGTATATACATATATAAATACTAACAAAGGAAGAGGGCCCTTTGCAGAACGTGTATTGCAGCGCATCATGTTCTATGTACAGACATAAATAACTCAAGCATTGATGCAAGACGTAGCTTCAAGTATCTCTTCAAGGCCCTAATTCTGGCCGAAAGCTAGCCGAAATAAAGAGATACTTGAAGCTACGTCTTGCATCAATGATTGAGTTATTTACGTCCATATATAAATACTAATATAATGTATATTAATGCATATACGTTGTTATTTTGACCATGTGTGCAGCTCCCATATTGTTGAATAGATTACCACTTGAAACAAATAAAACATCCATATAAAATTTTAGATCAATAAAAAAGGTGTAATTGTTAATCTAAGATATCACACCAGCTTTGGAATCTCTTTCAGTGTAATTGTTATACCCGTCATCAATAAAATCACCTTTAATTTTCTTTTATTTGTTGATTTATTAAAATTCTCTAAACAGGATAACATGTTCAAATCATTTTTTTTTCAGAAACAAAAACAATAGATATTACATAATAAAGTAACTTGCATGTAGATTCTACAATTATTAGACCTATTTAGTTTATTCAAATAGAAAAATCTGCAATAAAATATCATTCAATATTCTATTGAGTGTGTGAAGGAAATAAGTCAAATGAGAAAAGTTTAACATAGAATATAGGATAATGAAATTGAAGTAACTAGAAATTAAAAAATATATTTACCCGTGATTTTCCGTCTAAGAATTCAGCTAGATTCTCTGAATTTGAGAATAAAACGAAAAAGAAATTAATATCATTAAGTATAAATTATTGAAAACTGGATTCTTGAGATTGGGAGATGGATATCATTAAGTACAACATGTTGGATATCCCAAATCATTAGCACAATAAAAAAAAATGAAGATCAGTATTAAGTTTGGACATAGTTCTTATAAATCAATTTAAACTATTTCGATGGCTTGAGCAGTGTGGATAGTCATTGTGAGGGCATGTGATTCTGTTTGCTTGTTTGTGCGTGGTAACTCCCGTAGGAACTCGGCAGGACAGCATTTTGCTGGTAAACTGGTAAGTTGTATGACAAGGGGGTATTCTTTTCTTTTATTCATATAAGTCCAAGATTATGAATGTGTTTTAAAGGAAGTAATCGGGGGGGGGGGTACTTAGATTTGGTTTGGACGGGGGTGTGCGGCTGAAGGCTAGAAACCCGTCCCATATTTAAGTGTCATTTTGGCTGAAAAGATACCCATTATTAGGGAATTTCATCTCAAAAGGGACCATGTTTAAGGGTGGGTTTAAGAATTCATCCAACAAATAACTTTCAATTTCCATTCAAAATTGCATGTTGTTTTTCTCTTTCCCTGTAGTTGGGACTGGTGGGAGGACAAAGACACTGATGTATAAAGCAAACAATATTCATTGGCTCAGCTCGCACATCGTTCATTATTTGGCTCTGCATGCATGGCATGCAAGCGCTTAAGGCATGGTCACACCTCCAGAGGCGTTGGTCGAGCGGAAGGGAAAGAGGGTCGAATTTCGCTTACAAAATTGGGGGAAAAATCGAGAAAAAAAATCGAAATAAAAAATGGTGAACGGTAGCGAGTGATTATGATTTCTTTCTCTCCACTCCACGACCGCTCCAACAACGCTCGGGCGGTGTGACCATGCATTTACGTACATAATACTGACTTAACTTGCTCCATTGAATTGATATTTTCAATTCTTCATGGAAGCGTGTTTTCAGAAACCTTTTCCCTTTTTCTTTTTTTTTTGAGGGGGGGGGGGTTGTCAACATTTATCTTTAAAATGTATAAGGGAACCCACATTTGATTGCAATTTTGTAGTTATTGTCATAACATCGCTTCCTTTCTCAAATAAATAAAATAACATCATCAGATATTCCTATAACAAGTGTAATGAATATGCCAACATTTGACTTACCTATAACCTTGCAAAAAGCGTTGTTTGCTTTTGCCTTCATACAATTATCATATCCTTTAAGAAGTATAACATGAAGAAAATAAGTGTTTAGTTAATACATGAAACATGACAAGGTCATTTTACTAGAATTTTCTATTCATGCATTGTTATGTGCATTTATTTCTGATGAAGACGAGGGAGGTCGAAGATACGAGGCTTGTATAATAAATAGCAAATTTATTTTCATTTTTTATGACCTTACCACAGGGTTATCTTTATTGAACAGAAAAAAATATTAATATTTATACATCAACAACCCTTACCAATATACATGTAACATCGCTTCAACATCACCTATGTTCAGACAATATCTAGATATGTTTAGATCATTCAAGTAAATTGTCACAATTATACATTCAAATTAATCCATAAACATAATTGCATAAACACAGGAACAATATAATCAACTTTCAAGATGTTTAATCATGTACTACATTCTAATTGGAAAAATGCAAAAGAACTCACCGGTTGTTACCATTTTAGTATATTCTTGTCCTGTCAACTGGGGTAGGTAATGGGAACGTAATAGCTTTTACCAGAAGGCTGTCTGTTGTAAATGTATGTATCATGACAACAAATATAATATCCAGGACTCTACCCTTAGGACTATAAAAACACCAATTCACAGTAAACCTG
Source organism: Lytechinus variegatus (assembly GCF_018143015.1). NCBI lineage: Eukaryota > Metazoa > Echinodermata > Echinoidea > Temnopleuroida > Toxopneustidae > Lytechinus > Lytechinus variegatus. Next base: position 5,406,963 of record NC_054747.1, on the reverse strand, counting down.
TAGAAATTAATCAATAGGGGGATTCAAACCTTCATCGAGTAGGACGTTAATCGATGTGCCATCTTCAGTGAATGCATTGGATGCGATGACATGCATAACAAGAGAGATGAGAACAGCGACAAGTTTTAGTTTTGATGCCATATCTTCGCCAGTCCTAGAATAATTAATGAATACATAAAGAATAACATTGTTTTAGTCTTCAAGGCATGATCAACAATGATTGTTGCGAATGTTGGTTCTATGGGTGTCGATCGGTGTTCTTGGTAGGAGGGGGATGATTGACACAGATGCTCTTGTGGATGGGGATCTTTCAACACTAAAATCACAAGTTATGACATTAGGGAGTAGTTGATATGGATGGTGTTCTTGGAAATTCCTTCATTGTTGCAGTGTACTGTCCTTATATTTTTTTCTTTGAAAATTCAATTTGTGTTACAAGTAAGCCTATACACTGTTAGAAAATTTATCTCTGAAATAAAATAAGTTCCTGCAGCAGAGTCTCGAGAACACCTGTAATCTTACCAGATTGCGTAATCTTACAGGGAATTGGTATTTGGTTATGTAATTTTACAAATTTCCTTAAATAAAACACTCTTTTCTCCTTTTTCTAACAGACCTGTTCTGTTAAATTGTAGAAAAATTCCTGTTTCATGAATTTACAGAATGATTCTGGTATTGCTTTCTGCAAAATCTTCTTTTATTTTTCTGTAAAATCAGGGGTTTTTTAACAGTGTATATTCTAAACTCATACGAAAAAAAAATGACAAAATTTGTCTGGACCATGTACAAAGTGATCTGTTTATTGAGCATGATGTATACAACTTCTCTCTTATATCTAACCCGACTGGCAATATCTTTTTTTATTTTCTTCTTAATGCATGATTTGACATGATTGTTGACATGATTTGGTTGAGACACATTGAAAATTATCAACAACCAATATCTTTTGTGATGCAGTATACATTGCTCACAAGATCTGTCTATAAACAATAAAATATTCTATAGTGATCATGATTTTATAGTACATAACGCCAGAAAAAAAAATCTGATTAGAATACACTGCCAATTGTGAACAATTAATATCCTATTGTGGTGCAGTATATATTGCTCACAAGATCTCATTGGATACAAAAATTGCAAACAACCAATAACTCATTGTGATCACAATGATGTAGTACACTTTGTTCACAGGATTTGAATGGAATTGTAAATTATCTTTGTGGGCAGTATATGCTGTTGTTCACAAGATCTAGTTGAGATATAATGAAAACATATTAACAACCAATTTCTTTTGTGATGCAGTATATATTGCTCACAAGATATGTTTGTTGACAACAAATATTCTATTGTGATCCTGATCATGATACAGTATATAATGTTCTCAAAATCTGATTGGAATGCACTGCAAATCGAGAACAACCTATATATTTTGTGTTGCATTGTATATTTCTCACAAGATTTGATTGGATTTGATTGTAAACTGTTAACAAGCAATATTTTATTGTGATGCGGTATATATTGTTTACAAGATTTAATAGGAATATAGGGTTAATTATTAACAGCAAATATCCTATTATCATAACGATGATGTTGAATACACTGTTGACAAAATCTTATTGGAAATTGATAACAACCAATATTTTATTGCGATACAGTATATATTGTTCACACGATGTAACTGTAATATTCTTTAAACTATGACTAGCCTACGTCTTTGTAATGCAAATTATATTCACGATACCAATATCTGGTTAAAATACTTTGCAGATTCATCTCATCTGTGATGTCATGAAAGAGACCATTGTAGATTGATCACAACCAGCTTCCTGTTGTGATGAAATATGCTTTGCTCACAACTAAGATCTTATTGTAAAATTACTATAGATTAATCATTATCAAAATTTTCTTGAAAATGCAGTATGATCGATCAAAACTGACTGCAAATGTGCCGCATGTTGTTCGCAACGAGATTCTCGCTGCGAGCATCATGCAGTATATCGTCAATAGCAGTATACTAATCACAACCAAGATATGATCAAGATGTAGCTTAAATTATCCATTACCAAGATCTTATTATTAGACTGTTCACAACCAGAATCTTGTTGTGCAGTAATGCTCACAATAATAATAATATGTCCATTTATATAGCGCAGTTACTATGTGCATATACTCAACTGCGCTTTGATACTTGGTATCATATTATTACCCCGGCTGTAGCTGAGCCGCCATATTAATAGGCGTTATATAAAGCGTTCAAGGAAAAATCCTACCGGGTACCCATTCACCTAACCTGGGTCGAGTGCAGCACAATGTGGATAAATTTCTTGCTGAAGGAAATTACGCCATGGCTGGGATTACTATGACCAACAATCTAATTCAAATATGCTTCACGTTTTTGACAACCAATATCTTGTTTTGATGTATAATTTTGCTCAACAGATCTGACTGGAATATATTGCAAAGTAATTGCAACCAAAGTTGTAATGGAGTTTACATCCAAGATCTCACTGAAATACCATCTCGATTGATCACAAAACTAGTTGATGCATTGTCGTCTGACCACAAACAAATTATATTGTAATTGTATTCACTAGCAAGTGATTATCAATGAACATTCTTTAATCACAAATATGATCCTATTTCTTTTGCATTGTAGATTACTTAAAACTAAGACTGTATTGTAAGATTTTGCAAATTGATTAAATTCTAACCTAACTATATTTTATTAAATCATAAACCAGATATTGCCAAACCAATTCGTATTGTGATGAATCAAATCACATTCTGTAAAACTTTAGTTTGAATTGCTTGTAAAGATATGCTGGGCCAAGTAGGTCCATACACTTGTTTTAGCTATTTTTTTCAAAAAGCAACTTGCTCTCTCTCCCCATGGGGTATCTGCAGTTTATATTATTTCAGTTTTACACGTTCTCGTTCTCTGTTGCATTTATTGCATTCTTTGTTGACTCACCTTTTTTTCTTGGTTTTTTTTGTTTTGTTTTTTAGTGTTTTTGTTTCGCATTAGTCTGTCTACATCATCATTCTTTTATCTTATTCTTTTACATTCTAAGACCACCCCTGTTCCTCCTCCCCCTTCTCTCCCCCTCTCTCTCTCTTTCTCTCTCTTGGCTTTGATTTGTTAAGTGTTGCGAGCATCATCTTGTCTGTCAATTTCTTGTGTGACCGTCATTCACCACCGTTGTTTCTGTTTCCACTGCATATTTCTTTCCTCTGTCGTCTTCACCGTTCACTACTCCTCTATCAACGAGAGTACGAACAATGTCTCATTTGTTTTCAATACTGGCAATTATTCTTTTCTACAGGTTTTAATTCCTAGCACTCAATGGCCAGTGTGGATAACAATTTCGCTTTTAACTCTTTAACAGATGACGAACTATTTGAATTGTTTAGATCTCCTCCCACTAATGTAACCCCCACATATTCTTCAGGTACATATGATAATTTCATTGCTGATGCCATCAGTTCATCGGCTGAAGAGCTGCAATTTGACTTTGATCACAATGACCCGGCACATACTTCCCTTTGTAAATACGTAACCGTTTCCCAATTTAATGATATTGTTAAGAATTTTTATCCCAATACATTCTCCCTACTTCATTTGAATATAAGAAGCTTGAGCAAGCACTTCGATGACTTACAATTGATATTGAATAACCCATCACCACAACCTATGTCCGATAATAGGTCTTACAGAGACGTGGCTATATCCCAGGACACTAACCTTCCATTTTCTTTAAACAACTATAACTTCATTAACAAAAACAGACAGGGCAGGACAGGTGGAGGCGTTGCTCTGTACGTTCATCATAGTTTTCGCTACTCTATCCATGAAAATATTTCAATTGTCAATGACTTTATTGAATCTCTCTTTATAGAAATTGAAATCACCGGCGCCAGGAATGTAATTGCAGGTATCGTTTATCGACCTCCAAATACCAATGCAAATGACTTTACCTCGTATTTATCTGACCTGTTAAATTGTCCCACTTTTACCAACAAGGATTGTTTTATTATGGGGGACTTCAATATAAATATACTGAAATTTACAAACAATAACATTGCACACGAGCTTGTTGAAACTTTCTTAGCGGCCTCTTTCCTAACACTTGTGTCCAAACCAACTCGTGTCGCAAACTCATCTGCTACGCTAATTGACAACATCTTTTCTAATATTATACCTCATCCTGATTCATGCATAATTTTGTCCGATATTACAGATCATTATCCAATTATGACTTCTTACAAATTAGCACAACCGTCCTTTCGACAAGGTGCTTGTTCCTCAAGACGTAGCGTCAATTTAGGCAATTTAAACAGATTAAGTACTAGTCTTGAAAATATGGATTGGTCTTGTATTTATGACATAGAATAGGTTAACTCTTGTTACGATAAATTTTGCGATTTGCTTTTAGGTCAATTTGACATTCACCTTCCTAAAAGGAGAAATGACAAGATGAATTATAAAAAGTCCCCGAGACTACCTTGGATTTCCAAATCCTTACTATGCTCAATTAATCGAAAAAATAATCTTTATTATAAATATAAAGCAAAAGGAACGGAAAATACCAATTGAAATACACATCTTATAAAAACACTTTGACTATTATCATTCGTATTGAAAAGAAAAGATACTTCGAAAATAAATTACAACTACATAAACATGATATGCGAAACACTTTGAAAATTCTCAAGCAAGCTATGAATGTCTCAGAAAATAAAGATGTTATTTCAGAAGTTAAATTAAACAACGAGATTATTCAACAGCCTCTCAACATCGCTAATATATTTAATGACCATTTTTCATCGATCGGAAACAACCTTGCTATGGATATAGCGCTCTCATACAAACAATTTCCCGAATTTCTTGGTACACCCAATCCAAATTCAATATTTTTGACCCCGACATCCCCTTATGAAATCATGGATATTGTCTCTAATCTTGATAAGAAAAGAAGCTCTGGTTATGATATCAATAACGTTATACTTAAAACTATAATTCCATATATTGTTGAACCTCTTGCTTACATTTTCAATTTGTCTTTACTTCATGGACAAGTTCCTGACTCCATGAAAATCGCAAAAGTCATTCCCATTTATAAGAAAGGAGATAGACTGAATATTAACAATTATCGACCTATCTCCCTACTACCATGTCTCTCTAAAATTCTGGAGAAACTCATATATACCCGAACGATTAAATTTTTGAATAACAACGTTTTTTCAAATTTCCAGTTTGGTTTTAGAGCAAAGGACAGTACAATTTACGCCTTATTATCCTTTGTTGAAAAAGTTGCTCATGCTGTCGATAAATCTTCACACATGGTCGGTATTTTCCTGGATTTCTCCAAGGCCTTCGACACTATTAATCATGACATCCTACTTCATAAATTATGGCATTATGGCATACGTGGGAAGGCCTTGGAGTGGTTCAGGAATTACCTCTCTTACAGAAAACAATTTGTTTTTCTTAATGACCATTCCTCCAATTTGTGTAATATTAATTGTGGTGTGCCACAAGGAAGTATTCTGGGACCCCTCTTGTTTCTTTTATATATAAATGATTTTTGCAGAGCATCCGACATTTTATCTTTCATTATCTTTGCTGAAAGTGTCACCTCAATTAAATTTTTGGGAGTTCATGTAGATAACAAACTCTCCTGGAATTGCCATATTGATAATATTTGTAAAACAATATCCCGAAATATAGGCATCATAAATAGGTTGAAAACGTTTATTCCTGTTACTTCTCTACTTACATTATATTCTTCTCTTATATTACCATATATCAACTATGGGATCCTTGTTTGGGGCAATACCCATCTAAGTTTACTTAACAAAATATTATTATTACAAAAAAAGCCCTTCGTATTATTTCATTCTCACACCCCCGTTCTCACACTGATCCGCTTTTCCTTGATTACAAAATTTTAAAGGTTCAAGACTTATACCAATTTCAGCTTGGGCAGTTTATGTTTATGTATAAAAACAGTATGGTTCCTTTTGCATTTAATCATTTGTTTTCTCAAAATAACAATTTTCATAGGTATCCTACCAAACAAGCTGATAACTTTCATCTGCCTATCTTAAGAACTCGTTTTGCGCAAAATACTTTTATTTTCACCCCCCCCCCAAAATTTTGGAATCACTCCATAAAGATGTTCAACAGGCCCCCTCTATCCACTCCTTTAAGAGAAAACTAAAAATATTTCTTTTACTGTCTTACCAAAGTAATTAATTAGTTTGCATATTTTTAGTACTATCGAAGCACGCTATTGAGTCACACTCTCGTTGATCCACGTTTGCACTCTCGGTCTTGCCCCCCCCCCCCTTTATCTCTCTCTTTTTCTGACCCTTTCTCTCCACATAATCTGTGTCTGTCTGTCTGTGTGTGTTTGTGTGCATCCATCTCTCTCTCTTCCCTCCCTACTTATCTTTGCCCTCTCTCTCTCCCTCTCGCTCCCCTTTCAATATTTTATTCCTTCTCTCTTCCCTCTATTCTTTATCATGTCTTTGTTTTCTTTTTAGTTTTTAGTATCGTCCCGTATCTCTGTCATATTTTTATCATTTCTCGCTATCACTCACCATCTTGCTATTATTTCCAATATTCTATTTTAACTTATTGTATTTGCACCTGCGAATGAGTCCCATTTCTCAAATGTTTAATATACTTTCTTAGGGGATCCACGCTCTACAAGCAATGCTTTTTAGTGGATCCCCTCATTTCCATATCAGATTCTGTTAAAACTATTCTACAAATATTTTGTAACTTGTAATTGATTTGTAATCATTGTTATCACATTTCATTTGTTTTTGTTTATCTCTATAATGTATGTTTGATTCGCATTTGCTTGTAATGTACATAATGGAAAATAAAACTTGAACTTGAACTTGAACATGATGATAAAATGCAGATTCTGGCAAATTAAGACTAGCACAAATTACAAACTGTGTGGCTTCTCGTGCGACATTGGGCTTACCGTCATTCCTTAGACGATTTTAACCCTAGATTTTAACATGTTTTAAATGCTTTATAAGTGCATGAAACAAAAACAAACCTAAAAACAATCAAAACTCAACTGTCTGTTACGATATTTTTCCAACATTTCGTTGTTCCGAAGGTTCGTTAATCCGAAAAAGAAATAAGGTTCGTTGTTCCGAAGGTTCGTTAATCCGAAAGCGAAATAAGGTTCGTTGTTCCGAAGGTTCGTTGATCCGAAAACGAAATAAGGTTCGTTGTTCCGAAGGTTCGTTGATCCGAAAACGAAATAAGGTTCGTTGTTCCGAAGGTTCGTTGATCCGAAAACGAAATAAGGTTGGTTTTTCCGAAGGTTCGTTAATCCGAAAACGAAATAAGGTTCGTTAATCCGAAAACAAAAAAAGGTTCGTTAATCCGAAAACAAAATAAGGTTCGTTAATCCGAAAACGAAATAAGGTTCGTTAATCCGAAAACAAAATAAGGTTCGTTAATCCGAAAAATGAAAACCGGGAAAGCAGAGGCAAGGGGGGGGGCGGGGGCATTGTTGCCGTTTAATTATTATGAGGATGGGAAGGCAAGGGCGGCCAAACGAATTTTCGTTGGGGGGTAAAGCCAAAAATGAAAATCATACGTCAAAATGGGCACTTGTGTGATATTTTCACCTTAAGATTATCATCTGCTTGAAGTCATTGTGTTTGATAGTGATTAAGTAGAGAAAAAACTTTTTGAAGTGACTTCTTATTATGGCAAAATGTATATTTAGGCTTTATTTTTCGGGAGAGAGTATAATGAGCGAGCGGCTTGGTAAAACAAATTCAAAGGTGAAGTTGTAAAATGTTTTTGGGGGGTCATTCATTCTTAAAATGGCATTATTGCGAGGTGTTGCGAGTGTGAATCACTTGCTAAAACTTTAGGGTATTTAAATAAAAAATGAAAATAAGTTTTTTAAAATTTGAGCAGATTTCTGCTGTCATTAAAAAGATTTGCATCTAACTAAAGAATTAACACGAGCGCAAAACGCGAGGTTAAACATACTGACCAGAAAGGGAAACAGATAAAGAAAGCATTTAGTGACCTCTTTAGGATGCATATTTCACCAATCAAAATAATGAGAGTGCGAAGCGCAAGCTGGAAATTTGCAATATTCCAGCCTGAAAACTAAACTTAACTTGTATACTTTTAAAAATTTCATTTCGAAGAACATGAAAAACGGCATATTTATTTTTGAAAAAGGAACTTTCCCATTTTGGAAAATATTAATTTCCCTGTTTTTTATTTCATTTTGGTGGTGCAAGTGCCCCCTGCCTCCCTCCCGGCGAATCCAACTTAAGTCAAATAGGGGGGGGGGGCAATATTTTTTTCATTCATATTTTCCTCGATCGGCAGCTTAAAGTTGATTTTTGTTTGTTTCTTTGAAAGGGTAGTCCTAACAGTCAATAATTAGCTTTATACTTATAAAATAAAGTAGATATATAATAACATGATAAATCCTTTTTGAATAATGCGAGCGCGAGCTATATATTTTTTTTGATGGGTATAATGTTTGTGATCTTCAAAACGAGATGCCTATGTAACTAAATTTAGATAATAACTGCGAGCAAGAAGCGCGAACAGAAATTTTAAATATATAAGCTCTGACCTGATCTAAAGGGGACATTTTAAGAACTTTTTGCAGTTTGCCATGAAGACGATGCGTGTTTCAACCAATGGCGGCGGAACATATTTTCTTTTTTTCGGGGGGGGGGGGCAAGCAAAAAAGGCCAATAGGGGCAATTTGGTGCAAGCGGATATTTTCACCATGAGATTATCATCTGTGTAAAGAGGTTGTGTGTTTTGTAGTAATTGAATTGAGTAAAATCTTTTAAGTGATCACTAGAGTTATATATTTACGTTTCATTTCTGCGAGCGGAGCGAGCAAGCGGTTTGGGGGAAAAAATCCAATCTGAAGATGTAAAATTCGCCCTTTTGGTCAAGTACTGTTAAAAGGGCATCCTTGTGAGATGTTGCGAGCGAATCACGTGCTCAAACTTTTGGAAATTTCATGTAGGTCTAGAATGATAATAATGATAATATTGATATAGATATTATTTACCCAGGGAAGCCACTTCAGTTCTGAAAACTGTTCTCCCAGCAATTATTATTATTTTTACAAGAATTCTTAGAATGTCCAGTTTTCAGGTTTGGAAAATCGGAAAAATTTGGCTCACGTTTCTTGTTCGCATCAAGTATTGTTTATTGAGGAACTCATTCTATTCATGGTTACAAATAAAAAAGAAGTATAAAATGTCCAGTTTTCAGGTTGGAATATCACAAATTTTAAGCTTGCGGTTCGCGCTCTCATTATTTAGTTCGTGAGATTCTATTCATGAGTCACTAAATGCAGTCCTTAAAAGATTACTTTCTGAAGCCTGTTGCATAAAACTTTTTACCTTAGAAAACTCTGGTAAAAACTGAAAACTAAGGTTAGTCTGATTTCCGCCATTGACTTTAGCACAGGGCAAAAACTCCTGTTAACACAATTTATGCAACGGGCCACAGGTCAGTATACAGCTCGCCCTCGCATTAATTCTTTAGAAAGATACACATCTTTCTCACGATTACAAAAAATGCTCCGAATGCTCAATTCACGTCTTGTTACACGAAATGTCTGCTAGTTTGAGCTTGCGATTCGCGCTTTCAACATCTCACAAGGATCATTATTAGTATTATTTTTATTACCAGCAGAAGCTGGTATTAAAAATGACATCCCCTCCAATACAAATCCTATTATCTAGAGGTTACTCGCACGCGACCAACACACTTGATCCCCTGCATCTTTAAACCATTTGCTTAGGCAGCAATTGCTCAGAAAAAATCAAAATCGGCCTATGCTTGAGCAGGGCGCCTATATTTTTTAATGATATCCATGCTTTTGGCCACAACACACGCATGTATCATCGATCGTTATTACTATCATTGCATAATATCGTGTAACCTTGTAACGACAACATCGTTTTGTTACCAAAATGAATTATTCTCATTTTCGGAAATACGTACCTTATTTGATTTTCGGATTAACGAACCTTATTTCGTTTTCGGATTGACGAACCTTCGGAATTACGAACCTCATTTCTTTTTCGGATTAACAAACCTTCGGAATTACGAACCTTATTTCGTTTTCGGATTAACGAACCTTCGGAATTACGAACCTTATTTCGTTTTCGGATTGACGAACCTTCGGAATTACGAACCTCATTTCTTTTTCGGATTAACAAACCTTCGGAATTACGAACCTTATTTCGTTTTCGGATTAACGAACCTTCGGAATTACGAACCTTCGGAAATACGAACCTTCGGAATTACGAATGTATGCGGGAAGAGAAGACCCCTGTTTGTACATCGGCTGAGTATCTAGTATTATAATCATAAATCACTGTGAACAGGCTTTGCTCAACTTTTTTACTACAAAACACACAACGACATCATTTATGGTGAAAATATAATCAAAAGGCCCAATTTGACATATGAAGAGCTCAGTTGCAAAATAGGTCCATTTTCATCGAATTTGATCTTTTTGGTCTCAATGTGGAGCGTTGTGGCCCAGTGGATAAGTCTTCTGACTTTAAAACAGAGGGTCGTGGGTTCGAATCCCAGCCATGGCGTAATTTCATTCAGCAAGAAAAACCGTTAAAGTTTTTGTCACTCTGATGATACCAAAGAAAATTTGAAATTTAAATGAAAACGTGGATAAAAGTGGCAAAGAAAGATCACTTTTTTAATCAAAGAGATTGGATTCATTTCAGTTTGCTTGCAAAATGATTAGGTCCACAATGATTTTTTTTGATATATAGAAAAAATTGGAGACAGGTAGATTTCTTTTATACCCAGTTTTATTTTCACATGATAGGGTGGTACATCATGACCATTTAGTTTCTCATAAGAATATTGCAATAAGTGAGAACAAAAAGATTTTTTTTCTCAGAATGGTCCAAAGTGGACCTAAGCCCTTTTGCAACCAAACTCTTCATATTTAATATGAAGTGCTCAATTGCAAAAGAAGTTAGATCCTTTTTTCATCAAATTTAATTTTGTGAGTGTGTGTCAATATAAAGATTTATAGTCGTTCTGATTATACCAAAGAAAAGTTAAAATTTCATTACATAGTGGGGAAAAATGGCAAAGAAGAATCACCTTTTTTCCAAAAGAGGCTAGATCCACAAAGGCAAATTTTTAAAAGAAAACTTAAACAAATATTAAGCCAGGTAGATTTCTTTTACACCAAATATTTTTACACGGTAGTGTAGTTTATCATGACAATATAGTTTCGCATCATAAAATGTTGCAATATGGGAAAATAAAAAAATCTCGGAATGGTCTAAAGTAGAACTAACCCCTTTTGCAAAGAAACTCTTCATAACACAAGTGCCCCTTTTTTGCTTTGCCCCTCAAAGGAAAATACGTTCGGTCGCGCCCCTACCTTCCCATTCTCAGAAAATGATTGAAAATGAAACGGTGTTTCTACCCCCCCCCCCCCCCCACTACCACCACGCTTGCCCTTCTGGTATTCCCGGCTTCGCCACAGATTATTTCAATTTTTTATCAACGAACCTCATTTTATTTTCGGATTAACGAACCTTATTTCATTTTCGGACTAACGAACCTTCGGAATAACGAACCTTATTTCGTTTTCAGACTAACGAACCTTAGGAATCACGAACCCTATTTGTTTTCGGATTAACCAACCTTCGTAATAATGAACCTTCATAATTTCGCCACAAATGTTCGGATTAAGGAACCCTTTTCCTTTTTTGGAATAACGAACATCGAGGTAGAGGACTTTTAAGGTGTTTCGGAATTAGGAACCTTCAAAATTACGAAGTGTTACCGGCCTATCAAGGGTCGTGGGCTCGATTCCCAGAAGTGTCAAATAAATAAAAGGAAACTCTTCATGTAATCACAATTAAGTGCAAAAATGGTAATTCGCATCTTGGAATCAAACTTATATAGGTTCATTCCACTTCATATTAAGGATAAAATTAAAATATGAGAGGATGATGACTGTCATCGTTCTATAACGACCATAACTGTTTTGTGAAATATAACCAGAACTTTAAAATGTCACAACTTTCTATTTCAATGTCAGATTTTGATGAAATTTTTCAAAGTTATCCTTTTTTGATATTTTTTCTTTTTTCATTCAAATTAACCTTTGGTTTGGTTAGGTTTGCTCTTAAAGATAGTAATTTATCTTTTGCTAGGGTTACAACAGTCTTTGCAAATGTACATAACTGGATTATTTTGTTAATACACGTAGACAGAACCATATACAGGACACTTACCAATTTCCGTACTGTTGTTATGATCAAAGTCTGAATCGAGGAACCTTTGTCGAAATGCTTTTACACAACTGAAGAGCACTTGCTGAATGATTTTCAGTTGTTCTATCATACCTGTATTTATCAAGATTGAACAAAATACTAGCAATCATAACAACAGCCCGTATAAAAATCTTGCATTTTACTCACTTAAACATGTTTACCACATTAATTTCACGTTTACCTATGCGGAATAGATATCCATCTGGTCCTATATATTTTCGTTTCCATCTTAAACATGAATTTTATGTAAAACATGAATTTTACATAACCCACACAAACCAACTTTAATCAAAAGAAAACAGAATATAAAGGAGGTGCTCGATCTTCTAAACATCTTTTTGATATTCAAGTCGTTTTTGAAAACGAAAACAATTTTAAAGTTTAATTTACAGTTTACTTCAGCTTTACTTTTCTTAGCTTTATTCGATAACAGGGCAATTCATAGCATATGCAACATGGCAAACGTAAGAGTGGATGTATCCATGATAGCATAATTCTAAAAATGTATACAATCTTGCAATGCAAAAGAAAAAAGATATCGATATCCATGCGATTTTTATCATACATATAGCCTTTACATCTTAAAATGTTCATGTCTGTCATGGGGGGGGGGGGGTGGTAACTAGGATCAGATGATTGTTATATCATTTGGTCTGTGATTTTTTTAAGGATTTATTTTATACATGTGTGTATTCATGTCATTATGTGTGTATAAATATATACTTGTATGCGATTGTGCGAATAAAAAGTTATAATGATAATAATGATAACAAAAAATAACAATGATAACAATACTAATATTAATAGTAATAATAGTAATGGCATTAATAATAATGATAATGATTATTATCAATACTATTGTTTTTGTTATTGTTATTATTATTATTATTATAAAGTGTACATTTATGTTGCGCATTACTCAACTGCGCATTGCAATAATGTTATCATTATTATTATTACCCCTGCTATAAACGTACTGCCTACAAGCGCTCTGGCATTCGAGGAATTTCTTCCTACCGGGTCCTAAATCACTTCACCTGGGTTTAGTGCAGCGTGTATATTTTTTTTTGGAGGAATTTTCAAAATTCGAGTCACATTCTGGAGGATTGGGGCAGAGAGGGTGTCCCGATATGGATTTTTTTTTCATTCAAGTATTAAATGGTAGTGTGAGAGTATAAATAACAGTAAGATAAGAAGAAAGACCACATGGGGTCGTGTGGTCCAGTGGTTAGAGCATTTAACTAATAATCACAATGTTGTGAGTTCGAATCCCCACTCTGCCATTGTCTCCACTTTGATAAAAAGGCCTGAGAGCAATATCTGTTGTCCATAAGTACAGTCACTATAACTGATTAAGCTAGACGTAAAATGTTTCCTAGGAAATTGGTTTTATACCAGCTTGGCGTTTACCAGCAAAAAAGCTGTCCGAGTTCCTGCGGGAGTTACCAAACAAAGGAAGGGGGATAAAATACCAGTATTATAACAGCTGAGATTAGTATATTCTCCGAAGCTTCGTAATTCCCAAGGTTCTTTATTCCGAAGGTTCGTAATTCCGAAACACGTAAATTGCCTATACCTCGATGTTCGTTAATCCGAAAACGAAAAAGGGTTCGTTAATCCGAACATTTGTGGCGTTATTCCGACGGTTCGTTATTCCGAAGGTTCGATAATCCGAAAACGAAATAAGGTTCGTTGTTCCGAAGGTTCGTTAATCCGAAAACGAAATAAGGTTCGTTTTTCCGAAGGTTCGATAATCCGAAAACGAAATAAGGTTCGTTTTTCCGAAGGTTCGTTAATCTGAAAACGAAATAAGGTTCGTTAATCTGAAAAACGAAATAAGGTTCGTTAATCCGAAAACAAAGTAAGGTTCGTTAATCCAAAAACAAAATAAGGTTCGTTAATCCGAAAAATGAAAACCGGGAAAGCAGAGGCAAGGGGGGTGGTGGACACTTGCCGTTCAATTGTTTAGAGGATGGGAAGGCAAGGGCGGCCAAACGAATTTTCGTTTTGGGGGTAAAGCCAAAAAATGAAACTCATACGTCAAAATGGGCACTTTGATGATATTTTCACCTTAACATTAACAAAAAAACTATTTTTCAGGAGAGAGTATAATGAGCGAGCGCCTTGGTGAAAAAAATCAAAGGTGAAGTTATAAAACTAGTTTTGGGGGTCAATTATTCTTTAAATGGCATTATTGCGAGGTGTTGCGAGCGTGAATCACAAGCTAAAACTTTAGGGAATTTCAATCAAAATGGAAATAAGTTTTTCAAAATCCGAGCAGATTTCTGCTGTCACTAAAAAGATGTACATCTAACTCAAGAATTAACACGAGCGCAAAACGCGAGCTTAAACATACTGACCAGAAAAGGAATCTTAAAGAAAGAATTTAGTGACCTCTTTAAGATACATATTTCACCAATCGAATAATTGAGAGTGCGAAGCGCAAGCTGAAAATTTGCAATATTCCAGCCTGAAAACTTTACTTTAAAGAAAGTATATTATTTTAAAAACATGAAAAACAGCATATTTATTTTTGAAAAAGGATCTTTCCCATTTTTGGAAAAATATGCATTTCCCAGTTTTTTATTTCATTTTTGGGGTGCACGTGCGCCCTGCCTCCCTCCCGGCGGATCAAACTTTTGTCAAATGGGGGGGGGGCAATTTTTTTCAGCCATATTTTCCTCGATCGGCAGCTTAAAGTTGATTTTTGTTTGTTTTTTGAAAGGGTAGTCCTAACAGTCAATAATTAGCTTTATACTTATAAAATAAAGTAAATATGTAATAACATGATAAACCCTTTTTAAATAATGCGAGCGCGAGCTATATTTTTTTTACATGATGGGAAATATGTTTGTGATCTTCAAAACGAGATGCCTATGTAACTAGATAATAACTGCGAGCAAGAAGCGCGAACAGAAATTTTAAATATAAGCTCTGACCTGATCTAAAGGGGACATTTTAAGAACTTTTTGCAGTTAGCCATGAAGACGATGCGTGTTTCAACCAGTGGCGGCGGAACGTATTTTCCTTTTGGGGGGGAGAGCCAAAAAAGGGGCAAATAGGGGCATTTTAATTTGGTGCAAACGGATATTTTGGCCATAAGATTATCATCTGTGTGAAGAGGTTGTGTGTTTTGTAGTAATTAAGTTGAGCAAAAAATTTTAAGTGATCTCTGATTGGTAAGTTATATATTTACGTTTCATTTCTGCGAGCGTAGCGAGCAAGCGGTTTGGGGGAAATGTAAAATTCGCCTATTTGGTCAATTACTGTTAAAAGGGCATCCTTGTGAGATGTTGCCAGCGAATCACGTGCTCAAACTTTTGGAAATTTCATGTAGGCCTAAAATTATAAAAATGATATTATTTACCCAGGGGAGCCACTTCAGTTCTGAAAACTGTTCTCCCAGCTATTATCATTATTATCCGTGTTTGTTACCAAAATGAATAATTTTCATTTTCGGAAATACGAACCTTATTCAAATTTCGGATTAACGAACCTTATTTCGTTTTCGGATTAACGAACCTTCGGAATTACGAACCTTATTTCGTTTTCGGATTAACGAACCTTCGGAATTACGAACCTTATTTCGTTTTCGGATTAACGAACCTTCGGAATTACGAACCTTATTTCGTTTTCGGATTGACGAACCTTCGGAATTACGAACCTTATTTCGTTTTCGGATTGACGAACCTTCGGAATTACGAACCTTCGGAAATACGAACCTTCGGAATAACCGAACCTTCGGAATTACGAATGTATGCGATATTCTCATGCATGTGGCCATCCATGGATATCACATGTCTCTCACGGTTTCATATTATTATCTGTGATTATGTGTTGGTATTTTTATTGAGGTTGTTAGTGATGATTTAAAGCTTTAACCATGTTTGTCCATATGGTATCTTTACTGAGCTCCTCGGAATATGTATTGTTTCAAAGAGAAGTTCACCATATAATTTTTTATTATAATAAATTCATAGAAAGCATAATAAAGAACAATATTGATGAAGGTTTGATGAAAGTCCCTCAGAGAAAAGGAGAACATTCTACAATGTTTGATTTGTGACGTCATATACAGTGATGAGCAGACGCTTCATTATGTCGTGTGATACAATTCCATAAAATCCTATTTTCTTTTGGTTCTCAATGAATGAAAATGTTTTCGTGTAAAAAGGTTTATGTAAATGAAATTACTTTTACATTTTATGGAAATCACATCACATAACATGTAGGCTGCTCGTTTGGGAGGTCACGAAATAAAAAAAATATAAGAAAATAATTACTAGTAGTGTCAAGATATGGTTTTGTGTCGAGTACTAGAGAGAAAAAACGCCATCTTTAGGTCGTACCTAGTATAAACAAGTGGAATGCCTCTGACTGTCTCACCTGCATCACACGATTCAATACAGCAGCAGTGCTGACTTTGAAAACTACTATGGAATAATTATTCATAAGCAACACCATTCATATAATGATACAATACTATGTTCATTGTCATTTGACCTTGATCATGTGACCTAAAACTTGTCAGTGATACTTGATGACACCAATCTAATAATTACCTCTAAAATGGCCAAAGTTCAATGATCTTAGATGACCTTTGATTTTGGTCATGTGACCTGAAACTCACACAAGATGTTCAGTGATTCTTGGTTACTCTTATGTTCACGTTTTATGAACTAGACCAATACACTTACAGAGATAGGATGGTAATTCAACAAATACCTTCAATATGGCCAAAGTTCATTGACCTTAAATGACCTTTGACTTTGGCCATGTGACTTGAAACAAAGTTATGATGGTAATTCAACAGATACCCCATTATAGCCAAAGTTCACTGACCTTTGACATTGGTCATGTGACCTGAAATTCGCAGAGGATGTTCGATGATACTTGATTACTGTTATTTCCAAGTTTTTTTAACTAGACCAATAAACTTTCAAAGTTATGATGGTAATTCAACAAATACCCCCATTTTGGCCAAAGTTCATTGACCCTAAATGACCTGAAACTTGCACAGAATGTTCAGTGATACTTGATTACTATTATGTCCAAGTTTCATGAATCAGATTCAAAAACTTTTAAAGTTACAATATTAAAGGGGAATGAAACCTTTGGAACAAATAGGCTTGTGTAGAAACAGAAAAATCAAAGAATAAGAATAAAGAAAGTTTGAGAAAAATCGGACAAATAGTGAGAAAGTTTACGAGCATTTGAATATTGCAATCACTAATGCTATGGAGATCCTCACATTGGCAATGCGACAAGGATGTGTGATGTCACTGATGAATAACTTTCCCTTTGGTGGACTATAAAATACCCTCAAAATGTCTCTTTTTGCTTTTTGTTATGATGATACAAACTCTTTATCCATGATGTATTCTTAAAAACTATGTATTACATGCACTCATGTAGATAGAACACATGATTTATGGATAGATGTGATAAAAGAGGCAATTCAAGTGAAATATATACTAAAGTAATGGGGAGAGTTGTTCATCAGTGACATCACACATCTTTGTCGCATTGCCAATGGGAGGATCTCCATAGCATTAGTGATTGCAATATTAAAATGCTCATAACTTTCTCATTATTTGTCTGATTTTTCTCAAACTTTTGTTGATCTGTTTCTTTGATTTTTCTGTTTTCACACAAGCGATCTTGTTCCAAAGGTTTCATTCTCCTTTAATTTACCAGATACCCCCATTCGGCCAAAGTTCATTAACCCTAAATGACCTTTGACCATGGTCATGTGACGTGAAACTCAAGCAGAATGTTCCGTAATACTTGATTAACCTTATGTCCAAGTTTCATCAACTAGGTCCATATATTTTCTAAGTTATGCTGTCATTTCAAAAACTTTACCTTAGGTTAAGATTTGGTGTTGACGCAGCCGCCGCCGGAAAAGCGGCGCCTATAGTCTCACTCTGCTATGCAGGTGAGACAAAAAATTAACCTGGTGACGCCCTGTGTACAGAGCCTTTTTAAAAATCAACCGTTACAACAACCACTTCCATAATCATCATCATTTACTATTACAATCATTACCGCCATCATCATCATCACCTTTTTTCAACAAGTGCACACCTAATTACCAATAATGCGTATAGTATTTCCATTTATTTGAAAGCAGGATTATGCCTTGCTCACTGGCATAGATGCCGCGGCCGGGGAACTAACCCCACAGGCTTTCCATGTATATCCAGGCGCCATAGACCACTTTTTGATATGGCACCTTTTGATATAAATATGTACTGTCATCGATCATCACCACCATCATCATCATCACCAACCATCATAATCATCATCATGTACGCTCATCGATCGTCAACACCATCATCACCATCATCACCATCATCGTTCAGTTCAGTTCAGTTCATTTATTTATTCATTTCTAAAAACACATTCAAATATATACATCAGTATTTAAAAAATGTAAACATGCAAAATACTACTAAAATAAATACAATGATATTCATGCATAATTAGGCCTGTGTATACAGTAATAATATGAGAAACGAAAAGGAGGACTTAAAATAAAGCCAAAAGTGGCCTTGTGAGTTAAAGTCTCCTAAGAATAATAAATGCTATTTTGGAGGCTACTTAGTATATACAATAATCAAAGCATGTATGACAACTTAGGTTACAAAAGTAAGTGGATTAAGAAACGGACATACGGTATAAAATATGAAAAAAAAAAAAAATTATGGCAAATCGTCTAGAATATTGTAACATAGCTGCAAAATTAGGAATATTTAGAATAAAAGTATTGTTTTAATTTTCTTTTAAAGAGGGAAAGAGACTTGCATGTGCGAACAAATTTCGGAATAGAATTCCAGATTGTTGGGAAGCTGAAACGTATAGCTTTTTGTACATAAGATTTTCCTACTTTCCATAAATGAAACAAATTGCATATACGTGTAGTGTGACAATGTACAACATTATTGATACAAAACATTTTACTGATCTTATTTGGTAATAATTTTTTAAAGTAGAAAACCCCAATATTGCAACTTGATATTGATAAAGGTGGAAAATATTTAAAGTATTAAGTTTACGGAATAAAGGAGTTGAGGGTGAAAGGTAATGACTGTTGGTGCATATACGAACTGCTCTCTTTTGTAATTTAAAGAGTTTATCTAATTTAGATTTACTGCAATTACCCCAAACAGCAATACAATAAAGAATGTGTGATAATATTAATGAATTGTAAATAGAGAGTAATGCAGGTTTAGGAAGAAAACTTCTTAATTTATACATAATTCCAGTACATTTCGATACTTTAGTAGTTAAATAGTTTATGTGTGAATCCCAATTCAAATTTTCATCAACATGAACACCTAAAAAACAAACAACCTTAGACTTAGATAATTGGGTTGAATTAATACTAGGAGTAAGATCATTACATATATTGCTTGCATTAGATAATTTGTTATGAAAGTATATAAACGAGGATTTATCAATGTTTACCACCAGTTTATTGGCTTTAAACCATCGGGATACATGTAGTAATTCAGAATTAATGTTTTCATTTAAATACCTAAAGTCTGGTTGGGTATAAAAAAGTGTAGTATCGTCTGCATACATTATGTAATCAAATTTACTAGATGACATAACAATATCGTTAGCGTAAATGAGAAAAAGCAAGGGACCTAATATCGAACCTTGGGGGACTCCATGTTTAACTAAGCTATAAGAAGATGATTTATTGTTAAAGTGAGTAAATTGATAACGATTATGTAAATAATTTTTAAACCAGATAAATGGAAGCCCACGTCATCACCACCATCATCATATTTATGTGGAGGTGCCGTGGCCGAGTGGTTTAAGGCGCCTAGCTATACATGTAAAGTCTGGGGTTCGATCCCCGGCCGCGGCGGCTATGCTCGTAAGCAATCTACCATAAATTGCTCTTTTATCTTGCTTTCAAATAAATGGAAATGCTGTATGCATGATTTGTAAGTAGGTGCATGTGCCCTTGTTAAAAAAACACCACCTTCATCACGTCATCATATTATCATTATTATCATTATCGCCATTAACAATCATTAAAAACTGCTTGAATTCATAACAAATCTTACAATTTCACTGCTATCATTTCATTTCATTTTTCTTATTTCCATTTCCAACATTTACGCTTTGTTCGTATATTTTTATATACAGATACAAGTAATGCATTCATTTCGTAACTTATAGCAAATTTCTACGCACATAATTATTGTCAGGATTATTAATGGGTGCAGCCTCCTTATGAAAATGTTCTTGTAAATAGTATAGACGGAATAAAACACACGCACAAAGACAAATTTAGCATATGACCAGTTGAAAGTACACAAAATAGGAAAAAGATGAAAAAAGAAGAAAATGGGAAAGAAAGAGAAATAAAAAGTCTCCAGAATCTTGCCCCGGTACAAATAAACGAATCTCGTTGATCAGTAGGATAACGAAATGAATGCTTTGTGTACGAACACTGTTAAAAATACTAGTAATTTTACAAAGAGAAATCATGCATTTACAGGATGATTACCTATAAAACTGACGACACAATGATTTGATAAACCAAACGTATTTATGCAGTGATATGTAACGTAGAATTACAAGTTAAATGTAAAAACAATGTAAAATATATTAATCTTTGTAAAAATACCAACGAACAACGTGTTTTTACGGTGATTACAGTGCATCTATCGTATAGTGTTCGCATTTGTAAATTAACGGTGATTTTCAGTTTAAATTAATGTTTAGATAGTGGGGGATACAGTTATCCATTTTTTTGGCATTTTGGCAGTTGTTTGAGTGATGAAGAGTTAAATCATTTAGTGATTTTTTCGGATAAACTTTTTTTTTTACTTAAATTAAAAGAGTTTAGGCTTTAGAATTATTAAATGATATTACAAATAGTGCCCAATTTCCTAGGGCCTTCCAACATTGATGTGGCAAGCGTGTTTCGGGATCATATTGGTAGATGAAATATTTGTGAATAGCTTTGTTTTTGTGAAATAAAGAATATTACATGTCGATGGTAGAATATTGTTGTTTACAAGAAATGACGAGGTTATATTGGTAAACATTTTTATTTTCAAAAATTTATTATTGAAAAAGAGGTGATTAATATGGGCTCTCCAGGATAAAAAAATTCAAATTCAATACTCAACTTGAAAGACAGTTAAAGAATTAAACTGAAAATGTAGGCCCTGAATATTCATATTATTTTACGAATTTTAATCTCAATTTGTATCATTAAACTCCAATAAGGCTTAGGTAGCCCCCCCCCCTTACACCCTCGCAATTCTCGCGATCTCTTATTTTGTCTTCCAAGTGCGAGGTCTGGATAGACCAACGTGGTTCTGAAATGTTTTGTAAGTGGATGACAGATTTGCTTTAAAAAATTAACTCTCATTCATGTACAAATCATTTATTTTCTTACATTTTTCATACAAAATAATTGTTCAATATAAATCATACAATATCATTTGACATAATAATAGCGCCATCTATCGAGAAATATTCTATTCCGAGGCGCGTTGTTATTATTATTTTTACACCGGCTTTAGCTCGAGCTGCCTTTCAGCGCTCCTGCCAGGTACCACGTCACCTCACATGGGTTGAGTGCAGCACAATGTGGATAAATTTCTTGCTGAAGGAAATTACGCCAGGGCTGGGATTCGAACCCACGACCCACTGTTTCAAAGTCAGAAGACTTATCCACTGATCCACAACGCTCCACGTCATAAGAATATAAATACAGAAAGAGGCGTAGTTCCCTGAAAGCAAATAGCTTGTTACGGGATACACCTAAAACACACCTTTCAGAACGGATTTGATAGGGGCGGGGGGGGAGCTGGCCATGCAAAAAATCATAATCAGATGTAAGGGGCAGACCCCCCCCCCCCCTCCCCTCATTTCCGCGGCCCCTGCGATTCAGATTTTGGAATAAAACGTAGTAGACTTAGATGCTAATATTGAGACATTTCACTGTGTTACGTTCGAAATCACCGTACGAATACCTATATTCAAATCTATGCTATCATTCGTATAATAATAAAATCGAATTTCGTATTTAGTCATAATGACGTCATAGCAGTCGTACGATTGACTACGACTTGAAACTGTGATTTAGCCTTCACTCCAAAATAAAGGCTTGCGATCATTCAAAATCGTTATATTAGTATCCCTTAAGCTAATTTGAATCTCAAATAAAAAGATGATATTCATTCAAATTTTGAGCAAAATACAATTTTCTCCATATCGGATCATGGACCAGTCGTAAGGTGTGTGGTTGCCTTTACACAAATACATAGGTAAAATATTGGTTAAAAGAAATTGACGTTCTCTTGAAATATTGAAGATAGATTATGGCACATTCCCTTCGTGTCCCGTTCGCTATTAAAACAGTTTCTTATTTTACCGGCATCTTAAAATTAACCACCAATTGTTACGTTCTCTAGAACGACGCACAAAATGTTAAGTTTTATCAGAAGCAGGTCCATGAAACAAAGAAGGGCGGGGTTTACAAGGGTGACAAATTTTCTTCTCCGAAATCAAAATGGTTTGTGTCCACGCCTGCTCGTTTCTCCCCAAAATGCCTCGAACGACCCCCCCCCTCCCCTCTGGCCTACGGTAGTTCTTTGATTTATAATGGTTTCTACACTACAGAGCCGTAGTAGACAGTGTAGATAATTCATTTGACCCTGTTCCACGTGCTACTTTTCTTCCGATGTTACGTTTTCCAATGGTATCCTGCAAATGTTAAAAAAGATAGAAATAAATATGTTAATCTAAGTTCCAAATCTAACGAACATTGGATGCATGTAGATTATGTAATGTAGAACAAGGGACACGGTAAATGGTGTCGATGCATGTTCGGATATGGGGAGGGGCAAAAGTGAAAAAAAATGTGCAAACTTTTTCAGCGCACTTCAAAGCTAGAAGAAAAATTTACCTTTTATCCTAAGTTTATTATTATCTTTTTTATTATTTATTTATTTCATGCTTACGCAAATGAGGGCCTTTCTCTATTTTGTTATAATATCATATTATTATTATTTGCTTGTCAAATTATTCCTGTACAAAATAACCTCCATCTTGTAGTGAAAACCTTTTTATTTATTTTTTTTTGGGGGGCGTGTCAAATGTTTCCTGTACAGAAATGCCCCCCGCCCGCTTGGAAAATCCTGGATCCGCCCCTGATGGAAACCTATCACCAAATTAGATTTTCAGTTGTTTACATGTCCAACTTTTGAGAGTTTTTAGAAGTTTGACTCCATGTGTCATAATTAGTGTGCCCCATAATGACTGATCCATAATGACCCCACCCCCGGGGGGCGCTACCGCTGCTAACTAAATGTATAACGTGCCTTTCCCCCTCCCCCATTGGACGTGTCAAATTTCCTTAGTACCCAGGTTGAGATAAAACATGTAGGACTTAGCATTTCAATGGGGGTGGGGTTTTTTATTCCTCCTTACTCACTTTGTTATCATTCCCTTTTCTTTTTCCTCTTTTTTATCCTGAAGCAGCCCTCGAAACACGAAGAAGAGAACAATGGCTATCATGACACCAACAGCTCCGAATGCAAAACTGAGGTCAATCACGTACGATTGTGTGGGACCTAATAATGATTAATATAATTGTCATTTTATTAACGAGCATAGTAATATACATGATAATGATAATAGAAATGGTATTACTAATAACAGCAGTTATGATTAGAATAGTGATAATAATAATAATGTTAATAATCATCATCATCATAATATACTACTAATAATAACAACAATCATAATAATAATAACAATAATAGGACTGAAAGCAATGAATTATTTTCATAAAATGAATCCTTGTCATTATTTAAATCATAGCAATAAAGAAAATTATAATGACAATTACAATTTATCTAATACTACATAAAATTACAATTATGTAATATGTAGTTTGCATTTCACTCTGTGAGTCTATTCATAGATATTTTATTTTGCATAACAATATACACATTCAATTTATACATTAATATATTATAATAAATATCTATATGGCAAGGAAAGCAAAAGAAGAAGACAAAGCCTTTCGGGCGTTTTTAACCCCCCCCCCCCCTTCCCATAGGCGTTTGATGAATTTACAAGGTATATTTTTTATTAGCAAGTTACCTTTAGGAGGAACGTTCGTCATGACCTTCTCCGTTTTCTCTGAAAAAAAAATTATGCAAAATATGTTAACTCCAAGATCACTATGTTACTAGAAATTTGTATTTTCAAATGTGATTTTAGACGGTTTACAAGATTTTCAAACTTTTCAATGATGTCTCTTATATATATTTCTCGGGAGACATCTTTACTTATGTGACTGATGAATGAACTCAAATACCTAGCTCATATTATTTACATGCGCACGCTTAAAGGTAAGTGCATGTTTGTAACAAAAAATTATAAGTAAAATAGTCTCGTTATTTCTATAAAAAAAATCGGGAAATAAATAAGATGACCGAATCCGAGGAATCATATGCTTTAATACCAGTTAGGTCTTTTAAAAACATGAACATTACAATTAAAAATGAAATTCTTAATTTTGTATAATAATAATATTGAGCTGAATGAAAATTAGTATCATTACGTACTAGCCCAATGATAGGGGGTTCAGTTTTCCCCCCTCCCATTAAAATAGAGTGAAGCAAGAATAGTAATAAAATCTTTTCTTAATTTCTTTCTTAATTTCCCCATTAAAATAGAGTGAAGCAAGAATAGTAATACCCTACGACCTCACCCCCCACACGAAAACACCATAAAGAAAATTAACGTCCATGAAAAAAGGAGAAATGGGTGAAATATGATATTATTTTCAAAACATCATGTCAAAATATATCACAAAATCAGTTTTTAACATCCTCAGAAGGAGAAAATTAAGAAAAGATATTTTTTCCTATAAAAAGTAAAAAGAAGAAAAAAAGCGGAAAGCAACTTTGTCAAAATTTTTGTTCCATGCACCATGTTTGCCCATCCCCTTAAAATAATCAATTGCCTCATTACACCACTGACTTGTGCCATCTCTGAATATTTTTACAAGGGCTGTAATAACTGTGATTACGCTGAATTATATTTGAATCAATAAGCAACAAGGATTGAGTAATACATGCAAGCTCAGAGTCCAAAGACTAATTGACTGTCAAGTTCAAACTAAGTTTAAAGACAACTCTTAAATCATAAAGTGTAACTACGTAAAATGATAACCTGGAGTTTGTGTTGGAACTGTTGTTAATTTCTTCTCCGTCCTTCCTGGTTCTGAAGAGAGAGAGAGAGAGAAGGCAGAGATGGGAGAGTGGGGGGGGGGGGGGTACGGTTAAGAGCAAAAGATAGATAGAGATTACATGTATGATATACAATTTCTTCGAAGGATTGTTTTTATGTAATTGCAAAACGATAAATATAAATAGGCCTATACGATATTGATGATATCTTCGTCCTCTTCATCTTTCTTTTAATATTGTGGTTGAAGGACTAGGTCCTGTCATCTTTCACAAATCAAAACTATGGTAAACTTAATACGTCTGTATTATTTATTGCTCTGTACGGCAGATCTCTGGAAAACACCAGACCGGAATCTGTTTATGTCAACACCAGAGAAGTATTGAAACAACACCAGTTTGGAATCAAATCGATGCTGTTTTAATAGTTAGTGGTGTTGTATAAAAACCTTTCTGGTGTTAGACCAAAACGAAACTGGTGTCAACACTTCTCTGGTGTGGACATATATGGATTCCGGGCTGGTGTTAATTCAACACCGGAGTTTTTGCAGTGTAATCAGTAGTATTAATGGTAAACGTTTTAATAAAACAAAAAGCCATGTTTCCTCTCAATGAAAGTATATAATTAATTTTTTTTTTGTGACGCACGTATGTATATCTTTATTTTTTTTAGCTGAAGAAAAATAGACCTAAAAAGGAGGCACATGCCCTGTGTGCACCCCCTCCCCAGACCCACACCTGGGGGACGTTTCATAAAGCTGTTCGTAAGTTAAGAGCGACTATAAGGCGACTGGTGAACCTTTCTTACGCACTTAAAGAGAAATTCCAGTAGTTGCAGTAAACACTGATTTCATGAGAAAGTCTGTAAAACAAGGCTTAATTGCAAGTATATCATCGAGGATCTAGATCTGGTACAGTTACAATAACTGAACTTTGTGAATTTTGAAATCTACGCTGAAAAATATTCACACCGAAGATCCCCAACACAGATAAGCGCACGTGGGACAATGTATAATTATTGCTTAGAGCGTCGGGCCCGACGCCCTACCCCAATCCTGTGCTTATTTGCTGATTTCTCAGCAATTACACAATTTCTTCCAGAATCATTTGGCACATGCGTTTTATTTATACAAACAGACACGTTGGTGGTCATTTCATTGTATTCTGTACGAACTCATTTTGATATCGTTACCAAAAACTAGTATTTACCTTTAACCATCACCAGTGAATACACCATTTACTATAAGAAATGATCACCAGTCGTTCTTAAAGTTGCTCTTACGAACACCTTTATGAAACACCCAACTGGTCATTACACAGGATAGGAGCAGCTATCATCAATTGAAGGACGCTTTATATTATACGAATGTTTCAAAACGCACTGGTGGGCAAAGTAACTAATCAAACCATTGATTAGCGATAATCAACATTGATCAAGCCTTTTAATTGAGAAATAACCAAGTTTACCTGATGAGTGCGTCATTGTTGGAGCACCGGTTTCTATCTCAGTGGTTCCGAGCTCTATAAATTAGAAGAGATAGTTATTCACATAAAATACCAATAAGAAGTGAATAAAGATTGAATCGGAAGAGCCGTGGTGTAGTGGTTCTGACTCTCGCCTTGTAAACAGAGGGTCGTGTGTTCGAATCCCACCGCGGTCTAGCGTCCTTTGGCAAGGCGTTAATCCACACTTTGCCACTCTCGACCCAGGAGCTAAATGGGTACCCGGTAGGATGCGAAAGATATTGTATGTTTGATTTTGCCAGCGCCATAATGAGGCTGCGATGAATGCAAGGAATGCTCCCCAGGGAGTGAAAATTGTGCACTTTTCGTGCGGGATTGAAATGAATCCAATGACCGGGGTAATAATATGCTGTAACGCGCTTTGGGCCATTCTGGGAAAAGCGCTTTATAAAAATTAGGTATTATTATTATTTTTAAAGGTGAACAATGATTTAAGGGTGCTGAAGTTTATTTGGATCATTTTTTTTAAACAGGTGCACACCTAGTTACCAATAATGTATACAGCATTTCCATTTATTTGAAAGCAGGATAAAAGAGCATTGTAGATTAAATGCCTTGCTCATGGGCATAGGTGCCGCGGCCGGGGATCGAACCCCGGATTTCCATGTATAGCCAGGCGCCTTAGACCACTCGGCTACGGCACCTCTAACATTGGATGCGGTTTTCGATATCTGAAATATTACTAGTGGTTGAAATTTGTTATCCAAGTAATTGCAATTTCCTGATAAATAGGATTAACCCAATCCAGAAGGTAACTTTATTTTATTTCATTTTATTTTATTTGTGAAAAAAGGTGAAAGGAGGGTAAGTCTTTTGCATTTGAAACAACAACCCTACCCGATTTCTTTTTTGGTGAGGGACAGGTGGAGATCGATTATGATTTTACTAGTTGACTGAATTTGAACTTTGGGAGAATCCCGAGATGACGTTCAATCAAATCAAATCCATATCAAATTAATTCAGAATAAACATAATGATTGAAAAAGAAATGAAATATAAAATCAAATCATATCATATCGATGGCAATGTGTATATCATAATTCAAAATTTAATCATGTTATTCAGTTATTAGGTTTACAAAGGTTCTCAAGCCCAAATGAAATAAAAAGAATTAAGACAGGTCAAATTAATTCAATATCAAGTCACATCATTTCAATTAAATTATTAAAGCACATTCCTAATCATTAACCAATGTCTTCATCATCGTCATCATTATCACCACCATCATCATAATCATCATCACCACCATCACCACCATTATCATAATCATCATCATCATTACCATTATCATCTCTATCATAATCATCATTACCATCATCATCATCATCATCACCACCATCATCATCATCACCACCACCACTATCATCATCACTTCATCATCATCATCATCACCATCATCATCATCATCACCATCACCATCATCACCCCCATCATCATCATCATCACCCCCATCATCATCACCATCATCACCCCCATCATCATCATCACCACCACCACTATCATCATCATCATCATCATCACCATCATCACCACCATCATCATCATCACCACCACCACTATCATCATCATCATCATCATCACCATCATCACCCCCATCATCATCATCACCATCGTCATTTACCTGATTCAGTTGATTGATGAGATGACGTCATTGCGACCTCCGTGGTTTCTAAAACGTCTGTAATAAAAGGTATATAGCATTATTATTACGCTTATACAAGTAAGGCCATTGTTTTGAAAGGGATCAGCTTTTTTTCTTGACGGTTTTTTAGTGCACAAACTGTAGATTTTTTTTTAATCATCTGTAGTGGAAAATATCGGAAATATGCAAGTGATTTTTTTTTGCTTCTCGACTTTGTTGTGACACAAATCACCGTCAATCGGGAGTAAAAAGAAAAACTCTCAAACGTTTTTTTTTTTTTTTTTGGCCAAGATTTTCTGAACGAAAATGCTACCCATATCTCCACTCTCACTATCATCATCATTATCTTTGACATGATTCATCATTATTGCCATCACAACTTGCCTGGTGTAGTTTCAGCATGGGATGTCATTATTGCCTCCCTTGTGCTTCCTGAATAATTGAAGGAAAAGGATGAAAGAAATGAAAATATTGGTCTATTACTGCGGAAATTTATGGGGTTCTATGCATTTCTTTTCAGTCTCACGGTTTGCTGGCTTGGATAAGACCAACAAATTAAAACACAAAACGAAATCAAGAGAGATGAAATTAAATCAAACTGAAATCAAATCATCATGGTGGCTAACAATATCATTACGACCACCATCTCCATCACTAATCATCATCAGTTCATAAGGAACATCATCATAGTTACTGCCATTGTCATCATCACCATCACACTTATCATTAATTCGTGATCGATCGTCATCGCAATCACCATCACCACCAACACTAACACCACTGACAAGACCATCAATATCACTGTCATTTGACAATTTTTCTAATCATCGTCTGCATTAGGACTATCAGACTATCATCACCAACCTGCTCTTCGTACGTCACAATTATCACTATACCACAATCGTCGTCGTCTTCATCATCATTATCACCATCGTCATCATCATCTCCATCACCATCATCATCACCACCATCATCATCATCATCACCACCATCATCACCATCATCATCAACATCATCATCATCGTCATCATCACCACACCACCACTGTCTTCATCATCATCATCATCACCATCATCGCCATCATCACCATCATCGCCATCATCATCATCACCACCACCATCGTAATCATTACCATCATCATCATCGTCATCATCACCACCACCACCACTGTCATCATCATCATCATTATCATCATCTACATTGTCTTTTACCTGATTCAGTTGATTGAGATGACGTCATTGCGTCTTCCGTGCTTCCTGAAACGTTTTGCAGTAAATGATAAGCATTACTTTTATCACATTCATACAAGTAGAATCGTTACTTTTAAGAGGGATAGATATTACAAGTCATTCTAATATGTTGAAATTTCTACAACCCATCCACATCCCCTTGAAAAATAAAACCCGAAAAAACAACGACACTAACAAAAAATAGATAAACTTGGTATATGAATAACATTAAAACATTCATGTGTAAAAATGAATATTCATGAATTAATAATTGCCCAATTCATTGAAGTTGACGTAAGGATGGGATTTTCGACTGAGAGCAAAGCGAGTTAGCTTCTGACGAATCGATAATCTAAATTACAGGATCTGGTGAAGATCCTGTAACTTCTGGCATTATACTTCACTAAATGACGCCAAGATAAGCTTAAATATTTCTCGTGTAATAGTGGGGGCAATATCACCTGGAACAATGGAAAAGACAAATTATTTAAACCGATTTAATTTTTTTTAAAGACATCAAAGTGATAAGACAACCACACATGCCGAAACCGGCTCCTGACCAACAAAGGATAGTCAGTTCATTCCTATGACAATCCATCCCACAGTGTGGAACGCAACGTGAAATCAACTTCATAAAGTTCAATTTGAGCATATTTTGTTAACAGTGTGAATAACATACGATGAGGCCTTCATCAATTTCAAGCTCTAAGCTTAAGACGAAGGTCTCCCACATTTCAAAGTGTACTATGTTGATATATATGACTTTTTCTGCTATTTTTTGTAACAATTAAAAAAATATATCAGGTAATTTAATTAGATTATTAGATTGTATACATGTATATGTTATTAATTATATCATTTACTTATGTTATACTAAAAAAATGATTTCACTTGTATATGATTTTTGGAATGTGGAAATAAATAAATCAAATCAAATCAAATATTCACATAGTTGACAATGTGAATGCTATGAATAGTCACACTGCCGAGGTGTCCATAGTGTGAATATATCTCCGCACTTTTGAATTTGAGTATTTTAACAGTGTGAATAATAATTATGTTCATACAGTCCACTCTATGAACACGATGTGATCTCGCTGTGTGACATTGTGTTCTTTCCGGCAGGGATCGGTCGATGTGAAGAAGAATGAAGGAATTTATTATCCAATGCAATGATAATACCAATTCACAAGTTTACAGGCAATCAGTTAATGAATACATAGAAAAGCAAGGATAATAAAAACCAGAAAATAGCATGAATGCTAATCAAGTCTGGCCCCTTCTAGTTTAGATAGATAGAAAAATGTTCCTTAACTTGTTAGTTAAGAATGAACAATCGTGAGTCTATTTAGAATACTTTGTAATATATATAAACAATGACTTCATAACAATCTAACAAAATTTAACAGTATTTACATATGAAAGATATCTCGATGATGACAAAAATACCGTATAGATGAAAACAAATTTCATTTTTCCAACGGATGTTCAACAACAGCTTTACGAAAACTAGATATTGATGGTTTCTTTCTGATGTGCAATAGGTTTCGTTATGTTTGTCCGTAGTCATGATAACATTGACTTAGATAGATATTTTGAGGCCAAGGTGAAGAAGGGGGGGGGGGCAATTTCCACCCAGAATCGACGTACTAGATCAAATCAGATCCACTCGATAGCATGTGTCTGTTTTATCTCAATGCTGCATAAAATTTTCAAATGTGATATCTTACCAAGCATGGTGACTGTAGTACCAGTAAGCATACTCGGTGTTATTGTAAGTCCTTATAGATTAAAGACAAAAGAGAATATTGTGAACATAGAAATATAAGAGTAAATGTTTGTAAGCCAAGATTTATGTAGGCAAATATGGACAGTTTACAGTTACTGAGAAATGAGAGAGCCAACAAGAATTGAATACTAGCAAAATTTGCAAGTGATTATGGAGATTTTGAAATTTATTCTCACTGGGTCATTGAAAAAAAAATCGATCGTTAAATAAGTGAGTATTCAAACAGAAAGATATGATGATGAAATCGATTAGATACTGAAGGTAGTAAAGGCCTGGTCACACCGCCCGAGCGTTGTTGGAGCGGTCGTGGAGCGGTAGGAAGAGAGGGTCGAATTTCGCTCACAAAATTGGTAAAAAAATCTAAAACAAAAATCGATAAAAACAATCGAAATCGAAAATGGTGAACGGTAGCGAGTGGTGATGATTTTTTTCTCTCCGCTCTACGACCGCTCCAACAACGCTCGGGTGGTGTGACAATGCCTTTATACATGAAGAAACATAGAAAATAATTGTTTATAACTCAACGAAAGAGAAAACACACGTCCACCTTTTTTTTAACAGAAAATGATCTGCTTCACGCATTAAAAAAATACATTTTTGATTTATGTGAAAATAAGTAGTTGTCAGGAAAAGGAGCTGTAAAAGGGAAACGATCGCTATTTTATTTTGCAAATTGACCAAACATCTTAACCTATATACGTATTTAATTTGAGAGAGAATTATACAACTTAAAACTTAGTCAAATTCAAATATTTCAAAAGCATTCTTTTCTCACCATCTGTCTTTGAAAATCCTGAATACAATAAAACTATAAGTAACAAAACAGAAGATATTTGAAAGGAAGCCATGATTTCGCTGTATAAGTCAAAAGCAGATTGAAACGGCGTTCTATTCCGATGAAAGATAGAGTTGTAGTGATAGATCTAATTTGGAACAGACTGATGAAAAATGATTTTATGAGTTTATGATACCTTGCTCGTCACGATTATTCTGAAAACTACCAACGCCCGATCGGAGTCTCTTCTCCTGCACCCCCCCCCCCCGATTCCCCACCCACACTTTGTTTACCCACCCCTCCCCCTCTCTTTCTTTTTCTCTTTATCATGTGCCCTTTCTCTGTCTTACAAGTTGATTTTAGACATTCAATTCATAGCGAACCAGCTCCATTTTTGGCATCCCCTCGCTCTCCGCCCCTTAAAAATTTTGTCTTGCAGATGAGTACTTCGTTTGCATGCATGATATAAACGAGATATGTTTACCTGAACTTACATTGGCCTTGATTTTATAATATACTGTACAAAGGTTTAAGAGGCTCTCTCTAATGTTCCGATGAAATGAATTATCAAACTTTCTGGTGTTTCTAAATGAAATGTGCGTGGACCTATCCCATCACTATCATGACTATTGTACTATCACAAGTGAGCGTTTCATGAAATGACTTGTCGGACGATTTATCCCACGAAGTTTTTTTATCAGTTATCACGGTAACAGTTCGATCATAGCAAATAAAAAATCAAAGTTGACGATCTGATATTATGTTGAAGAAATGCTCACATTTTCAAGTTTCTTTATCATTTACTTTACTTTAGAATGGATTGTTAAGAGCATATAATTGTTTTTGATAAGCCTAAAAAAATTAAATCACCTTACTTTCCTTCAATGTTTCTTCTTTCTTGAGTGCCCCCCCCCCCCCTCCCTTCCCCCTCTCTCTCTCTTCCTCTTTTTTCACTACTTGAAAAAAAAATCATAGGAGGTGGTCGCCCTACCCCATGTAGCGCCGCCCCTGGGTATTCCTAATTTAGCGGAACGATGATCTTTTTGGGGGGTGTTTTTTTCTTTGTGTGTGTGTGTATGTGTATGTTTTTTTTTGCTTTTCTTTTGTTTTTTGCGTTGTCAAGATTTTTGAAGGGAAAACGCCCTCTATTTGGGACCGATGACCTTCTTTCAGGCCTGTCGATCTAAGCACAGATCCGCGGGTTTCTTTATTATGGGCCTAAATTGTCTTATCTCTGCCAAGTCACGAAATTATTTTTGTTTCTCTGTTGTGTATACTCTTAATAAACAGATGAAGTATCATGTCTGAGTGCAACTTTTTACGACACTTGGTAAACTGAGCCCAGATAATCTATTTACTAACGTACTGGAATGAAGATCAAATAAAGATCAGAATATATTAATGGCATTGGGTTCATTTTGAGTTCAAAATAGTCATCACGGCTGAGCAATTGCCATCATGACCATGGGTATAGACGGATCC
Organism: Lytechinus variegatus; assembly: GCF_018143015.1. Taxonomy (NCBI): domain Eukaryota; kingdom Metazoa; phylum Echinodermata; class Echinoidea; order Temnopleuroida; family Toxopneustidae; genus Lytechinus; species Lytechinus variegatus. Next base: position 5,372,933 of record NC_054747.1, on the reverse strand, counting down.
AGGTTTTGGCAAAGGGTGGGGGAGGGGGTCAAGCGGTCCCGATGTTTTTGCGTGGCTAGGCTAAAAGAGGCGCTTTTTAAAAATCGTTAAAAATGATTATTTACGCCGGGAGGGGGGGGGGGTGCTGCGTGTATTATTTTCCATAGGCAACTCCCATGCAGATATTCTCGTTCCTATGTGATTATTTATCAAGTTGGGAATCGGGGGAGGGTTATAGATTGATCAAACAATTCAACACTTTGATTTAAGCCACAAAAGCAAAGAAAGATTTCTTTCTTTGCTGGGACCCGATTTCTTTTTCTTCTTTTCTTTTTCTTGCCTATACATGATAACAGATATAATCTGCCGGGTATCATGATGGTCGGATCCATTTCGAGCCGAGGGAATAGCTTTCAATTAACCAATAGGGGACTTAAAACGTTTGACCTCGCAAATTGGTCATTCTGCGAGCGATATGAGCGAGAGAGAATTCAGCTTTTACAAAATGCTATAATCCTTAAAATTACATTGAAGCAAATACGTCATTGGTATTGGGATACTTGAAATGCAAGCGCTCGAAGCGAGCGAGCGCTTAAAGCTTTTCCCTTTCTTTTCTTATAACATTTTTTTTTGGAATTCAGTCTGTATATAGCCTTTTTGTCTTTATTTCTAGATTATTATGTGGAGAAGATAATTCAATTTTTCGTTCTTCTCATGGTGAATTATTGGGGGAAGTATATCACAATTTTTTTATGTTGAAATAATCACATTTACAACAGTCGTAATGATTTTAAGGAATTTTGTGTATGTCCAATGAGGATTTTAGTCATTTTTTCATTCATTTTCACTTTGAATGAAATAGTGGGATGTGAATTGCACACGAGATTAACTGAAGTACATGTATAAGCAGGAACAATCCCATGCTTAACCCGAATTAAAATCTGGGTACACAGTTTATCCAAAACATCAGTGGTATGGGTTAAGACAACGATCATCACATCATTATCGTCATGATCTTGACCAACACCATCATCATCTCATGATCATCACCAACGTCATCAACACCCTCATCATCATCGTCATGGTTACACTGTAAAAACTGTGGTGTTAAAACTGACACCAATTGGTGTTAATAGAGGACCATACACCGAGGTGTTAAAATAACACCCTAGAGATTGAACATAACACCAAAGGGTGTAAATGTAACAACCAAAGGTGTTGTAATAACACCTATAGGTGTAAAAATAACACCACCAATTTAACACCGGTGTAAAATAACTGGTGTGGTCCTCATGTACATTGGTTAACACCACAGTTTTTACTGTGTACCATTGTATTCATCATCATCATATTTCATTCATGACACCCCTCCTTCCAATTCTTTCTGTCTTGGGCATCCTCCTCTTTCAGACCAACCTTACTGCTTTCCTCCTGCACCATACATGTATCTTTCTTGTAATCTATGGTCTTATCTTTACTCCTATATCATCAACCTATAGATCCCATGCTTTACATCTCCCTCCCTCAAGATATAGATTAGATCATGTGGGAGACCAAACAGAAACATGACAAAGTAAGTTTCCACCAAGTAGCAAGTTAACAATTATTTTTAGGGTAAGATAAAGTTACCATTATTACTTGTCCAGATTCATAAACCCAAGCGTAATCTCCGTTCTTGCTCACAACATTTTCTCTCTGAATTTACTGTCGAGACCAAATCATATGGGGATCGGGCTTTCTAGAAAGCTGCACCAGCACATGGAATTCTCTTCCACCGACATGAAGAAATACTACCCAGCTTGAGAAATTCAAAGTTCAATTAAAAACCCACCTCTTTCAAAATGTTTCATTTAGTCACTCCCGCATAGAGACCTGTAGGTATTATGCATATTTAAGAAATGTACTATTATTATTACTTATTAAAAAGAACAACCACAAACACCAATAAAATCAGGAATGTACATACAATCCAAAGTGGGAGGTTACTGAATGATACTGCCATTAAAAAATACATATATATTCTTTGCTTCAAATATCTTTATTCAAAAAACTTCAAAAAATATAAAATCATTTATATACTGGAATGTACATATTGATATAACAGAATAGTACTTAACTGGATAACCTGTATTTCAAATATCACTTTGAAGGGGAAGGAGGACGGCAGTAAAACAAAGTACAACATCCCCCTACCATTCCCCTGATCTTGACTGTCTTGACATGAATACTAGCAAGAATTCAGGCAATTACACAGAAAACACATCCATCACCAGAGCTTTCAACCACGATTCGGGAGAAAAAAATGATTTCTTTTTATCATATTTTCCAGTCTAAAATCCTATTTTTGTTTCAAATTTTGAAGAAAAAAAAATCTGATTCTTATAAGTTTCAAAAACCCTATTTCAAAGGGGGAAATTATATTCAGTCTCACTATCCTCTTAAAAATCCTATTTAGTAGGATAAAACCTACTACTTGGTAGCTCTGTATCAACACAATGTGAACAGAATTGTCTTTCATTAAAATAGACATACACATGTACACATGAATGCAAGGTCTACCCTATCCCATGTACAGGAAGTGTCTGGAGATCAAATCATATTACATTAAACAAAAGTTGTACAAATAGAACTGAATTTAGTAAGAAAAAAAAATGTCATGAGTATATTCATTTGTAAAACAAAACTAAAAAAGAAAAAAGAGATATTGAGTTGATATTAATGGTTCCGGATTAGAAAAAAAGGAGCAAATGCAGAATTACTTTAAAATAAACAATACAAACCAAAAAACAGAATTTCATTTTTTGCTCACCTTAGACCATAAAAAGCTTTGATCATAGGACAACATGTAAACTGACTGTTTTAATATTGGTCCTACATGATGGTTTACATACGTCAAATACAAAGTAATCTTACAGATGACTTGTTTACCTCAAACTGTCACCATTGTTCAAATAGTACATACAGTCAGTATCGATAACTGAACTGATTTTCAGTAGTAAAAGACTAAAATGTAATATATTAATAGCATGATAACATATAACTCTTTTCTGGCTGAAATAACCCAGAGCAAATGAGCATGTTTATTCATGTTATTCTGAACTATGCTTGTTACACCATTTAAATAACACCAAGGTATCCCGTCATGATCGGTATTTAGCAATGGGTCAAATTATAGCCAAGTAGTTTACAGTAGGCAATGTAATAAAAGTTTTCCCAATTGTATGTGAATGAAACATACCAGTCGTGTCACCTGGTAAAAGAAGCGGTTAGATTCGACTATCATAGATTGGTATACCAAGGAATCATACAAAAAATCTTTCAAGAAATTAACCATATGTTCAATGATCTAAATTAGTAGGCTACCCGCTTCAACATCTGTACACCATTCAATATTGGGTGTCATCACCTGAAAAACCTTAACAGTAATCAAGGACTTTAATGATTGCTAATGACAGAGATATAAAGACTTAAAAAAAATTGAACAGCAATTTTTTCCTAAAATGCCAGGTATGGTCAATTTTGAGCAGAAAACATTTAAAACATTCTTTACATTTTGTCTCTTGCAGGTTGCTCTAACAGTGCACAATGTCTAGCTATGTCCAGATTAGAGATTACAGTAGGCCTACACATATTTCTTTTATGCAGAGAAGGTATATATACCCTGATTGTTAAACATTCCTTCTGTTGTATTCATTTTTCAATTTAAAAGAAAAAACAAACAGTCCACATGTAATGGGTCAGTCGCTGACCACAAGTAAGAAAGTCTAAAGCATTGACCTAACTACCATTCTTAAGTAAATACAAATCCAAAGACAAAAGAAAAATAGTTCATACTCCTGTATTGTCATGCACTGATTTTTGTAATAGCTCATTGCACAGTCTCCCTAATATTTAAATTCATAAACTTCAAAGGATCCAAAACTCGGCAGTGAGACTAATAACAAGAACAAAGCGCAGTGAGCACAAACATGTTACACCCGTTCTACAAAGTACCTTGGCTTCCTGTATAATTTTGTACTGAATAGAAGACATTTCTCCTAACAATGCTTTCAAGCTTATTCACCATCTATCGCAATGAACAGTATGTATCCCAAAGATATTTGAGATAAAAAAAAATCTCTCCTGGTTATTCTAAATAGTCGATACCCAATTCTACAGCATTTGTTCTATCAAGGTGTCCTCTGCTGAGCTTGGAACAAATTTGCTAAGAGGCTTATGCTGTATAATCATTAAAGACCATTTAGTATTTAACTCAAGGTGTCATATCATCACAGAATACTCAATTTATTATCTGATATTAACGATTTGCCAAACATGGCTCCATGTGGAATGTGAATAGCAGTCCAGCAAACCTGTCAGTCCTGCATGAGCACTTCTTATTGTGTAATCCTGTTGAGAAAAGACAGTTTTATAATTCACAATTGGTATGAAAATATTGAAATATACAGTGTAGTATAATATAAATTACAATATAAACTATAAAACTATACAAAAAAATATGTATAAACAAGTGGAATGCCTCTGGCCGTCTCACCTGCATCACGCAGTTCAATATAGCAGCAGTGCTGACTTTGAAAACTACTCTAACTCGCACAAGATGTTCAGTGATAAATGGTTACTCTTACGTCCACTTTTTATGAACTAGACCAATAAACTTACAGAGATATGATGGTTATTCAACAAAAAAACCCAACATGGCCAAAGTTCATTGGCCTTACATGACCTTTGACCTTGATCATGTGACTTGAAACTCGCACAGGATGTTCAATGATACTTGATTACTCTTATGTCCAAGATTCATGAATCAGATCCATAAACTTTCAAAGTTATGATGGTAATTCAACAGATACCCCCAAATCGGCCAAAGTTCATTGACCCTAAATGACCTTTGACCTTGGTCATGTGACATAAAACTCACGCAGGATGTTCAGTGATAATTGATTAAGCTTATGTCCAAGTTTCATGAACTAGGTCCATATATTTTCTAAGTTATGATGACATTTCAAAAACTTAACCTCAGGTTAAGATTTCGATGTTGATTCCTCCAACATGGTCTAAGTTCATTGACCCTAAATGACCTTTGACCTTGGTCATGTGACATGAAACTCTAATAGGATGTTCAGTAATACTTGATTAACCTTATGGCCAAGTTTCATGAACTAGGTCCACATACTTTCTAAGTTATGATGTCATTTCAAAAACTTAACCTCAGGTTAAGATTTGATGTTGACGACGCCGCCGCCGCCGGAAAGCGGCGCCTATAGTCTCACTCTGCTTCGCAGGTGAGACAAAAACTATAAAACTATATATTACAAATATAAAACTATAATATAAAGGACTTTTTACACTGGCAATTTTTAACAGTCTTTGGGGGTGTTGCAAGAAAATATTTGCAATCAATCGTAAATATTCTATTGCAAATTTACAATTGATTGATCACTTTTAACTCTAGCAAATCAGATTACACTCCTTGTATCATAAAGCAGATTAGCAATCAATTGCAAATTTGCAACTAAATGAACGGCATATGCTTGATTTCGGGGATGAAAACAGACTTGCGATTGATCACAAGTCTCTTGCAACACCCCATTAGTGTCTTGCCAAAAGGCATTGGAGCCATGGTGGGATTTGAACCTGTACCTTGTTATATGCAGTAGAGAGACATAAAACCACTAGGTCATGACGCATGATTGCATGAAACTGTTAAGTCTTCACTAGAATTTTTGTGATTTCTTTATTTGGATCTTATTGGGCCTAAATTGCTATGTTTGGAAAAGTTGCTGTAATACATGATCTGAATGCAGATAAAACTAGAAAGCTGCAGCTAATAACAGGGATATAAAATTGATTTCATCAATTCAAACTTGCAGGAAAAGACATTTATGATATCTCTATGTGATAGAAGCAAAGAAAACCACACGAGTTATCTTAAAGGCAGAAAAATTATCAATTTTTTTTCTGCGCATAAACCTATGGAATCACAATGCCTTTAACACAACATGACATCACAGTCTAGAGCCCAATGAAAAGGCCTGATAATTGGAGCTATTCTTAAGCAAAATACTCGGCTGGTAATCTGTGAAAATACATAAAGTTTGTTGTTTTGCATTTTATAAGCTTTTGATTGGTATATGGTTTGCCAATACCACTTTTTGGTCTAGTCTGCATCTTTAAAAACAATAATTATATTGAATGACTTTTCTTCATTTGATACCCAAACATTCTCTTGTTAATTCTAATATTAAGCTAATCACTATTCAATCGATATTTGCTACCTCATGGAATATTTCTGGTATCCTATTCTGAACCATCCAACACTAATAATTTGCTTTTACCTCTTTCTCTGCATACATGCATCTTGAATACAGTAGTAATTGTATCAGTTGACTGCCATCGTAGTACCATCATAATCCATTTAGAACATAATCCCAGACCATTGCCAAGCCTACCCCACTCTGGGAAACCTGTCGTTCAAATGAAAAAAAAATATATATTCAATACAACTGGCTTGACCCCTTAGCATAAGAATGTCATAAGCATAACTACCACAGCAACATCCATAATCAAAATGAAATATCAAACAGTAGTTTGATCTAGACAGAAATTTTACCACATTGGAATAAGCTCTATACAACAAGCATCTTTCAGATACAATGGAGATTGATATTTGATCTTAATGTGGTAGAAATGTGGTAGAATGTTATTCATGTTATGTGATTTGTACAATAAAATCAATTTCTTTCATTGGATTTGATCTGGATTTGAAATTTGAATACCAGTAAGCCAAAAATTGTCATAAAAGTTTATTTATTGACCTGAATTTTATCAGATCTTGGCAAAGATATTGTAAATTTTATTTACATAATTGCTGATACTCCATGAACTTTAAATCTTATTTTCATAGAAATTAGATGTCAAACTGATTTATTAATCTCTGCGTCAGTTTTTAATGTTGACATTACAGCACACCCTGTGTTGACCCAACTGCTCTTTGACCTTTTCATGTCAAATGTCAAATAATCCATGAGATTTAATTACACTTATATTTCAAATACAAGAAATGTGACCTCATCATGTTCACAATCATCATGGCGCTTTGTATTATTACCTATTATTATTTACAAACGGAATATCAAATAGCGTTTAAAAAAGGGAAGCTGGGGATGCACTGAAAGAAATGGGAACAAATCAATGCACACCTTTCTTAATACCATGGATGTATTCGTTGCTTCACGTTGTTTGTGTTGGGTTTTTTTTGTTTTGTTTTGTTTCATATACAGATAGTTGTACAGAGCAGGAGGCATCGTGTGTGGGTGTACGTGTGTAGATGGATGTGTGAGTTCTGTGACGGGGAAGGGGGGGGGGGGCTGTGGGTGATGGTGAGTTGAAGCAAGCTTGTGTGAGTGTTTGGGGAGAGAGATGAGGGGGAGGGGGTATGGGGGTTTTAGGTGTGTGTAGGGATGTTTTATGATAATAATCTTCCTCTAATTAACATTTGAAATAATCTTTTATCCCTTTTAAAATTTATTTCTTTTACAATTATTATGTGCAAAAGAGATTATTTCTATTCTATTCAGGGAAAAAAGTCATCCTTTACAAAGTTTGTTTTTTCTTTGTTATTTTGTCGTTTGATATGGGTTTTTTTCCCTCTGCTTTCACATTGTTATAGAAGAGAAATTTGGCAGTTTTAATTTCATTTGTAATCATTTAAAAAAAGATTTGTAATCTCATTGATATATTTATTTCTTTGATTGATTGTTTATTGATTGTATACATGCAAAGAATCTTTATTTATATGAATTGTGATTGTAAACTTATTGATTTGAAAGAGGAAGAAAATAAAATATTATTCAAAACAAAAACAAAAATTTACATGTAGATATAGTGCATTAGAGGTGCAGATATTTTTTGACGTCTTGGGAGGTTGTTTCGAGGAGACAAAGTATTGAAATTGATTCTTAACATGCATGCCTATGCAAACCGTCAAATATTGAAAATATTGGAAGAAATGAATATTTTACCCCGCCCACAAGATTATCATTGGTTAATAAATGATTGTGTTCATGAAGCTATTTTTACGTCACAATGAAATTGCATTGTGTATTACTTGCTAGGTGTGGTAAAGAAGCGTCAATTTATTGATTTCAAATGCCCTTGCACTATACACTATAGCATATCTTTACTTTATTACAGAGATACTCATATCAGGAACCATTCTCATGATTTACAGGACTGCCATAAATGATGGTTACTAAAAACAATCTTTTTTGCTTATTGCTTCATTACTTTGTTTAGCTTTGCAGGGGTATCTAAATAATAATAATAATACTTTTGGATGACCAATTTTTGGGGTTGCATAGAAATATCTTTACTCGCTGAAGAACAATACTGGATTCGTCTTCGACTCATCCAATAATGTTTTTCAGCTCGTACAAAATTTCTTCGCATCCCACTCAAGGCCAACCAATATTCCCTAAATATCCTACTCCCAGATGAATAGAACTTTCCGCAGATCGACACCATTGACTGTATGTAAAGTTTCCGTACCTCACTCTCCTACCTGATGTGTGTGAAGTTTCTACCTAAATCCTCATTCTGATGTGGGCTTTGATCTTGCTGCTGAACCTGACAGGATAGTAAATATAATAAAGAATGATTGTTCTTATAGGTGTTGATAGCATGCAGGTCCATGCACATATCCGAATCTTCTTCAAAGGTAAAAGACAGAAGTTGCAGCAAACAATTATTTCATGAGGATGTCTTTTACATTAAGGTTAATTGTAAAAATATTATCATACATCTAATTCTGGTATATTAATGAAAACTTATCTTTGTAAAATCATAAAATCTTAGTTCAAAATTGATAATTCTGACCATCACTAGCATAAAAATGCATATGTGGGACAGTGTCTTAATATTGCTTCGAAAAATACCCCACATTTGATGGAATTCCGTAATCATTTTGCTCATTTCTCAGCAATTACACAGTTTCTTCCAGAGGCATTTGGCACATATTTTTCATTTATACATACCAAAACTTTGGTGGTAATATTAGTGTATTTTCTTCAAACCCATTTTGAGATTGATACCATAACTGGCATTTATCTTTAACAAACTATTTGTTTGTTTCTGCATTGTTATTGCCTGTAAAAGAGCTAAATGTGTTTATGATCAACAGTATAATGTTTTACATAGCAGATGAGCATAATTTTTTGGGGTAAGAAATTTTGCCTGATAGGATAAATCAATATGTTAAATGTAAGCATGTTAAAAATGAAATTTAATACAGGTTCATTACTTCTTTTTCAAAGTACAGGCATTGAGAGCTAAAGAGTATAATGTAGGAGAAGTCATAGATACTGTGAGCTTTTAAAACAAATTTCATCTTATAAACACTGTTCTTCTACAATAGAAATGACCAAATAAAAACAAAATTTTTATCACTCATGAACAGAGCTGAAAGAAGTGTACAAATAATGCACGTATGCGCGTTCATGCAGGGCCAAATAATGAACGATGTGCGAAGAGAGCCAATGGATATGCTGCACCTAGGTCCGCAGGACCGAGTGTGGTATATCCATTTGGCAAGTCGAGCACAGAGTTCATTATTTAGGTCCTCTATGCACAAGAAAATTCTTGACAATTCTAGATAATTCCAGACCTTGCACTATCCTGCACTCTTGACGTTAAGAGTGCAGAATAGTGCAATTCGCTGAATATCATGTGATCCGATTTGGACCAATCAGATAACATAACATTCTTGTTCTAATACTTGCTGCTGCAAAAGGTTTATTGCACTGTGGAATGTTACCCCTGTTCACGATGCGCCCCGACAGACTTTCAATAAAATCTTCGATCCTATACAGGCAACGTGTGAGCTTCTCAAAAGTCAGTACTTCACTCGCCTCCTCTTCTGTTATGAGGAAACGGATGAACCGTTTCAATGAAGCAAGATACCCGAAGCCTGTTTCTGGAGCCATGTTCCAAAGCTTTGAGACTATCCTGTATGCACAAAAATATGAAATAAATATTTGCATGAACGTAACCTAGACAATGTAATAGCATATAATTTACATTTAGATAATCTGCTCTGAAGTATGGAAAAAATATTTGTATGAACATAACTAAGTCAAAGTCGTAGCTCATAATTCAGATAATCTGCTCTGAAAAAGTCACTTCTACATGCATGTCTACCTAGGCTATTATTCTATCCAACTTGGCAGTTGTTGAATTATGTAATATTGAGTGTATTTGGGATTATTAAACATCTATGACAAGAAGAACTAAATCTCAGTCGGTGAACCTTCTACCTATCCAAGTCTGTGTTATATTCAAAGACACCCTGACAAGCATAAGTGGTGAAATTCCTTTGTGATGTCACTATAACCTTGCTAGAGTAAAATGGCTTCAGATGTGGTACTTGAAGCAATTAATCACTTATTGATCTTACTGACAAGCCAAACTATCCCCTTCTCTGCAAGCTATTGGATGGATATCTTCTCAGCTTTGCTTTAGAAAGATAGTGTCATCAATTAGCCTGGAAAGTGTTATTTAGCCCATCACATTTACCTGGGTAAGGTTTCACAAAGCTGTAAAGTTATGCATGAATTTACCCATGACTGGAATATGTTCACAGGTGCCAAATCGGGTTAATAGAGATATATCACAAGTTATTTGTAAAAGTCATTCGTAACTCTCAGACAGCTTTAAGAAACACCCACCAGCAATGATACTTACTGATTAAGAACCTCCTTCTTGGTAACCAAATCTAATCCACCGGCCCACTTTAGCATCCTTTTTACTTTTTTACCACTTTCTCTTGGGGAAGAATCTTCACTAAACCCTGCTCTCTTTCTCATCATTCTAAGATGTTTCACAAACGCACTGACGAGCTCTTCACCATGGCTAGTATTTGGTATCCCTGCGTATGGAAGATAAATGCAAAGTGAGTTGTTGCAATTATTTGTGGAGCGTTGTGGCCCAGTGGATTAGTCTTCGGACTTTGAAACAGAGGGTCGTGGGTTCGAATCCCAACCATGGTGTAATTTCCTTCAGCAAGAAAATGATCCACAATGTGCTGCACTCAACCCAGGTGAGGTAAATGGTAACAGTAGGAAGTAATTCCTTAAGAAGCTGTGTGCGCTCTGAACGCCTAGCTTAGCCGGGTAATATAGGAGCGCCTTGAGCACCTAACAAGGTGGATATGTGCGCAAAATAAATACCCTATATTATTATTTATGAGCAAGCAGTTTGTAATAGGTCCGGATGCCGGTCAGTTCTACTCATTGGACCTGAAAGGAAGCCCAGTGGTTGTTTCATAAAGCTGTTAGTAAGTTAAGAGCGACTTTAAGAACAACTGGTGAACCTTTCTTACATGCTAGATAATCAACAATGAACATTTAATGGTGAATATCGTTACAACAAGAAAGGATCACCAGTTGGTCTTAAAAAGTCAATCTTGACTTACGAAAAGCTGTATGAAACAGCCCCCAGAACCTTGAAAGCACCAAAAGCCTAAAATAAGGCAATAGCCTGACGATTGGTATCTTTGTCCTTCTCCAATATGCATTTTTTTATAAGTCCCTTCATGCAGTATGTACACATAAAAAAAAATTGAGGAGCTTTCATTATCACTAACTGACCCTATCCCCCCATCCCCTCTGTTACAGCAACCAAACATTCTGGGGGATGTGGAGGGGCTAGTTGCTTCAGATTTCATTCTATGATGATTTCAGTTCTAACTTTGATATCAAACTTATGGGGTGTTGCAAGAAACTTGCGATGAACGCAAATCGAACGCAACTCCAGAAATTGAGCGCAAGTCTTCCGATTAGATGCAAATCTGTAATTGAACGTAAGCAACGCTCCACACTGTTGCAAGAATAAGATGCGTTTGATCAATTGAACGTAGATCAAGCGCAAGTTTTGCAATCAATTGCAACTCAACTTTCTGGCAACGACCCATTAGTCTATTACGAGGATGCTCAGTGTGACGAAGATTCAGCTTCAAAATTCAATCCAATCATTTCATACAACCATTATTTTTTTTGCGATTGTAAATGATTTTTATGTTGATTTTCAATGTAGCCATGATATTAATTCAACTCAATTTTCAACAGTGCTGTATCATTATTATCGTAGAGAGTTGATTGATTAGCTTCAATCAAAATTATTTCATTCAGGGACTAAACAAAATCCTTCAATGGGAGTGGTGAAATATTCATTCGGACATTTTTGTCCCTTTCTAAAGGCCACCGCACACCTTACGACCCGACTGTTCAGCAACTGGCTTGCAACTGAGTGAGGGGAGATGAATCGGAAGGTGGTCATAAGCCTCTACACCGCACACCTTGCGATCCGACTACCACGCTGTCTGCGACTCACGTATGCGCTTTTTGCCATACCAACTGAGAAAATGCGCTTACTACTGCGTATGCGCATTGTTTATCATATACGCGTCGCACAACTTGCAGTCTGATTGGCGGGAAGTTGGATGGAGCTTGCGATCCAATCATAAGGATTCGAAATGTCAAATCCTTTCGATTTTCTTTGCGACTTGTCTCTGACCGGTCTGCGACCATCAAGCTGACAAGAGCTGTGACGTCACATCTCCCATCACTCAGTCGGGTCATTAGGTGTGCCGTGGCCTTTCCTGATTATCAACATCATTAAAAATGAACAGAAACTGCCAAGGCGACTCTTTTTTGAAGGAGACATACTACCTCAACAGGTTTAAGGGATGGTCCGGGCTGAAAATAAATATCTTAATACAAAGAGAAGAATTCACTGAGTAAAATGCCGAAAATTTAATTTCATTAAAATCAGATAACAAATAATAAAGTTATTGAAGTTTAAAGTTCAGCAATATTTTGTGAAAAATATTGTCATGAATATTCATTTGGTGGGCTGATGATGTCAGATCCCCACTTTCCATTTTACATTAAATGTTATTAAATAAAATCATGATTTTTTTCATAATTTCATACTTGTGTGAATAATACGTATATGTGTGTGAATAATACGTATATGTTTCCCTTGTGTGAATAATAAGTTGCAGGATTAAATATCTAATGCATTAAATCAGTTGTCAATCCAATTTTTCTTATTCTTGGAGGAAAAAATTTGAATAAACCTGATTTCATATAATAAACTAAAGAAGCTTGGCGGGTCGCGCAGCCGAGCACATGTATCCCTCGAACCCATCCCATTATCCGTCATAGCGATATATAGAGCTCACACGGAAATTTGACAAAAAAATACAATTATCATGGCAACAATGACCCTAGCATACAGGTCCCCTAAGTCCATTTACCATCCAAGTTTGGTTGAAAAGTGACTTACGGTTGCAGAGTTAGGTGTCATAAGCGAGTCTTGCATGTAAACTTTAACGTTGACCTGAAAATGACCTTTGACCTTACCATTTGACCTCCGACTGCAGCATAACATGCAGGTACCCCAAATCCATCTACCATTCAAGTTTGGTTGAAAAGTGACTTATGGTTGCAGAGTTACTGTAGGTGTCATAAGAGAGTCTTGCATGTAAACTTTAACATTGACCTGAAAATGACCTTTGACCTTACCATGTGACCTCCATCCACACCAAAATCAATAGGCTTCTTCGCTATACCATACTCAACCTTCATGCCAAATTTGAAGACGATTTGAGAAGAAATGCAGCTGATAGAGCGCTCACAAGGAAATCTCTGCGGCGGACGCGGTGGCGGCGCGACGAAGCCAAATCCATAGTATCCTCCGAACTCTGTTCGGGGGATACAAATACAAAAGAACAAGTGGGGATGTGACATCATCAGCCCACCTAATGAATATTCATGACGACTGTTTTCACAAAATATTGCTAAACTTTAAAATTCAACAAATTGGTTATTTGTTATCCGATTTTGATAAAATTTTCAGCATTTTTCTCAGTGAATTCTAATCTAATTATTAAGCTTTAAATACTTTCAGCCTGGACCACCCCTTTAAGCTTACCTTTAGCTTTAGCTATCAAAGCTTTCATATCATACGATCCACGTTGTTTCCCATGGACATATACTAAATGTCCATCAATTCTCTGGACTAAAACAGGACAAAGAGGACATTGTAACAGCGGTTTCTGCTTTCTAGTCTGGCTCTTCTGATGGTGGATGGGATATCTACGGCAGGAAAGAAATTAATCAACAATTGCTTTAGAAGGCTACACATCAAAATTAACCCTTATTAAACTGGGGGGGGGGAATTTGACCCCTCCTCCCCTTGACAAATTTCATTGTTACGCCGTCGCAAAGTTTTTAGATCGCGCCGCTCTATGACTCTTTACTTTCAAGTCTTTCGCTTTTTTTGAGACCAAAATTGCAACGCCCGGGGAAGTGTTTCTGAAATTACCCAACATTTTGTAAAAGCATACATGTCACACCCGAAATTGCTCAAAAACGTGATTCCGTGTACAAAGTCAATGCAAATTAAGTTTTTCAACCGAAAATCATAGATGTCTGATTATTTTTAATTTTGTTGGTTTGAACGGATTTATTTTATGCTATTTATGATTGCAGAAGGGTCCCTGACATTCATTGGAAAAAAACAATAAAAAACAAAAGTTTGAAAAAACAAAGAAATACATAAGAATTCGAAAAACAAAATACATAAGAAATTAATCATATTTTTGCAATTTTTTTTAGATATTTGTTAGAAATGTAATCATTGATATTCCAACCAAAAATTAGCATTCTACTAGCTGTATAAATAGAGTTAAAGGCAAATACATACACAAAAAATAAAAGTTAGGGCAAATTTCATACGCTTACATGTATTTGCATAATTAATTAATTAAAAATACAAAGAATGAGTTTTTCAAAAATTTTACCATACAGTCTTGTGGTTTACATCCAGGTCTACATGCGTGCAAATTTTCGCGGCGATCGCGTGATCAGCGGCCAAGATCTCTTTAAGAGATATTACCCAAAAGATTTCCAAAGAGTCCCTTTCAGGAAAAGCTCTTTTTACATGAAAAAATGAACACCTTGATATCTAAATAATAAACTGTTAAAATGAACACGTTAAAATGATCTTTCCAGATATTTAGAACAGATAATTTTGTTTTTTTTTGTGATTTAAACATAGTCTCAAAGAGATGTCCAGGGAAACGAGTTAAACCTGTCAAGCAAGATTGTATAAATCTAAATGACTTTAATGGGTTGAACTTGTCACTATCTACTGATCGACACTAGTACTTGATTGAATATAAAACTGGGTTCCGAAAGACACTTATGAAGCTTCATAAGCGCACTGCACAAATTCCACTAAGTCAAAATGAGCAAAATTTTGACACAGGCTAGCTTCAATAATCTTAACTAAGAACATGTCAATAATTAAGATATTGGTTTAATATAAAGAGGCTCTAGCCCCTCAGATGTCACAAAATAGCCAAAGAAAGACTGAAAATGAGGTGGGATCAAATAAACTTACCAGTTTATTGAATGACCATCGGCATGTGATTGCCTCAATAACTAAGAAGTTAAGGAAGGTAAATTTAACATTTTAAACACACCCATTGGCCCGAATTCACAATGGTGGTTTCATTTAAAGAACCACCATTTTTCACAACCATGGTTTCAATTGAAACCAAAGTTTGTGAATCGCAAAATCAGTAAAACCCATGGTTGAAACTATGGTCTTTGCAAAAACCACCTTTGCGAATTCCGGCCATTGAGTTCAAACAAGCATAATAAATGAATGGACTCATTGGTCAATTGGTGAAATCTTTTTTTCATTGGTCTTCTTTTGTCATTTTGTGAAAGTTTGGATTCTAGAAACATTGATTTGAGGGGCTAGAGCCTCTTTATGATATAACCAATCTCTTAATTATTGACATGTGCTTAGTAAAGATTATTGAAGCTAGCATGTGTTAAGACCAAAAGACGTTAAAAGATGGGAGTTGCTGCTACCCTGTTTGGCGTTCAACAATTGAGGGATAGAGCCTCGTCAATCTGGCGCTGCACGGTGGCTGCCGGGCCCACGATCAATTGGGCAAACAAATTTTCGGAGTATTTCATTTCATGTCTATTTCGAACAATAAATTATGGATTTTCATTTTCATTTTCAAAATATTGTTCATTTTGACTTAGTGGAATTAGGGTTGCGTGCTTGTGAAGTTTTGATAGGTTCCTTTTAGATGACATTCAGTGAGAGCTTCAAGGAGAAAACAATTTCATTTATTTATTTGTCCATTAAAACGGATAATTGTATAACTTGACAATTCTTGCAACAAAAATAAAATTCACAGAATAACATAACAACAATGAACATACGTCCGGTAACATATTAAACATGAACATGAACATAATCATTGTGATTGTACTGAGTTCTAAAATACATGTAATGTATACATGAATTAAAATTGATGACTTTGCTGGCATAGTTATTGAGCATTTATTTGTTTATTCAGTTATTTATTCATTCATTTTATTATATGTTGATATTTTTTTTATGTTTTTATGGTATAAACATTGTGAATATGTATTAAACATTATTTATTTTCTTCATTCTGAAAGTAATATCAATTAAAGCTGTAGCTAAATCTTGGTTTTACATATTTCAATACTTCCTCCTTTCAAGTTAAGACATGCAGTCACGGGCAGGGGGGGTACAGTGAGAGATAAAAGGGACATACATGTATCTTCCCAACTTTCTCATCTCTAAAACTCTACAATTACTATTGACATGTAAGTTGCAGAGTTGTCTGCTACATTTTTCTCTTTGTTTCTACAGATAAACCACACTCCTTATTCTACTGTATTTCATTGACAACTCTTATGGAGAAAAGGATGAACGAATTAATGTTTGAAGTTTGGGTTTCACTCAAACATGAGATGAGCATACTGTACAATCTCAACAAAACTTCCAAGCATTTTGTATAAAAACATCTTGTACCTTGTCTTGCATTTAATTTTGTACCTTCAAAATTTACCAGTGCAAATAATGATGGAAGAACCACTCTCTCAGATATGCTAATTTTCAAAAGTTTATTTTTTGAAGACATAATAAATATAGGGGGCCATTCACATAGCCCTGGTGATAATGAAATTTGTCAAAAAGTTCATCACATTTCTCACTCCTCGTCTGATTTTTTACCAAAATTGCACCAACGTTTTTTTTTTTGTTGCTTTCACTTTCATCACGGCAAATACTACAGCTGTATCTCCCCTCAAACAATACTATGACTCACTCTCTTAGCATCTTCTGACGATACTCATTTTTTTCACGCCGTGAAAGATTTTTATGCCTTCTGATGACATGCATAGACATGTTGTTGATTTTTTCACCGCACAAAAGGCATACCCGTTGTATCCTCTTGCATTTGCCTGTCATTTGAATCGGAAGAAAAATAAGAAAAATTTATGTTACTGTAAGTGTGTTAATCCATTGAACATGATTTATCATCATGTCCCGTAATTAGGGTTTGGTAAATCTATATAAAAGCTATGTAGAAGATAGTTTAAGATCCAGGGCGGTATTCTGGGGTCATTTTATCTATAAAACATTTTTATTTTACCTTTTAAAATGAAATTGGTATTCTGAGATGACATTTCATCTCTCAGATAAAATCTATTGTTTATCTTGCATATCTATGATACGCAAGAGAGCAGTGGCTGCATAGACATACCCATCACGTATCTCGACATTGCAACGTGGGTGATGTGCTTACGCCAAGTTACTTTGAAAAAAAAAAAACTTAAGAGGGTAGCGGCTATTTTTTCTCCGTGACATGGATTTCGTCAATATTTCTAGGTGAATTAACTCCAAATGTTGGCATGAAAATTAAGAAAAATTATATATTCATTGAGAACAATATATCAAAGTTATTCCTGTACAATCAGGATGTATTTCATAAGACTTTTCTCGACAAATATTGTCTTTGAAATGATGCTTGAAAAGATGTGATATAGAGTATAGACTTCGAAAAAAAGATGAGTATAAAATGTAATGTAAAGTCTACATGTAGCTGACCAATAAGACTAACTGTGTAAATTTGCAATTAGCTATTTCTCTCTAATTCATGAGGGATTAACCATGTAAAGTCTATTCATACATGTACATGTAGACCTAATCATAAATGAAGCGAATTGATACAGGTATGTCTAAAGGCCACCGCACACCTTACGACTGTTCTCGATCCGATTTTAGAACTAATCGCATTTAGCTCATTTATAAAAAAATGTGAATGAAACCTATCATTTTATTTGAGGCTAAAATTAATTGAAAGAACACTAATATAACCATGTTTGCAGATTGCAAGCCTTTATTTTGGAGTAGAGGCCAAATTAGTTTCAAATCGAAGCCAATCATATGACTGCTATGATGTCATTACGACGAGATATTAAATTCACTTTTATTCTAAGAAGGATGATAGCATAGTCACAGATTTGAATATAAGTATTTGTAAGATGATTTAGAGCATTACACAGTAAGATATTCCAAGTCTCAATATTAGCATCGAATTCTACTACATTTTTTCCTGAAATCGGGTCGCAGACCAATTGCAAGGTGTGCGTTCACCTTAATGGTTCTTGATCAATCAATCTTAAGGATAAAAATCCCTGTTCATAATATCAAAGCAAAGGAAAATTTTTACCTTTGTCTTTTACTTGAACTTCTTCCCGGGGAACATCATGCACAAAGAGCTGCAGTCGAAAAAAATATATATATATTTATTATCTATTTTGGTTTTCATATCATCAAAATATTTCCACTTCATTTTCATCCATATATTTTGTATGATTTTAATTTGGAAACAGCTCATTATATTTTAGGAATGATTTTATACATACATTTTAATCTGTGTAATTTCATTATCTAATAATAGTCACATACGATTTTACTGTGCACTGCAGACTGCCCAGGCCAATTGAAGAGCATTGCAAAATTTGATATGAAATATAAAAACAGAGAAATCTGTCCAAGATCCCCCTACACAAAGGAGTTTAAAAAATAATAAACAAATTAAAGTAAAGTGAAAACAAAAGTAAAGATTTTTAATTGGTAAACAGAAAAAAAATGCGATTACATTAAAAATGCATCAAAGAATGATGTCAAACACATTATGAATACTGCGAGCGCTGCTAGTGCTCACAGAGTCGGCACTGGTTAAAGTTAAAAACGATATTATGTTTTCCCTTGACTGTAACAGAGTTGTTTTGATAGCACTTTTAGATTTATCTGCTGCTTTTGACACGATTGACCACAAAATTCTTTTATCTCGTCTTTACAGCAGAATACTAGTAGGTGTGAGATCTACAGGTTTGTCATGGTTTGAGTCATACCTCACAGGATGGTCCTCCAGAGTTAACATTACTGGTGAACTATCTCAACCCACTAACCTTGACTTTGGTCTTCCTCAAGGTTCGGTAGTAGGCCCCATTGGGTTATACCCCCTACAAGTTGGTAACATTATTATACATCATTGTATCAGCTACCATCTTTATGCCGATGACACCCAATTGTATATTTCATTCCATCCGAAAATCCCAGGAGATTTAGTTGTTGCTATGTTTCGACTTCAGAACTGTATTTTAGATATTAGAAACTGGATGACAGTTAATAAATTAAAGTTAAATGACTCAAAAAACAGAATTCTTCATAGCAGCATCTCCACACAACCTACGCAATCTGCCAGAGCTAAAGTTAATAGTCGGCGATACATCCATAAGCCCTTCAGTTAACTTTTAAAAATCTTGATGTAATTTTTGATAGATAAATGTCAATGGTAGACCGTGTTTCTCAAATATGCACTACTGTAAGTTTTCATTTGAGGAATATTTCTCGAATTGGAAGATATATTACTCAATCTGCCTGTAACAATGCAATTCGTTCTCTAGTTCTGTCCCGTTTAGATTACTGTAATGGTCTTCTCTCTAACATTCCTGTTACTCAAGTAGATCGCATTCAAAGGCTTCAAAATTGGGCAGCTTGAATAATCTATCAAGTAACAAGATTTCACTTCTCTAAACCACTCCTTGAATCATTACATTGGCTTCCCATTCAACATCGTATACTTTTTAAGTTACTTTTGTTAGTTTTTAAGTCTCTGAATAAGCAGGAACCTTTATATCTGCGTGATTGTTTGACCCTATACACCCCTTGCAGGAATGTACGAGCCTCCAGTGACCCATTCCATCTCACATATAAAATCACTAATAAACTGGCTGGAGATAGGACTTTTACCATAACCGCTTCAAAATATTGGAATCGCTTACCTTTTACTCTTAGACAATCACCATCTGTTCCTTCATTTAAAAAGGGACTTAAAACCTTTCTCTTTTCCAATCCAGATTTTAAGGATTGTAAGGTTTCATTTGTATAGTTGTAACAATTTCTATTTTCTTGTTGTAAGCGCTTTGGGCCATTCTGGGAAAAGCGCAGTATATAAATGATAATAATAATAATAATTACAGTTATTAATACCTGTGGGACTTGGGAAGGGTGATCTTCCTCATCTGTGAAGAAAACATTAAAAGTATTAATATGTTCAATTACCAAAGTATTTTACTGTCATATTCAGGTAAGAAAGAATCAACTCCAATTAAATCCAGAGGAATTATAAAGGTTAATTAGTCTACAGCAACTTTGTCTACCTTTCATTTCGCGCGATCTAACATCCGCTATCAACATATTGGCTATACTAACGATTTGGTCGAAATGCAAATTAGTCCATTTGGGTCAATTTAATCAGGACAATGAGCTGCTTCGAAAGATTATCCATATATTGCGGACCCGACTCAAATTTATGCGAGCAAAATTAAGAAATTTAATCAAAAAACTCTATCAGCTTCTAACCATTTCATCCAGTATCACATTGATCTAACTCCACTTTGCCTATATAAGATGCACTGTTTTTTAACCATGATTTCATATGACACAGTGACAAAGACAAAGTGGAAGTCAGACCATCGGAATATTAGATTACATGCGAGTTTGTCCAAGCAGGTTATAGACCTAATTGATAGACCAAGTAGCTAGCTATAATGGTGTTACGTAACTAATCAGACCACTAAAGAAGTGACTATCATACCTAATTTATAGTAGACCAAGTATCTTTAATGGCGATAGGTAACTTGTCAAAATTCTGTCTTTTTACATGAATCCCAATACAAGGGCACTAAATGTCTTTTCATGGCAGCTTTCCTGCATTTCACATTGTTTTGTCTTTGATGAAAGGACTGGTCATGAAAGGCTGCTTGCGAGAACTCCCGCGCAATAGACGTGGCTTTGACTTACCATAGAGGTAAGAGAGTCTTGTTTATCATGTGATTTCTAAAAATAATAATAATAATAGCATATTCACCCAGGGTAGCCACTTCAGTTCCGAAAACTGTTCTCCCAGCGGGCCCTGCTATTATTACTATTTTAGGATGGCATACAGATATCTTGGATTCCCCTCCCCATCCCCGCTTTCCTCTCCCTAACTCTCTCTCCCAAGTAAGTAGGATTAATATACATACCTTTTGCCTCTTCAATCCTGTCTTCTTGAGAAAGATGTTTGTCCAATCCATCTCCCCCTGTTTGATCTTTTGAAGTTATGTCTGTTTGATCTTTTCTGGGGCTGTATTGTTTGGTTTTTTCTCTTCCTTCCGTCCCAACTATTGTCCTATCCGCCTCCATCCCATCTTCTTCTGTTCTATTCGCTCCAGTCCAGTCCGCCTCCATCCCAACTTCTTCTGTTCTATTCGCTTCAGTCCCGTCCACTTCCGTCCCATCTTCTTCTGTTCTATTCGCTTCAGTCCCGTCCGCTTCCGACCCACCTTCTGTTCTATTCGCTTCAGTCCCGTCCACTTCCGTCCCATCTTCTTCTGTTCTATTCGCTTCAGTCCCGTCCGCTTCCGACCCACCTTCTGTTCTATTCGCTTCAGTCCCGCCCACTTCCGTCCCATCTTCTTCTGTTCTATTCGCTTCAGTCCCGTCTGCTTCAGACCCATCTTTTTCTGTTCTATTCGCTTCAGTCCCGTCCACTTCCGTCCCATCTTCTTCTGTTCTATTCGCTTCAGTCCCGTCCACTTGCGTCCCATCTTCTTCTGTTCTATTCGCTTCAGTCCCATCCACATCCGTCCCATCTTCTTCTGTTTGGTCCTCTTCCATGTCTTCTCTAGATGTCTCCTCTGCTGGTCTCGAATCTCCCTCTTCTCCTACATGTAACTCATTTGATGTTGGTTCTTGCGTGATATTCTTCTTATGATACTTCTGAGTAAAAAAAAAAGAAAGAAATCAGGGTAAAGTGTTTTAAATGACAATTAATTGCTTTGAGCAAAAATTATAAAACCAAATTATCCTTATCATACCAATAATATTAATAGAGATCATGTGATAATACCCAACTCTGCATGTATATGTTTAGTTTAGTGAACGTCTCACTTCTCTTGTTTCTGCTATTCAGGCGAGGAAATAACCATGATTAAAATTCCAGGATAGTCTGTGTTATTATTTATTCGGCAAATAATACATTTCAGTGTAAACAATACAAAATAAGAACTATCAACCATTGGGACGCCAGGGACAGAAAAAGTTAACTTAATTACTGTAGCATGAAGCCTCCTGTCCCAATTCCAGTGGTTGATTTACAATATAAATTTACAACTAAACAATAATAAAGTACTTGTAATATAAAGGGGTGTAGCATGCAACATGAATGATCAAAAACAAACTTGATTATCCTTATGGCCAAGTTTAATAAATTAGGTAAATATACTTTCTAAGTTATGCTGTCATTTCAAAAACTTAACCTTCGGTTAAGATTTGGTGTTGACGCCGCCACCGCCGTCGGAAAAGCGGCGCCTATAGTCTCACTCTGCTTCGCAGGCAAGACAAAAACTGTTGCAGGCGGTCGTAAACTGGTCGTACGTCAATTGTGAAAGGGGCTTTATTTATTCTCAACTCCTATTTTGTAACACCGAGGAAAGGTCGTATACATGCGAATGCAACGGTAGTGTAATATTGTAAGCCGTGTTGCGATTGGTCTTACAACAGTCTTATGGCCTTTAAACATGTACCATCGCACCCAGTCGCAAGACCGGTCTCTACAGGTCGCGAGCACGTGTGCAAGTGTTGTATGACCTCCAGTTGACTAAATGCGACTACTTAGTAGTGCCACCTCTCACATCAAGTCGTACAACGTTGAACACTCACATGATGATCTTCTGAAAGATGGTACGACCTGATGCGAGTGAATCGATCGTATCTGATTGCGTTTGAATTCTGAACATGTTCAAAGTTCAGATGCGACCAGTCACGACCACCTCCAGTTTGTGCGATTGTCTATAACGACTGTGAGTGCTCACAAGACACCAAGAGATCGATCGAGCAATAAGAGCAAGTGGAATGCCTCTGGCGGTCTCACCTGCATCATGCGATTCAATAAAGCAGCAGTGTTGACTTTGAAAACTACTATAACTCGCACAAGACGTTCAGTGATACTTGGTTACTCTTTTTTCCACGTTTTATGAACTAGCCCAATACACTAACAGAGATATGATGGTAATTCAACAAATACCCCCAACGTGGCCAAATTTCACTGACCTTACATGACCTTTGACCTTCATCATGTGACCTGAAATTCCCACAGGATGTTCAGTGATACTTGATTACTCTTATGTCCATGTTCCAAGAGTCAGATCCATAAACTTTCAAAGTTATGATGGTAATTCAACAGATACCCCCATTATGGCCAAAGTTCATTGACCTTTGACCTTGGTCATGTGACCTAAAATACACACAGGATGTTCAGTGATACTTGATTACTCTTATGTCCAAGTTTTATGAACTAGACCAACATACTTTCAAAGTTATGATGGTAATTCAACAAATACCCCCAATTTGGCCAAAGTTCATTGACCCTAAATAACCTTTGAGCTTGGTCATGTGACGTGAATCTCAAGCAGGATGTTTAGTGATACTTGATTAAACTTATGTCCATGTTTCATGAACTAGGTCCATATATTTTCTAAGTTAAGACATTTCAAAAACTTAAACTTAGGTTAAGATTTTGATGTTGATTCCCCCCAACATGGTCTAAGTTCATTGACCCTAAATGACCTTTGACCTACACGAAACTCAGGCAAGATGTTCAGTAATATTTGATTAACCTTATGGCCAAGTTTCATGAACTAGGTCCATATATTTTCTAAGTTATGCTGTCATTTCAAAAACTTAATCATAGGTTAAGATTCGGTGTTGACGCCGCCGCCGTCGTCGGAAAAGCAGCGCCTATAGTCTCACTCTGCTATGCAGATGAGACAAAAATTGTTGCAGGCGGTTGTAAACAGGTCGTATGTCAGTCGTGAAAGGGGCTTAAGGTAATAAGTATGAGCAAAATAATGTGTATTAAATGTTAGTAAGTGCTGTGGATCCTTGTTATTTAATTAACCATCCTCATCCCAAAAACGGCAGTATATTTTATCAGGAGCCATACCACTTTTGAACCACCAGAAATACTGGGCTATTTTGACTAGCATGAGGGTTACTCACAAATCTGTGATAGAATTCTTTGAATTATCTCATTTTGCTAATTTATGCTTTTAGTTGATGAAACTAATTTTACCTTAAAAGATGATGTACTTTCACCAGCGGCAGCTCTCTCGCCCTCTAATTCTGGTGAGAAAAACAGGTAGAGCTACATCAACATACTGTCATACTTTGAAATGAATTTGCTTAATTAAAGCAGACATGAACCAATAGCGCCATCTCGAGTCCTAAACTACTCATACCTGGCCAGTTTCCTGACCCATAATTCTAGTGTAGTCTAGTACTACAAACCAATTTGAATGATAACATGCTAATGAACTACTCAATAAATTCATACCACTGTAATTATGTTAAACTTATAGGTCAATTTATTCTCTGTAGTATTCGTAGATATCTGAAAGCGTATATTTTAAGACTATGTATTTATAACACACAGTCAATGAGAGACCAAACACTTCACTCCCCTTTAAAGAGACTAGTTATTACAGAGGTGTCTATCTTTCTATTAAGTACCCAAAGATGTGTGCTTCATATAAAAATTACATGATCATTAAGAAGAATAAGAGTTGAAATGTTTAATGAATTGCAAACAAATTGAACTTATTGTGCTACAAGACTCTGTGGCCCCCCCCCCCCTCCCCTGTAAAATAAGCATGAGTCACTAAGTTGTTATATAAGAAAAATGGGATCATACCTTTTGCTTTTGTAATCAGAGCCTTCATTATTTTTGAGCCACGCTTCTTGCCATGGATCTTCACGATATGATTATCAATCCTTTGTGTGATTGCAGGACAAAGAGGGCATTTCCAAAGTTTCTTAATTATTTTGCCGCCATTTGCTTTCAGAACTGGTGTCCTTGAGGAAGAAAAAGAAGGACAAATTATATTAATTCTAATACAAATAATGGAAGGCAGTGGTATGAGATGCACTGGGAATAGTTTCTAAGGTAACAAAATGAAAATCCAAAAATGAAAATGAAAATCCATAGTTAATTGTTCAAAATGAAATCTGCAATATG
Organism: Lytechinus variegatus; assembly: GCF_018143015.1. Classification (NCBI taxonomy): domain Eukaryota; kingdom Metazoa; phylum Echinodermata; class Echinoidea; order Temnopleuroida; family Toxopneustidae; genus Lytechinus; species Lytechinus variegatus. The sequence goes on along the minus strand of NC_054747.1, from coordinate 5,347,429 downwards.
AATACTCCACAAATTATTTTTGCCCTATTGATGGTGGGCCCGGCTGCCACTGTGTAGCGCCAGATCGGCGAAACTCTTGAATCGTTGAACGCCAAATAGAGAAGCAGCAACTCCCATCTTATAATGTCTTATATAATCGACAAAGCCAGGGCTTGAACTCTCAAACTCCCGCTTGTAAAGACAGATAGTCTATACTAACTGTGACAATTCAATGCTAGAGCAATATGATGTATATCTATTAAATGTTTTATAAGATAGTGATGTTGATCCTTGTTATTCATTATACCATGCTGCAATAAATCATCCTCATTATAATTCCATGACCAGTCAATTTAAGAAGTCATTAGAGCTCATGATTGGATAATTAGATAATAAATGACTGACGCATTTCAATTTTCATTGCAATCACTCGATAGACAACTGAGATTGATCACAACACCCCCCCTCCACCAGTCTTCTTAGGTGCCAAAATAGCCCAGTCTATTTTGGGTTAAGCCGTTGCTAAAAGGGAGTTACTGCAATAAATATAAACCTGCAACTGATTGCAAGTCAAATTAAGGTCCCAAAATCAAAAGAAAGTCCTTCATTTCAGTGCAAATTTGCAATTGATGAGTGGTCTGCTTCTTGCATCAAAATGTGTAAATTGATAAGCTTTAGTTAAAATTGATTTTTAAATCTGCATCAGTTATTTCTCATTGATTGCAAGTATTTTCTTGCAACAACCTCTAAGAGTCACACTTAAGATTCCCCATAGCAAGCAGGATGTATCACTGAATTGGTCAAATATGCTTTTCACACTGCATATATTTTCCTTAAGTTAACCCTGGGAAATTGGTGGAGCTAAGAGTCGGGGAGGGGAGGGGGCCTTAGCCCCACCAGTATCCAGGGGTTAAGCTTAGCCCTCTTCAATTTCACACGTTTTAGCAAAGTGGGTTCTCACGGTAAAAGTAATACCTTGGTCACATTTATTCTACGGCGGCCGTACGGCGAGTCGAAACCAGCCGTTTTAACATTTTTTGTACAGCTACATGTCGGTGGTTATAATAAAAATGAATAAAACGACTGTTTCCGACTCGCCGTACGGCCGCCGTAGAGCAAATGTGACCATGGTATTAGGTACTATCTGGCCCTGCATAAAAGCAGGTTTAGCCAGCATATTGCGTTGCTAAGAGATGCAGTGTGAAACAAAGGAAAAGTGGGGCAAAGCATTAGCAAATCACAGAAGTCGAAATTGTTGGTTAATCGTGCACTGTGTGGCAAAATCATCAATATTCATGAGCTGTGCGATAGTCCAGGATTATGGTGTTGACCCCGGCTAAGCAAATAGTATGGGGTTAAGAAAGACAGTATGAAACCAAAACAAGGCAAAAGCGATTTTGTGTCTCACCCACTTATGGAAATAACCAGAATTATCGTGATTTGCAAGGGCACGCAACAGAATTGTATCGAAACTTCCTTGTAATATGACTGGGATGGAATAACACTTGCCATAAGAGCCTTGCACGTAAACTTTAACGTTGACCTGAAAATGACCTTTGACCTTACCATATGACCTCCGACTGCAACATACCATGCAGGTCCCCCAAGTCCATCTACCATCCAAGTTTGGTTGAAAAGCACCTTACGGTTGCGGAGTTAGGTGTCATAAGAGTCTTGCATGTAAACTTTAACGTTGACCTGAAAATGACCTTTGACCTTACCATGTGACCTCCAACTGCAGCATAACATGCAGATCCCCCAAGTCCATATACCATCCAAGTTTGGTTGAAACGCACCTTACGGTTGTGGAGTTATGTGTCATTAGATTTGTGACGGACGACGGACGACATTTGGATCCCTACATGTAAGTCTCGCCTTCACCTCTAGTGGGCGAGACAAAAAAAAGATAGTATGGGGTTAAGGACAGTCCAGGGTTAAGGATGGGGTTAAGGAAATGCAGTGTGAAAAGCATAAAATAGCATGAGAAGCATACAACTGCATATCTGACCACATGTTAAAACCTGCGTATTTCCTGTTTGAGCAGGGGACAATTGCACAACCAACAATTGCACAACCTTTGTGTCGCTCATCTTTTAAGATATGCTGTATATGTGGGATATTTCTGAAATTTATGATAAACAAATAAAAGTGAGATTTTAAATCAAATTTTTATACAATTTTATGAGATACATCATTCTATAAACAATTTTTTTGTTGACTCTAATGGACAAATCAAATTTGTTTGCAGGTAATATGTTGAAAATGCGTTTCACACGGTCCATTGTATTAAATAGACGACACAAAAGACGGTTCTTGCGAAGATCATTTCATGGAATCAGCCCCAGGACTCATCTAAGTCGCACTTAATTTTTTTACCCTCCCCTCCCCCACCCCACCCAATAATAACTTACTCTCTGAGCATAATTTCACGGTATTCATGTCTCTCTTGTAGGGTCAGATTGGGATGCTTCCTGGTCATGTGCATATACATTCTAGGGGTCATAATCCCACACAAATAACATTTCCGTATCCTCCTTCTCTTCTTGCCTTGAAACAAAGTAAATAGAAGCAGAAAAGATCAAACAGACACTCAAACATACACAATAAATTGTGAATTGACAGCAACAATCATGGCATTGTCCAGAAAAAAAGGAATAACTAGGCGGTGAAGAGGATATCGACACATTGCACTCTTATAAAAACTTCACCCCTTCAAACTTCAAAATTTAACATTCCAAGTTCCCCAAGTTTTTCTGGGCAGATTATCTGAACCAATTTGCAATACCTGACCTGGGTTCATGCCATGGTTTTGAAGTCTGCAATGTATCAAAGTGCGTGTTAAACATAGAATTGCTGGGGAGGGGGGAACATAAGTTCATGTACAAATTTAATGCAAATTCTGCTTCAAACCAAAATTCACACCAGTACATGAAAATGATCATTATTCTTCCAAAAAAAGGAAATTTAAATTCTTTTATTCTAATTTTTTGTAATACCAAATTTGCTAGAATGGCCATAAATAGTGTTTAGACCAAAACTTCTAACAGTGTATGCTCCTTTAATAATAAAAAATTGCACCACAGGATGCTGGAACAAATTGTAAAAATCAAAATGACAAATTAATCATAGTGTCACCATGTAGCAGACTTACCCTCATGAGTATACCCAGCTGTATTATTACATGTAGTTCCCTGTCGATCTTGATCAATGACATCTGACTGTAAATGAAGAAAAAGGCATGATTTCATATACTGCATTTTTCATTGAATTTCATTTACATTTCAAGGACTTTTATCAAGGGGAAAACAAGATACTGTAATAATCCTGGAAGTGTTTCACAAAGAATTAAGTATGACTTAGTCAAACTTAAATGCTGATGCATACATGATGCAATGTGCGATGATCTTATTGATAGATACACATTAGTACCCGTCCTCAAGACACAATCTCACCTGACCAATGCGGTCAAACCTTTCTCACCGTACGCAACTCAGCATTTACATTGTAAGAGTGACTCTAACACCCCCAAGTTCAAATAACTGGCTTGAAGGAGGTACATGTATAAAGGAGCATATTGACCAAAATAGGTACACACTGGTTTAGATTAATAGACAATTGAGAACAATTAATTGTACAAATTAGCCCTAAATGATCAATTTTTATTCTTAATATTGGGATCATTTGTACATTTTCTGTTGTTTGCTAAGTTTCCTTTTACATATTACACATAAACACTTAAATTGATCAATATTGGAATGACAAACTGGGAATGTGGTCACAAAGCAGTATATAGTAGGGATTTCTTTTTTCTTCAATACAGTACTAAACAGGATATATATTTTAAACTCTTACACCATTGATTACCAGATTTCAGTAGTTTTCAAAGGTTTCGACCAGTCAAAACCTATATAATCGTACTTTGTTTTTTTATAAGTGGTGTGTCTGTTTGTGGTAAAATCATACATTGTAGATCACTGAGACATAAGAAGTGAGACAAAACAACAACATAAAATTATCCCAAGTCTAAGACAGAAGGATATTCTTTAAAGAATTACCTGCACTTGAGGGTTTGCACTCTCATAACCTATGAAATAAAATTTGAAGCAAATTATATTTGATAATTTATTTATTCCATTCTCATATTAAACATATTTACACAATTATGCATACGTGTATATATACAAATATTAAAATCAAAACAATAATGTAAAGAGAATGTTCATCATGTACAAAGATTGATAACAGAAAAAAAACCTTTGGAAAAGCCTGATATGGCTTTGCAAAATAAGAGTTCTCAATAAATGATGTATAATTCACATTAATATTTTAGAACATAAATTATACATCAGAAAGTTTTGAAAAAGTTAAACAACAAACGAGACAAATGTTAATACCTGCATTGTCTATAAGGCCCCCCCCCCCCGAAAAAAGCACATACTACGCCCGTCTGTAATGTGGAAAATCAATTTATTGGTCAAGCAAGAAAAGTGAGGTGGGGATTTCACCTTTGACCTTCTGACCTCAAAATCAATAGGATTGCTAGGAACTATGCTAGTATCATACACACCAAATTGTATGAGCCTAGCTTACGTTAAAGGGCAGGTCCAAGCTATTTGACTGTGACGTACGGGACATTTAGAGACTTTAAAGTTGTGTAACATAAAAATAAATGCACAACAGAGAATCTTTTATGGATTTTGGAAGGCCAGTCGTGCCCTCTTTATTCATGAAAAAAATTAGTGATCTGCAATTCCATTAACGATGTAATATTTTAATTAATATGCACTGTGACATACGGGACCAGACGAAAGCTGATTTTTTTGAAAAAATGTTTGTCATTAAAACTCTGTGAATTGGAATAATCTGGAAATCTCTCATTATCATGTTTTCATCTTGTATCTAATCAAGTTTCAATAGCCATGAATGAAATGATAGAACTTATTGGTGTTATTATGTAATAGCTCAAAATATAAAAAACCGCGCTGTGACGTATGGGACATGTGACGTACATGTACGGGACATTTGTCCATGTGTAAAACGAATGGGGAAAATGAAATTTCATCAAAATTTATAATTAAATTGATGCAAACCAAAGTAAGTTAACTTTTACATGGATTATAATGATTGATATATATATTTCTTTAATAGCACACACTGAAACAAAATACAGCAAACACTTCACGACCTTATAAATATTATGAAAGAGGTCTTGCAAATAATTCCATGTGTTAAACGAATGGGGAAATTGAAATTTCATAAAAATTTATAATTAACTGGATGTAAACCAAAGTAAGTTTTACACAGATTATCATGATTAATATATAAATTTCTATTATAGTATATGATTAAACAAAACATAAAAAACTTTATGACCTTATAATTATGAAAGATTGAATTAATGAATTAACTAATTAATAATAATTAATGTTATTCATTACAAAGAGTAACTTAATTATCAGCCCTTTAACCAATATTTAACCACTGATATAATATCATTTATTTCAATTTACATTATATTTGCTCCTTATTAAAAAATAACCCTAATTAGAATTACTTAGAAATCCTATGTATAAAGTATGGTGTGTCCCGTACATGTACGTCACACATTTGCCCTGTACGTCACAAAGATTCATTAGCTGATATAATTAAACAGGAAATTAATTCAGTAAATTCACTTTAATTTTTGGATGTATTGTAATATAAATTAGAACTCTCCAAAGTGTGAAGAAAACTGTTCAACTTTTTCTTAATTAGAATCTAAAAAAACATATGCTAAATTGTGACGTACGGGACACTGCCTGTTGGACACCACATAATTATCTTAATTAATTAATTTTCAAAATTATTTTTTTCTCAAATGTTTGTATGAACTTTAGTACTACAAGTCCCCACAGAAATATTTTCAAATATATAATTTGCATTATCTGCAGATCAAAAAATGTGATGTCCCGTACGTCACGCTAATTAATGATTTCTTGGAATCGTGACCTTGGTATTCATTAACTTTACGTTTTCAAAAGAAAAAAAATATAGGGCAAAAAAATTCAGCTATTATAAGCTTCAAAATGACATACAATATGTTAGATTAAAGCAAAGATTTATTTTTGGCTTCAGAGGGGACAATAGCTTGGACCTGCCCAAAATTAACATTATCGCGTTTACAAGGACTTCAGTAGGGTAACATGTCAGTGTGACCTTGACCTTTAACCTTTTGACCTCAAAATCAATAGGCTTCCTGGGATACATGCTAGTTACATACACACAAAATTATATGAGCTTGGATTAAGTAAAACTGAAGTTATCATGTTTACAAGGACTGCAGAAGGGTAAGATGAAAATGTCACTGTGACCTTGACCTTTGACATTATGACCTAAAAATCAAAAGGCTTCCTGGGATCCATGCTAGTATCATATACACCAAACTATATGAGCCTAGACTATTAAAGTTCAACTGAAGTTATTGCGTTTACAAGGACTGCAGAAGGGTACAATGAAAATAGGTCACTGTGAACTTGACCTTTGACTGAAGTTATCGCGTTTACAAGGAAAAGTTGACAGACAGACGGATAGACAGACACCAAGCATGATACCATAATATGTCCTATCTCGGACGGGTGTATAAAGGACGGGCATATAAAAATGAAATATTGTATACATGTAATTCAAACAATAAGCAAGTAGAATGCCTAGAGCTGGCGATCTCACCTGCATCAAGCAATATACATGTAGCAGCAGTGCTGACTTTGAAATCTACTATAACTCGCACAAGATGTTCAGTGATACTTGGTTACTCTTATGTCCACGTTTTATGAACCAGACCAATACACTTAAAGAGATATGATGGTAATTCAACAAATACCAGCAACATGGCCAAAGTTCATTGACCTTACATGACCTTTGACCTTGATCATGTGACCTGAAACTTGCACAGGATGTTCAGTGATACTTGATTACTCTCATGTCAAAGTTTCATGAATCAGATCCATAAACTTTCAAAGTTATGATGGTAATTCAACAGATACCCCCATTCGGCCAAAGTTCATTGACCTTTGACCTTGGTCATGTGACCTGAAATGGGCACATGATGTTCAGTGATACTTGATTACTCTTATGTCCAAGTTCAATGAACTAGTCCAATATACTTTCAAAGTTATGATGGTAATTCAACAGTCCTTACCCCCATTCGGCCATAGTTCATTGACCCTAAATGACCATTGACTTTAATCATGAGTTTCATGAATCAGATCCATTATGATGGTAATTCAACAGATACCCCCAATTCTGCCAAAGTTCATTGACCCTAAATGACCTTTGACCTTGGTCATGTAACGTGAAACTCATGCAGGATGTTCAGTGATACTTGATTAACTTTATGTCCCAGTTTCATGAACTAGGTCCATATATTTTCTAAGTTATGATGACATTTCAAAAACTTAACCTTAGGTTAAGATTTTGATGTTGATTCCCCGAACATGGTGTAAGTTCATTGACCCTAAATGACCTTTGACCTTGGTCATGTGACATGAAACTCAGGTAGGATGTTCAGTAATACTTGATTAACCTTATGGCCGCCAAGTTTCATAAACTAGGTCCATATACTTTCTAAGTTATGCTGTCAATTCAAAAACTTAACCTTTGGTTAAGATTTGGTGTTGACGCCGCCGCCGGAAAAGCAGCGCCTATAGTCTCACACTGCTATGCAGGTGAGACAAAAACAAAATACTTTCAGTGGGTGGACTTGACCTTTAATCCTGTCGGATACGCATTCACCTACATGTAACAGCTGGGTTGAGTGCAGGTCAATGTTGGTAAATTCCTTGCTTTAGAAAGAAACTACAGGTACATGTACATGTACATGTACACAATGGCTAGGATGTGAACTACCGTAATGATCACCAGTTTCAAAGGTCAGAGACAAATCCACTTGACCATAACACACCACAATACTTCATTAACATATTTCTCTCATATATTTTTTTCATACCTTTGTGACAAAGTCAACTTTTAAAGTTTTGAATTCCTACATATTTAACTCCATAGCATGCATTCAACGTGCAGAAAACCCTGTTTAGTCGAATAGACATTTTTCGAACCTAGAAATGCTCTTTCCGATGAACTTTTTTCTCGATTCGTGTTCACATGGGGTCCTAGAACAAATTCAGCTTGGTTGCCCAAACGGCAACTTTGGGCAATTTTGCTAATTTGCATAAATCCAACATGGCCGCCAGATACCAACTTAAAAAATTAAGTTTTGAGCCCCTTGCACGAAAATGATGAGGAATACCTCTTTTCAGGGGTTTTGTGGTGTGGAGAATCCATTTCTATTATTAATTTTGCCATATCTAAGTTCATCTTCAGGTCAAATTCAAGATGGCCACCGCCAGACGCAATCTTAAACAATTAACTTTGAACCCCTTGCCCCAGAATGATGAGTAATACCTCTTTGTAGGGGTTTTGTGGTGTGAAGAAACCAATTCTATTATTAATTTTGCCATATAAGGTCATCTTAAGGTCAAATCCAAGATGGCCACAATGCCTACGCCATTTTGATAAATTAACTTTTGAACCCTTTGCCCCAGAATGATCATCTATACCTCTTTCTAGGGGCCACCAGACGCCATCTTGAAAAATTAGATTTGAACCCCTTGCCCCAGAATGATGAGTAATACCTCTTTTTAGGCCTTTTGGGGTGTGCAGAATCTATTAATGTTATTAATTTTAGATTATAGGATCATCTTCAGGTTTAATTCAAGATGGCCACCAGATGTCACCTTGGAAACCTTAGCTTTTGAATCACTAATCCCAGAGTACTATATAACAACTTATAAGGGGTTCAGGTGGTGTTTCTGTAAGTTTTTCTCTTTTTCAATAGATGGTCTGCTTCAGGGTAAATGGCCCATAACATTTAGTAAGATGGCTCACAGGCCTAGAGTAAAAAATATATTTATTACTGAAACCACTTTTGAAGACTGAAAGGACCTCTTTGGAAGGGTTCAAGCAGCTGTAAATACTTCCTTTTCACTTTTTGTCTCTCACTATTTGTTGAACATCTGCCATGAAATTACATATTTGTACAGCCTTTGAGCAAAAAACAACATATTTCTAATTTTAACAAGTTCGGGAAGCTAACTTGATCAGTCTTAATCCAACTAGCCCCTAAAGTATTCAGGGATATCCTCTAAGCTTCCTCTAGGTCTTCACCATCCTGATCTAATCAAGGCTCAAAACCTCTTGCTCGACATCCGCCATCTCGACACTTTAGTCATTTCCAGTTTTGACATTGTGACTGACATTGTCTGGATTGCAGTATTCCACCCGAACTGTTAAAGAATGTCGTACATGACAAATGCTCTCTGTGGCATCCACATATCTCAGTGCTGCATTACTTACCCTGTGACCTGCATTGACAGCGAATGACATCAATCAGTTCAGGTGGTGTAGGGACACCTTGAGCAATGACAGGAACGGGGATTTCATCTCGGATCTCCCATCCAAAGTGAGCTACATCCCCTGGCCCATCGGGGCTGGTACTGATCTACAGCTATCAAAAGAGCTCGAAGCGCATGCAGCAACAAATTATTAGATGTTGGAGGTAGGGCCATTACTTCAAGATCCCTTTTCTTCTTGATAAAGAGGGAGAAGCGAGCTGACTCCATAGAAACATCTGGTTGATGGCCATATACATAGCAAGACAGAAGGGTTTTGCTGCTTCCATCAGATCTGTGAGATTGGTCCTTTCCAAGTATATTAGCCAAACCTTGACAATCCCTGGCAAGTGTAGTGTGTTGAGTGCACTTGTCTTGTCTTGGCAATATGGGTGATTTCGTGTCGCATCCACTGAGGCAAGAACATCAAGCAATTTCAAACATTTTGATCCCAGGTCAACACATATTGTATTGATATCCAGTACTTTACCATCTCACCATTCCATTTGTACCTTGCACTATGGCTCTGCCTGATTAACCCAATAGTCAACTCAAGCAGGACAAAATGTCTGTATCATCGCTATAAGCACCATTCACCTACTGACCACAGCTTGCTGCAATATATAGGAGATCAAGGTGATATCTACCTCATCATGAGTTAACACACCATCAGCAAGTGTCTCCAATGTTGTCGTATGCTACCCTAGACCATGGACCTACTACTAGGTCCATGCTTCGACTGAAGGTAGGCAAACTCGACACGCTTGCCAGCCATCGTTTGTTGTTCTTGCTTCTCGTGATATCTCTCGTAGGCAGGTTACTGGTGATGGAGAACTTATGGTCTATGATAACTTCACCAGCTCTTAGCATTCTTTCATAATCCTTGACAGAAATGTGATTGTACACGTCGAAAAGAGCATTCTTCTTTCTTCCATCTCTACGGTGACTGAAATGTCCTTGGAAGGTGAGGTGAGATCTAAGGAAGTGCCACCATGGGGAAATAATGGAAGTGTCGAGATGGAGAATATCAAGGGAGAGGTCTTTGAGCATTGTTTAGATCAGGATGGTAAAGACAACGAAGAAGAGGAGATCCCTGAATACCCTGAGGTTGAGTGGAAATCGAGTAAACTTCTCGAACTTGCTAAAACTTATTCGAGAGGAATATTACACACCACTAAAACATCTTATAATGAGCTGTTTTATATTAGTCTGGGATGAGTGGTCATAAGCTCAAGCTTTCCAGATGACATCTGGCAGCCATCTTGAATTAGACCTGTAGATGATCCTATATTGTAAAAGTTATAACATAAATGGATTCTACACACCCCAAAACCTCTAAAAAGAGGTATTGCTCATCATTCTGGGGCAAAGGGTTCAAAAGTTAATTTCTTAAAATGGCTTTGATCTTTGCGGCCATCTTGGATTTGACCTTAAGATGACCTTATATGTCAAAATTAATACTAGAATTGGATTCTTCACACCACAAAACCCCTAAAAAGAGGTATTACTCATCATTCTGGGGCAAGGGGTTCAAATTTAATTGTTCAAGATTGCGTCTGGCGGCGGCCATCTTGAATTTGACCTGAAGATGAACTATGGCAAAATTGATAATAGAAATGGATTCTCCACACCACAAAACCCCTGAAAAGAGGTACATGTATTCCTCATCATTTTCGTGCAAGAGGCTCAAAATTTAATTTTTGAAGTTGGTATCTGGCGGCCATTTTGGATTTATGCAAATTAGCAAAATTGCCCGAAGTTGCCGTTTGGGCAACCAAGCTGAATTTGTTGTTGGACCCCATAGGAACATGAATCAAGAAAAAAACTTCATCGGAAAAAACATTTCTAGGTCGGTGTACTGAGCCTATTGGACTGTCAAATCGACTAGTTGTTGATATACATAACATACACGCAAAAAATAGAGTACATACCTTCTGTTACTCTCTTTCTTCTTTCAAGAAACTTGATAAAAGCTCCTTGCATACCGCTCATTTTTAGAAAGAAATTGTCCGATTCTGGCTCTAGATAAATTAAAAAAAAATTTATACATGAGGACAAACACGAGTTGAAAAGAAAATCCCTATTCAAAATAACATTACAATGATTTGAAGTGCTGCTAATCAGGCGCCGAAGCATTCAAAGACTATCTTCTGACCCATGTACCCATTCACTATAAAACCTGGATGGAAATTTGAAAATGTAGAAAAACTCATGTTTTGACCGTTGGACCCACAGGAAAATGGCAAATTAATATGCACAATGTCATACTTAGTATGTTGAAACTGGATGGGCAAATAATCACCAAATTTTACAGATGTAGAGTTCATAACTTTATTTCATATCTGTTCTTCTTGTGAGCATAATTATGATATGCAAATTAGATAAATAAAAGTTAATTTGTACATAATGGGAAAAATTGCCTAATTAATATGCGAAAATTACATAACTTAAAACAGGAGGTGCAAATAAATAATCACACCAAATTTCACACAGATGTAGAGATTGTAACTTAATCTTATATCTGTTGTTTTTGTGAGCATAATTATAATATGCAACCGAGATGATAAAGAAATTTTGATTGTACATAACGAATGGGAAAAATTGCCTAATTAATATGCAAAAATGTAATAACTTGAGATTCAACTGGTTAATAACCTAAAAACTTGACACACATATTATGGAAATTGTTCTAGTCATTAATCATTTACTTTTCATCATTACTCTTGCAAAATATGCATATTAGACATGAATTAAATGGATGATATAAGGTGAAAATAATGATTTGAACAGATAAAGAAAAAATCAAATTAAAAAAAACACTGACAATTTTTATCAAATTCGGAAAAGAGGGCCGTTTCATAAAGCTATTCATATTAAAGCGACTTTAAGAACGACTGGTGATCCTTTCTTACCTTATGCGCTAAACAATCGCCAATGAACATTTTGGTATATACAATTTACCACAAGAAGGATCACCAGTCATTCTTCAAGTCGCTCTTAACAACCAGCCCTAGTTGATCAGGTAGTGCACATTCTCACTGACTGTCAAAGTGCTGTCATGGCCATGACCAGTTCTCTCCACTCTTCATCGTTCCCAGAGGTTGTGTCTCGCACTAATAAAAACATCACTCTTCTAAGAAGTAGAGGCACTACTGTCACAATCACATGGATCGCTGGACATGCAAATATCATGGGAAACGAACTTGCTGACCAACTAGCCAAGGATGCTGCTTTGGAAGCTGCAAGCTCATCATCATTAGCTTCCGCAATTACTCTGCACAAGGAAAGTGCAAAGACTTTCCGTAAGAATACTGAGAAGCTCTGGCAACGACGATGGGACAGATCTACAAAAGGAAGATGGACATACCAACTCCAGCCCACAGTTGCCAGGAAGAATGCACACAGCTCTCTTCCAAGATCCACAGAAGTGAAGTTGATGAGGATGCTCACAGGACATACCAAACTCAATGACAATATGCACAAAATTTTCCCTCACAACCACCCTTCACCTAATTGCAGTTGCAACAGAGACAGGGAAACTATAGAGCATGTCCTTCTCCACTGTCCACTCTATGAGTCCAGTAGACTGAAGATGATACAGACTATAGAGAAAGGATACAGCAAAACTAACACTCCATACCATCTCAGAGAGATCTCAGTGGTTACCCTCCTGGGTTTCAACCCTGCAATGACCAAGCAAATGCAATCTACTATTAGAGCATCGGTGGTAGCATTTGTCTCATCCACAAGAGCTAACATCTAGCCACCTAACTCGCCAACAAAACAATTACCTAGCAGTTTTTTCTACCTTTGAGTTCCTAACACCAAGTGTCTACCGAAGAGACTACTAGGGCGTGAAACAGGCCCTAAACGAACAACAACAACAACAACTCTTAACTTACAAACAGCTTTATGAAACACCTACCCAGAATAACAATTAAGGCATTTTAAAGATTTGCATTACTCTGGTGAAACAGTTCTAGGCATGTCTTTATGAATATTCAATGAGAAATCTGGTGTCATACCCCACTTGACCTTTTGCATTATCATATATTAAATAACATGTAGGTTTATTCAAATGTTTTCTGCCTAGAACTTACAAAATTGGACTGACAACTGATTTAGTGCAATACATTTAGGTATTCATTGCTGCAACTGTTTCATTACAAGGGATTCATATCATTCACACACATGTAAGAAAAAAAATGAAGCAAATTTGATTTCATGTAATAACATAAGAAACAGGAAAGTGGAGATGTGGCATCATCAGCCCACCTAATGAATATTCATGAAGACATGCCTAGAACTGTTTCACTGTTTCAAAGTCAATAACTTTGTTATTTGTTGTCCGATTTTGATTAAATTTTCAACAGACGCGTGCCTCGGGTAACGTTGGCGAAGATCAATAGGAAACAAGATGGCGGCGTTAACATCGGGCAAGTCTCTTCCGTCTTGTCATGATATTTTTCTCATTTTTTGTATGAATTTGTGTTTGAAAATAAAATCGATGGCGCAGAAATGTCAAAAATGAAGTTGCATCCCATGTACATTAGGGCTAGATCTTTTAGAAGGAAAGTAGAAATCTTGAGGGCGAAAGTTTCAGGTTTTGGCGGCCTACACGCACGTGAATGGATAGGGATACCTGGCTTCATTGAGAGTAAACTTACGTCAGTAAATGATTTTTACTCTCTTACAAATTACAAAGTAGGGTCTAGTCATATATTATTAATTATAACCTCGTTCGTAGGATCAGGCACTCCTAGTACCAATGAGGTCCAAACATTAACATGTATGGACCTCATAGGCGACATTACCCAAAAATATGGGTTAGACAATGCTGTTCTGATTTCCAACCCAAGACTTTGGTAAATGTACGCCTTAATACAAATTGGAGTTACGTGATATGACTTTCATTTGGTGGGGATACATTAAAAGTATTAATTAAGTAGTTCAAATTAAAATATATTATCATTAAACTTACATTTCAGGCCCTTTTTGTTGATTTTCGGTGAGCGTTCCACACAGCTGCGACGAGTGATCAACTCCGAAGTGATACGCGAACTGGTCAGCTGATCGGTCAGGTGATCGGTAGATTATCTTTTTGTCAGACGTTCATAATTTATGTAAAGCGTATCAATCTTCAGTATCTTGATTCCAAAGTATCAGTATTGCAGATAAATGTCATTATTGATTGGAATCAGTGGCGGATCGGGGGGGGGGGGGGTGGGGGTGGGGGTGAGCATTTCTGCCCGATCCCCCTATTGAGATTTGTAGTAAATATTTTGGAATTAAATACGTTGTTCATATTAGTTATGCGACCCCTCCCTTATGATGATCACAGCATTATTTGTAATGGGGATATTTCGTTCATAATTATTCTTGTCTCTTCTTTCTCCTTTTTAGCCTTTTTTTGCTTGTTAAAACATTTTTTCCTTTTTTTTTTTTTGGGGGGGGGGCTCGCCAAATTTTACGTGGGTCAAAATTACCTTCATTTTTTTAGTGACAATCTTTTTTTCATTTGTCCAGTTCTACGCGAGACAAAATTACCTTCGATCATTATCATAGTTAAAAACTTTTTTTTATTTTTTATTTATTTATTTATTTTTTTTTTGGGGGGGGGGAGGTTGCCAAATATCACGCGAACGTTTGTCAGCTTTTACTGTTTTATTCGACTTATAATCAAATATTAAATGGGGCTTACCACAGTTTTTTTTTAAGTCAATTCATAAGAATATTCCTCCTCGGGATTTGAGCTTTCTTTCATGAAATATCATTTTTTTTCATGATTACCAAAAATACTTAAAATTTTTTATCGGTGTATGCCTTTAAAGCTTTAGCTCATGCGTTGCGCCTGCCATATTTTAATGCTGATCAACTTTATGCTTTTAATGAATTCCTAAAAACAATAAATTCTCAGATCATCAATTTTGTCGCAATCGAATAATTCGATTGCGTCTCTCTATCAGTTTTGAATATTCATAAAAAATATCAGCTCGTGCTTTTTGCTCATAATATTTTGATTAGTAAATTCTTCTCTTATATAATCGAGTCGGATAGATAGATAACTAGAGAGAGAGAGTTGGGGGGGGGGGGGTCCCTCAGCTACTTGTCCTCGCTTATTTGTTATTATTTGTTATTATGCTCATGTTGTGAGAGCTTTGTGTTTTCACTTTTTTTTCTTTTTCAACCTTTTTATTGTCTCGGAGCTTCCCTCTATTTCTTTACACTATAATGTAGTCCTGTTTCAATCATTGGCGGCGGAAGCCCCAAATTTTAGGAGGGGACAACCTAAAAAATTTTGACAAGCAAAAAAAAGGCTCTCAACCCAAACATTTTAGGGGGGACGTAGGAAAATAAATTGACAAGCAAAAAAAAAAAGGTCAACAACAAATTTAGGGGGGAACGTCCCCGCTTCCGCCGCCTATGGTTTCAATTCTTTTTTTGTTCTCATTTCAATGAAAACATCATTATTAAACTGACGTACATGTAGAAGACTTTATTACGAAATTTTGACATTGTTTTGTTTCATTTGTTTGGCTTTCTTTTTTTCTTCTCCTCATCTTCTTTTTCTTCTTACTTTTTCCCTTTCCTTATTTTCTCTTCAGTATTTCATTCAGGTATCCGCCAATTTATACAACACCAAGCATATAGAGGCGGATAATCAGTGAGGGAGCATGACGGTGTGCCGCTCTAAAAAAAGGAGGAATATTGGAAGAAAAAAAAAGAAGAAGGGATGGGGAAAAAATAAAGAAAAAAAAAAGATGATGATGGCAATGACGATGATGAAAATTATCTTGGTGATGATGATGGTTGTGGTGACGGTTGTGGTGATGATGATGGTGATGCTAATGATAGTGGTGATGATGATGATGACGAGATGTAATTTTGTTATTTTGTCTTTGAAAAAATTAAGTAGTGCAAAGTTGAATTCATTTAAAGTTTATTATGAAAATAGCAGAAAAAAAATTGGTATGCGTTCGAGGAAAATCCATCCCCCACCAATCTTTTTCAAAGGTAAGATTTTTTTTTGCCCGGGGGGCCACTTCCATTCACGAGTGGATACCATGCGCGACCATGGGGTCTCGAAAAGCACCCTAAACACGTAATTTCCATATTCTGAAAATGCACCCCTTAACAAGTATTGGCGTGTGAAACCCTACCCTTAACAAGTATTGGAAACAAAACGATACTCTTGGCAAATATTCCCTGAAATGAACCCCTAAACAAGTCATTATGAAAGATTTCTGCCTAAATGAGACAGAAAATCGTGTACAACTCTTGAACGCACACACAGGTCACGGAGTGACCCTGAGTGCAAACAGCTGACTGTGTTACAACGTAGGGGTGATACATTTCACAATAGGGGTGATCAAACTCACTGGAGGGACTTTAATTCACTTATAACAAAGAAATGTGTACTACAGTACTCCTGTTGAATGCTCTGATGAAAATTATATGAGTTTCACATTCATTTGAACGGGAGGACAAGATTATTGTATATATCGAGTGCATTATGCATAAATCATATACCATTGCGACCCCTGCCCGGCCGATGGTTCAGGCATGACGATCCTGAGTGACGTCACCGATAGAGACCTCAAATGCCAGGAGAGCCTATTCGACAACTAACTTCATCTAAAATACACGTATTGAAGATAACATCCAATGGGGAAATGGCTTTCATTTTCATGAAATATACATTCCGTTCCTCAATAAATCTTCAACCCCGTCGTTAACTGCCCATTCATTCTCGAGCAATGGGGGAATGAATACAGAGTGTCTCAAAGTTTGTGTGAAAAAAGGTGCATTTTCCATAGAACTTCTGCCAAAAAGCAATGCGTAAGGGAAAGATTAGCCCCAAAACACGAATAGATGAGTTAATCAAATGGAATGAATCATGAAAATCAGTGAAATATAATTTCTCCTGTACTCATTACTGAATACCCCGACTTGATACGATTAATTTTTCCCCCTCTCCATCAACTTTTAAGAAAAAGGGTGCATATTTTCATAAAAATATCATGTGTTATATCGACGGACGCCCGTGCGTACGAGCAGGAGGAAGCCAAATGTCTCGTATTTTTCATAATGACAGGAATGTTTTATTGTTACGGGTCCTTCGGTCGTCGGCTTTACCTTATTTGGTTTAGTACGACCCCACCTTCTACACCTCGCGCAAATCGGACTCTAAACACGAAGTGTTGGAGCAAAAAGGACATCCTTTATAAAACATTTTGATTTTGTTTTATCATCCCCGCAAATTAGACCCTAAACACGACGGTTTTCCTAGCGAATTAATAGATACCCTCTTTTCGTTATTTTTGTGTTTTTGACACCCTTATCACGTTACGTAGGTAACGTGCCCTATCGTGAAAAGGACATCCTTTTTACGTTTTTTTTTGGTCGCGCATGGTATCCACTCGTCAATGTAAGTGCCCCCCCGGCCCCCCGGGTTTTTTGTGACGGCGTAGGCCTTTGCAAGCAGCTATTATTATGGTAAAAAAGTAAATGAAATGTCAAGAAATACATGATAATGATTTTTATGGTACATTTTAGTAGGCCTATATCAATTCATACTTGTTATCAAAAAGAAAAAAGTGGGTCGTTACGGACCATTAAAAATGGGAAATTTGGGCATTTTATATTTAGGATAGAGCAACTGCTCGTTATAGACGTCACAATAAATCAAGCATTCTAAATTCATCAACTCCATTTTTTGTCAAATAACACCTTCATCGATATTTTGAAATGATTTTTCTCATATTTTCATCATCTTTTTATCAGGGTGAAATTCCCCTTTAATTTACAAAACAGATTCGCAAACAATATCAAGAGTAGTGGGAGGCAAGGGTGGAAATCTAAGGTAGGGGACCAGGGGCTGGAAAACAGGCAAAAAAAAAACAAAAACAAACTAACAAAAAAAAAACAAAAAGGAAGGTTTATCACCCCCAAAAGAAGGTCGTCTCGTCCAAAATACATGTTTTACTTCGATTTAAATGATGTAGGCCTATTTCTTTCCATCATATATAAAAGAACAAAAATAGTAGGGGGACATTTGATAATGTGCCCCTACTATTTTGGGTTAGGGGGAAGTGTCCCCCTGGGATTTGCGCCCATGTGGGTGGGGGGTGCTGCACCTCCTTTCGGAATCATTATGGAACAGTGTGAATAGTCGCTGTGATTTCGATCTCATACCTATAAAAAAAATAGAACAAAAGAACGCCTTGACCACAGGCCAAAATGCCTAACAATTTTTCCGCGGCATTAACAACTCTCGTAAGGGGCGCTCCATTTATAAATAGAGTTGCATGTGTAGCTGTCTATGGCAACAGAATCCATCGCAGAATTGAAGCCAGAAGCGTGGGAATTTGGCAGAAAATTCAAGAAAAGAACCGGTGAGTACCGATTTAAGAGTAATTATATATTCATTAACATTTATTGAATCATAAGAATAAAGATTTTTTACGGAAAGAAAGCTTAGTTCTAAGCTAGGGCTGCCCAAATGCGCGTGAGTGGAGTCTCAGTTTCTTAACACGGGTAAGTATTGCGGTGTCGCCTAGAGTGGGATCAGGATGAGCAATGAGTGGGTCTAGTTTAATCTGGTCTATGAATTACTAGATCTATAATTTATAGTAATTAATTTACCAGATCAAACTATAGCATTATATAGTATGTAAAGATCACAGTATAAAAAAATCATTTACAAAATGAAAGATCGGTGTGCAAAGACAGAGTCATAAGAGATTTCAAAACACTTCATTTCCAACACGAAAACGGGTACATGGGACTGGGAGTGTGTGTTGATATGCCCTCATTCAATCGGCCTCGATCTTTCAGGAATCAGGGCCAAGAATTAAAGAATGAACTGATAATTTACATTTGGGGCATATGCGAGAAGATTTCCTCTTACTACTCTAGGACAAGGTATATCTACTTAGTTAGATCTACTTACTACAACAGTGTTTTCGTGTCCTTTCCTTTCCCTCGCGAAATTTTGTAAATAAATCAAATGGCCAAGGTTTGAACATAGAGGGCGTACGACTCATCGTAGAAAAGCTAAACCTGAGGTGTCGTGGCCGAGTGGTCTGAGGCGCCTGGCTATACATGGAAAATCCGGGGTTCGATCCCCGGCCGCGGCATTTATGCCCTTTTATTCTGATTTCAAATAAATGGAAATTATATATGTATTATTGGTAACTAGGTGTGCACTTCTTGAGAAGTGCACACCTAGTTAGAAGTTAGATGAGAAGTTTGTTTAAAAAAAAAGTCTAGATAGATGTTGTGCAACTCAAGTTTGAGGGATGTGTTACTGAAGTATTGTAACTGGTCATTAAAAAGCTCTATTATTCCTCTATTAAAATGATTTGTCATTTGTTGTGATTATTTAATCATGAAATGTGCAATTACCCTCAATAAAAGGCAATGTCAGAAGTGAAATGTTGCAAAAATGCATCGTTTCTAGTTCTGCCCAGGGGCAAAGTATTTTGGGTTGTTTTCATTTGTTTTGTGTTGTTGAAGAGATGTGTATCAATTGTTTGGCATGATTTAGTGTTTGCTTGAAGTGAAAGCTAGATTTCATAAATTTAAAATGTTCAACAACAGTGAAACCATCATTATCATCTTCGTAAATAAATTGAACATCTCTAAAGGGATGGTCCGGGCTGAAAGTATTCATAGCTTAAAGATCAAGTCCACCCCAGGAAAATACTGACTTCAATAAATCAAACTAGCATAGTGCTGAAAATCTCATTAAAATCGAATGTAAAATAAGAAAGTTATAACATTTAAAAAGTTTCGCTTATTTTTCACAAAACAGTCATTGCAAAACTAGGTGACTCAGTTGATGATGTCTATATAACTCACTAATTCTCTTGTTTTTTATAGTGAATTATAAAATATTTCATTTTTTATAGATTTGACAATAAGGACCAAAACAATGCTAATTCCACATGTTCAAGGAGGAATTAATCGTTGTATCACTTAATTGACAATGAGGAGAAAATCGGAGAATATTTCATATAATAAAATACAAGAGAAATAGTGACCGGATGACGTCATAGTCTCATTTGCATGCCAGCCAGGATGTACATACAACTGTTTTGTGAAATTAAGCAAAAATTTAAAATGTCATAACTTTCTTGTTTTACATCCGATTTTGATGAAATTTTCAGTGTTATGCTTGTTGAATTTTTCTTTTTTTATTTAAATAAACTTAATGTTGGGGTGGACTTGTCCTTTAATAAATAGAGTAGAATCCACTGAGCAAAATGCTTAAAATTTCATCAAAATCGGATAACAAATAACAAAGTTATTGAATTTTAAAGGTTAGCAATATTTTGTGAAAAGAGTCAGGTGGGCTGATGATGTCACATCCCCACTTTGTTCGTTTGTATTTTCTTATATGAAATTAGGTTTATTCAATTTTTTTTCCTCCAAGAACTAGAAAAAATGGATTGACAACTGATTTAGTGCATTAGATATTTATTGCTGCAACTTATTTCATTATAAGGGAGACATATTATTCACACAAATATGCAGTGGCGTAGCTAGGATTTTTTCCTGGGGGGCACTGGGGGTCCTTGCTTTTTTCAGGGGGGCACCATTTTTTCGGTGTGTGTGTATGTGTCACAATTAAGGACGGATCCGAATTTCGCCAATAGGGGACGGTGCCCGAAATAGTCTGCACCTATATTTTCCCCGATCAGTCACTTCTTAGTTTTATTCTTATAAAACAACATAAACATGAAATAATCTCATAAGCCTTATAAAAAGTGCGCAAGCGATTTTTTTTACTTTCATGTATTTTGTCCTGAAAATTTAATATTCTGGGCAATGTTATGTGTGATCATTTCATTTCATTTATTGGTTTTTGCAACATTTTTCATAACAAAACTCTGGACAAGAAAATACATAACTGAAATTTGACATCAAGATAATGAACAATAGTTTTCTATATAAATCATCAAATATATCTTATATAAATGAAAAATATTAAGTGGTATTTTCTGTTGCACAATAAATAGGATGGTTGCAAGGGTCGTCACAAAAGCAAAGCTTGAAAACGTAATTCATTCCTGACCTAAAAATGATCCGGAACAAGATTCGTATATAACTAGATGGCTAAGTAACTGCGAACGCCAAGCGCGAGCAGAAATTTTTGTTAACTGTTCTATAGCATTATCGAAAAGGGACCTGTTAAGGACTGCTTACAGTTACCCACGAAGACGGTATATATTTCAATAATGCGAGAGCGAAGCGCGAGCAAATTCTTTTGACATTCCGACCATCGTGGTCATTCTAAGCACTTTTTGTATTAATAAATGGGATAGGTATGTAACTATATGATGCGAGCGCGAAGCTCGAGAGGAAGAAAATTGAGATTTTAGACCAAAAAGCGGGACACTCTATTCATATTTTGTAAATCATAAATAGGATATAGTTGATAGAGTATCATTAATAATGCGATCGTGAAGCGTGAGCAGATAATTATTGATATTCTGATGTGAAACTGGATAATTTAAGTACATTTTAAATAAAGAACAGGCAGGCTATCGCGCATGTTTTAGATTTAGACCTAGAATCTGGGCATTCTGAATACATTTGTTGAATGGAACATTATGGAATACACGTAGACATTATGAACTTGACAAATCAAACAATGTGACCATGCATCGTGAGCTTAAAATGCTGATATGTTATAAACGGACATTTTACAGAGCACTTAAATTTGTAAATGAAAAAAAAATAATGAAAGCTCGATGTCCGAGCTAAAATATGTTTTGTATATTGACTTCAAAACTTGCTCCATATCAGCCTATTGAGCAAAATATGAATCTCATCGAACAGGCAATTCTGGCGCAAAGCGCAAGCAAAATTTTTATAGGGTAACATGATAGATTTTTTTTTGCAAGTCTTCCCCTCACATTAGTTCATTCACTCGTCTTCCTCCTCTTATTTTCCTCTTCTTTTTTTTTACTGTCTTTCTTCTTTTATTCTTTTTTTCCTTTTCTTCTTTCTCCCTTTTTTTTGCTCTGCCAATTTTTGTCAGGGGGGTACCTGGGGCACATCAAATCTCAGGGGGCACGTGCCCCCAAGGCTCCCAGTAGCTATACGCCACTGCAAATATGAAATAATTAAACAAATAGGATTTTATGTAATAACATAAGAAAACGGAAAATGCATATTTTTATATCACTTTTTAATGTTTTACGATGGCTAGAAAGGAGGAGATGAAAAGGAAGGAGATGAAATAATGTACTGTTTACATTCTGAAGACACAAACCAATTTTCATATTTTTTTTTTCAGCAAATGACATTTAATTACATTTTTCAATTCATGACGCTTGAGGAGCTGCTCGCAAATGACGTCACAAAAAATAAAATTTTAATGACTTTTTAAAAACTCATGGATTTTCATCAAACCTCAACCAATATTATAAGTTTTTTTGCTATTTTTTAACAATAATAATAGTAATATCCTAATAACAATAGGCATTTGAATAGCGTCATCTATCTAGGAACAATCTATTCAGATTATTATTATTATCATTATTATTATCATTACCCCGGATTTAGCTCGAGCTGCCTTTTAGCGCTAGTCTATCTTTTTTTTATGGGAATATATTCATTAAAGACCCCCCCCCCCCCCCCCCGACTTGTTCGAAAGGCTAAAATAAAAAGCTGAGTGATGATGGGGGGAGTCCCAGGCGCGGATCAAGGGAATGGTGGAGAGGAGAAAGAGAAACAGGAAAAAACCAAAAGGAGAGGAAGAAGGGAAGAGAGGGAGGAAACAAGGAAAGGAAGTCAAAGGGAAAGTAAAGAAAATAGTAGAAAGATGGAAAAGGAAGAAAAAAAAGAAATGGAAAAGGATAGTTGGCTCTTCGAGAGACGGAAATAATTAAATTTCTCAGATATCTATATTTACTAATTAATTGATTTATATAATTATTTATTCATTCACAAATTTGTGAACTGAATACAGCATAGCATCCTCTTGTACCCAAAAATAGGAATGGGAATGAGAAGATAATAAATAGCAGATACAGGGGCTTATGCGCTCGCGATACCCTGTATGCGACAAATATAATTATGATATATAAAAGTAGCACCAAAAAATCGCAATTTTACATAAATTATTTTTAGAGTGCATGCATAATATAAAAGCCCCACTTTGTTCGAGCATGTCTCTTTCATGCAGTGAAGCAATGAGCCGAAAATCTTAACTGCTGTCCCAGGGCTGAATAGGCATACAGTTTCTCCTTCGACAGAAGACACTGAATCCAAGGTGTCTTGTCGTGATGTTTGTTTTGCATGAAACTGTCCAGAACGTTGGCAGCACAACATGTAGATATAATTGTAAATACCACATGTGTAGATGATGTAACCTTACATACTACATGTGTAAGTGATGACACTGTAAATAATATAGGTGTAGATTATGTAAGTCTTGTAACTGTCAGAGGACAGTCGATCGAGCCTCTACTGAAGATACCAAGCATGGACAGAGTTATCTTGAGCAAATGCTTTAGGGAAGTACCCCTCCTAAGCTGTCCATCATTGAATTCCTCAGTTATCCCCTTTGGTGGAACCAGAGATATGTCTGTAGTTTAGGTAACAACCCATTTTCTTACATCTTGTCCTTGCATGGCTCATTCCCGGGGGTGGGGGAGGCACTCGACCAAAAAAGTGGTAGGGTGTGCCGCGGGCGAGACAAAAAAACGGGGGCATGGAGCAGGCTTATTGTAAAAAGGAGGGTCCTCGCCTCGGAACGGGCTTCTGAACTACAATTTTGTGAAAACGGGGGTCCTTGGAACGGATCACCAGAGTGTGAGGATGTGCGTATGCACCCCTATGGAACGGGCATGCGTGCATGATGCAGCGAGAGCGGCCTCCGCCGGGTGCACTCGCGCAGAGACGATGGTCGGACAGCGCTCGGCGGCCGCTTTTCACCAAAATTGCAGCAGATCAATGCGACCCGAACGGCGTAACGAAAAATTTGCGAAGCTTTGGAGCGGATTTCTTTCTTCTTTTTTTCTCGATAAGAACATGCTCTGCCTTGGAGCGGCTTTCTTTTTTTCTAAGTAAGACAAAAATGCTATGCCTTGGAACGGAAATTGTAACAAGTGGAATGCCTCTGGCCGTCTCACCTGCATCACGCGGTTCAATATAGCAGCAGTGCTGACTTTGAATACTACTCTAACTCGCACAAGATGTTCAGTGATACATGGTTACTCTTATGTCCACTTTTTATGAACTAGACCAATAAACTTACAGAGATGATGGTTATTCAACAAAAAAACCCAACATGGCCAAAGTTCATTGACCTTACATGACCTTTGACCTTGATCATGTGACCTGAATCTCGAACAGTCAGTGATACTTGATTACTCTTATGTACAAGTTTCATGAATCAGATCCATAAACTTTCAAAGTTATGATGGTAATTCAACAGATACACCCAATTCGGCCAAAGTTCATTGACCTTTGACCTTGGTCATGTGACCTGAAACTCAAACCGGATGTTCAGTGATACTTGATTACTCTAATGTCCAAGTTTAATGAGCTAGACCAATAAACTTTCAAAGTTATGATGGTAATTCAACAGATACCCCCGATTCGGCCAAAGTTCATTGACCCTAAATGACCTTTGACCTTAATCATGAGACCTGAAACTTGCACAAAATTTTCAGTGATGCTTGATTACTATTATGTCCAAGTTTCATGAATCAGATCCATAAACTTTCAAAGTTATGATGTGAATTCAACAGATATCCCCAATTCGGCCAAAGTACATTGACCCTAAATGACCTTTGACCTTGGTCATGTGACGTGAAACTCATGCAGGATGTTCAGTGATACTTGATTAACCTTATGTCCAAGTTTCATGAACTAGGTCCATATATTTTCTAAGTTATGATGACATTTCAAAAACTTAACCTCAGGTTAAGATTTCGATGTTGAATCCTCCAACATGGCCTAAGTTCATTGACCCTAAATGACCTTTGACCTTGGTCATGTGACATGAAACTCTAATAGGATGTTCAGTAATACTTGATTAACCTTATGGCCAAGTTTTATTAACTAGGTCCATATACTTTCTAAGTTATGACGTCATTTCAAAAACTTAACCTCAGGTTAAGATTTGATGTCGACGCCGCCGCCGCCGTCGGAAAAGCGGCGCCTATAGTCTCACTTTGCTTCGCAGGTGAGACAAAAATGGGGGTCCCCTCCGTGGCACGTACCCACTATAATGAGTGCCCCCCCCCCCCCTATCCTTTGGCTGATCGTCAACAAAACGGAGTGTCGAGTGAGTTTGAACGCTAGCCTGTAAAACCTCTTCCTTTTATGAAATTATTGAAAATCAAGCCTTATTTCAAATAGCCAGAACTTTGTTATCTCTTGACCATTTTCTGTAATTGAGGTATCAAATTAAAGAGCAGATATTGAAATTTTTAAAAACGTGGGTTTTCTTTTTAAAACCCAGATACGGCCCGCCAAGTGACTTTTTGGTATCCCTTCTTAAATTTTTTTTGCTCACTCATGCGTGAATGGGAGAGATAATTTAAGTAATTGCAGATGAAAGAGGAGACTCTAAGCTATAAAATGGTAGGTCATTTGTCTTTTGTATTTGTGATTAAGTTATGATAAATCATCGCTTAATCTCGGTTTCATTTTTTTCTGGGACGCACTGTATATATATATATATATATATATATATATATATATATATATATATATATATATATATATATATATATACATACATAAGGTCGTTACTTACTCAACGCTGTAGGGCGCTCTTCCCGAGCGTTTCATTACGCGGTGTATGCATTGTCTGATCTTCCCCTTGTAGTATTTTTGATACAGATTAGACCATGTGGGCTGCACGGGCCTAATCACAACTGGCAGGCCAAAGATATTCATTCGAGCCAACCCATTGCTCAATTTTTAAATATGATATTGCTGATTGACAAAAATGTATGAATATGACTGACAATCCAACACTGATTCTAGGGAGGGTCCCTACTGAACTTACTTTTTCCAAATTGGAAAGATATTTCACCACTATATGGAACTATATTTTTACTGGCGGAAGAATTAGGGTCATTTACTCTCTCAAGTGATGAATTTGGTCCCGTCAAGTGTAGTTTTTGTAAATGCTGATTTATTTTTGAAATGAGCCGGTCGAGGTACCCTTTTCTGGTCAGATATGGAATGTCAGACATTTATCCTATCCACTGGTAGAAAACATTCAACCCTCGAATTTCCTCCTTATTTTTAATCAATTCTTATTAAGTGCCACTTTAACACCCGAGTCTATGGGGAGTGAATTATAGGCCTGTGAGCCCTGCGGAATGAGACCAAACAGAACACAAGTAGCAAGTTATCAATGTTTAGGAAAGATGAAGTCAATTAAGGACAAATCCACTCCAAGAAAAAGTTGATTTGAATACAATGATAAAAATCAAAGAAGCATAACACTGAAAATTTCATAAAAATCAAATGTAAAATAAGAAAGTTATGATATTTCAAAGTAATTTGCTTAATTTCACGAAACAGTTATAAGTACATCCTGGTCAGAATGCAAATGAGGGGACTGATGACAGCACCAACCCACTATTTCTTTTGTATTTTATTATATGAAATATAAAATATTTCACTTTTCTCCTCATTATCATGTGAAATAAAGTTTTATTCCTTCCTAAACATGTGGAATTACCATTGTTTTAACATTTTGTGGTTCAATCAAGAGGGTCCTTATAATCTGTAAAAATGAAATATTGTATGATTCAAACAATAAAAAGCAAAAGAAATAGTGACATCATCAACTCTCTCATTTGCATATCACTGTTTTGTTAAAACTCAGTGAAAATGTAAAATGTCATAACTTTCTTATTTTACATCTGATTTTTATGAAATTTTCAGTTTTATGCGTGTTAGATTTTTCCTTTTTCATTAAAACCAATATTTTTCTGAGGTGGACTTGACCATTAAAGGTAAATGCTAGCTTTGGTAACAATATCGAAATGAGTTTGTACAGAATCCAATGAAATGATCACCAAATAAAACGTATGTGCCAAAGGATTTTGGAAGAAATTGCGTAATTGTTGAGAAATCAGCAAATAAGCACAGGATTCGGGTAGAGCGTCAGCCACGACATTCAAAGCAATAATTATACACTGTCCCACGTGCGCTTATCTGTGTTGGGGATCTTAAGTCTGAACATTTTCAGCATAGATTTCATGATTTCACAAAGTTCAGTTTATGTAACTGTACAAGACCTAGATCCTTGATGATATACTGACAATTAAGCCTCGTTTTACAGACTTTCTCATGAAATCAGTCTTTACTGCAACTCAGGGAATTTCTCTTCAAAAAGGACAACCACAAACACCAATAAAATCAGGAATGTGCATACAATCCAAAGTGGGAGGTTACTGAATGATACTGCTATTAAAAAAAAGAATATATTTTTTGCTTCAAATATCTTTATTAAAAATCTTTGCAAAATGTCAGCATGAAATCACTTACATATTAGTATAACAGAATAGTACCTGTATTTCAAGTATCACTTAGAAGGGGAAGGAGGACGGCAGTGAAATGCAGCACAACATCCCCCTCACATTCCCCTGATCTTGGCTGTTACATGAACACTAGCAAGAATTCAGGCAAAAACCTATAAAAAAAATTGTTTAAAAAATTACACAGATAACACATCCATCACCAGAGCTGTCTACCCCAATTCTGGAGAAAAACAATTATTTTTAATCTTTTTATCATATTTTCTATTTTAAAATTCTTATTCTCTTTCAAATTTTGAAAAAATACCAAAAAAAATATTCTTATAACTTTCAAAAACCCTATTTCAAAGGGGAAATTATATTCTGTTCTGTTTGTGGTAACTCCTGCAGGAACTCGGCAGGACAGCATTTTTTGCTTGTAAACGCCAAGCTGGTATACAGTGAATTCCAGAAAAAACGAAACCGAGATTTATCGATGATTTATCATAACTTAATCACAAATAAAGTAGACAAATGACCTACCATCTTAAAGCTTGGAATCTCCTCTTTCATCTGAAATCACTTAGATTATTTCTCATTCACGCATGAGTGAGCAAAAACAATTTGAAAAGGGGATACCAAAAAGTCACTTGGCGGGCCGTATCTGGGGTTTAAAAAGAAATACACATTTCTAAAAAGTTCAATATCTGCTCTTCAATTTGATACCACAATTACAGAAAAAGGTCAAGCAATAACAAAATTCTGGTTGATTGAAATAAGGCTTGAATTTCAATAATTTCATAAAATGAAGAGGTTTTACAGGCTAGCGTTTAAACTCACTTGACACTCCGTTTTGTTGACGATCAGTCATGCATTAAGTCCTTTGTTACCTTGCGATAGATTCTGTGGGAAACCGGTGAAAACACGTTTATTTGATGAAATTATGGAAATATAAGCATTGTTTCGAGGGATCATAACATTCTTACTTCTTGACCATTTTCTGTGATCAAAGTACCAAAGAAAAGAGCAGATATTGAACTTTTAAGTCATGTGATTTTCTTATTGAAATTCAAATACCCCCCTGCCAAATGAGTTATTGGCATCATTTCTTCGAATTATTTTTGCTCACTCATGCTTGAATGAG
Organism: Lytechinus variegatus; assembly: GCF_018143015.1. Taxonomy (NCBI): domain Eukaryota; kingdom Metazoa; phylum Echinodermata; class Echinoidea; order Temnopleuroida; family Toxopneustidae; genus Lytechinus; species Lytechinus variegatus. The sequence goes on along the minus strand of NC_054747.1, from coordinate 5,318,381 downwards.
AAATAATCTAATGCCAGATGAAGGTAATGCCAGATGAAAGAGGAGATTCTAAGCTTTACAATGGTAGGTCATTTGTCTATTCTATTTATGACTACCGGTAAGTTATGATAAATCTCGGTTTAGTTTTTTTCTGGGACGCACTGTATAACCAATTACCTTGGAAACATTTTACGTCTAGGTTAATCAAATAGTGGCTGACGTAATAGACGTAATAATATTCAGTCTCACTATCCTCTTAAAAACTTTATTTAGAAGGATAAAAACCTACTACTTGGTAGCTCTGTATCAACACGATGTGAACAGAATTGTCTTTCATTAAAAAAGACATATACATATACATATGGATGCTAGGCCTACCCAGTCCCATGTACATGATAAGTCTGGAGATCAAATCATATTACATTAAACACAAGTTGTACAAATACAAACTGAATCTAGTAAGAAAAAGACATGAGTATATTCATTTGTAAAAAAGGCAAACGCCAAGCGTTGTCTCGCCGCGAATACATATTGCAGTCATGAAGAAACTGCATGTCAAAATTATAGGTCATGTCATTAGTGGAACAAAAAGATAAGGTCATGCCATAAGTGGAACAAACAGATGCAAAAAAGCATCCGAACATACAGTACCAGTCAGATATCTTTAATACCTGTTTCAAAGCTATAGGAAGTTATTGTGTGTACAGCACAGCACAGTGCCAGTCATGGAAAGTTCATTGACCTTTGACCTTATTCGAATTCGACTCATATTTGAACTTGACCTGTGCCTTCAGGAGATGGACCTCTGGTACGAATTTGGTGATCCCACCTCGAAGATATAGAACGTTTTTATGTGTACAACAAAGCACAGTGCCAGTCATGGAAAGTTCATTGACCTTTGACCTTATTCAAATTCGACTCATATTCGAACTTGACCTGTGCCTTCAGGAGATGGACATCTGGTATGAATTTGGTGATCCCGGCCACCTCGAATCTATAGAAAGTTATTGGGTGTACAACACAATTGTGCCAGTCATGGAAAGTTCACTGACCTTTGACCTTTTTCAAAATCGACTCATATTCGAACTTGACCTGTGCCTTCAGGAGATGGACCTCTGCTATCAATTTGGTGATCCCGGCCACCTCGAATCTACAGAAAGTTATTGGGTGTACAACACAATTGTGCCAGTCATGGAAAGTTCATTGACCTTTGACCTTTTTCAAATTCGACTCATATTCAAAGTTGACCTGTGCCTTCAGGAGATGGACCTCTGGTATGAATTTGGTGATTCCACCTCGAAGCTATAGAAAGTTATTGGGTGTACAACACAATTGTTGACAAGGACGACACCGCCGAGGCCAGAAATAGTGATACTGTCTCAATCCGCTACACAGGCGAGACAAAAATACAAAAGAAATAAAAGGATACTGAGTTGATATTAATGGTTACGGATTAGAAAAAGAGCAAATACAGAATTACTTTAAAATAAACGAAACAAACCAAAAAACAGATTTTCAGGTTTTTACCCACCCTAGATCATAAAAAGCCTTGATAAAAGGACAACCTGTAAACCAATTGTTTTAATTGAAATTGGTCTTACATGAAGGTTTACATACTCCAAATCCAAAGTAATCTTACAGTTGACTTCATCCCCTCAAAATGTCACCATTGTTCTAATAGCGCATACAGTCAGTATTGATAACTAAATTGATTTTCAGCAGTAAAAGACAAACATGTAATATATTACTAGCATGATAACACATAACTCTTTTCTTGCTGAAATAACCCAGAGCAAATGAGCATGTTTATTCATATTATTCTAAACTATGCTTGTAATCTCATTTAAAGAATACCAAGGTGTCCTGTCATGATTGATAGCGATGGGTCAAATTATAGCCTATGGTCCGTATTCTGAAGTCGGGTTTAATCAAAACTCAGGTTCAAAGTTGTGGTTTTAGTATGGATAGACATACTCGCCAGCGAGATTAATAATAAGAACAAATCATAGTAAGCACATAAAATCCGTTCTAAAAAATTTACCCTGGCTTCCTGTAAAATTTTGTAATGAGTAGAAGATAACACTCCTAACATACCGATGCTTTCAAGCTTATTCACCATCTATCGATCACAAGGAACAGTATGCATCCCAAAGATAATTGAGATCAAACGACAAATCTCTCCTGGTTATTCTAAATAGTCGATACCCAATTCTACAGCATATGTTCTATCAAGGTGTCCTCCACTCAGTAAGTTTTGGAACAAAATTGCTCAGAGGCTTTATATGCTGTATGATCACTAAAGACCATTAAGTATTTAACTCAAGGTGCAATTATCATCACAGAACATTCAATTTATAATCTGATATCATAATCAATCATTTGCCAAACATGGTTCCATGTGGAATGTGAATAGCAGTCCAGCAAACCTGTCAGTCCTGAGCACTTCTTATTGTGTAATCCTGTTGAGAAAAGACAATATTATAATTCACAATTGGTATGAAAATTCTGAAATATAGTATAATATAAATTACAATATAAACTATAAAACTATATAAAAATATATACATAAAAAAGTATAAAACTATATATCATAAATATAAAACTAATATAAATTTACTAAATGACTGTTTACATTGGCAATTTTTATCAGTCTTTGTAAATATTCTATTGCAATTTTACAATTGATTGATTGGTTTTAACTGTGGCAAATCAGATTAAACTTCCTGTTTCATGAAGCAGATTAGCAATCAATTGCAAATTTGCAATTAATTGCACAGCATGTGCTTGATTTCGGGAATGAAAATAGACTTGCGACTGATCACAAGTTTCTTGCCACGCCCCATTAGTGTCTTACCAAAAGACATTGGAGCCATGGTGGGATTTGAACCTGTACCTTGTTATATGCAGTGGAGAGACATAAAACCACTAGGTCATGAGCATGAACATGTAGATGTATTACAAGCTACAGAGCAACTGCATGAAAATATTGTTATGAAGATTTTAAAGAGAAGTGCCAGTAGTTGCAGTAAACACTGTTTTCATGGGAAAGTCTGTAAAACCAGGCTTTAATGTCAGTATATCATCGAGGATCTAGATCTGGTAGTCACATAAACTGAACTTTGTGAAATCTTGAAATATACACTGAAAAATATTCACACTGAAGATCACCAACACAGATAAAAGCACGTGGGACAGTGTATTATTATTACTTTGAATGTCGTGCCCGACGCTTGACCCGAATCCTGTGCTTATTTGCTAATTTCTCAGCAATTACACAATTTCTTCCAGAATCCTTTGGCACATATTCTTTACTCATACAAACAGACACTTTGGTGGTTATTTCATTGGATTCTGTATGAACTCATTTTGATATCATTACCAAAACTGGCATTTACCTTTAAGCACTTTCTCCATAGACAGACTATCAGTCTAGATCAATATCTTAGACTCTCATCTACATGCATATAGGTGGACTAATAACATTGTTTTGGTATGCAATATTTGCATGTTCAATATCAGAAGAGTGCATTGCATAGTGCGCTGAAATTTTTTCAATTTCCAAATTAAGATTTTTTTTCAATTGTAGAGGAAAATGGCACCAACAATTATTCACTACTCAAGGCAACAGACGGAAACGTTCAAGTCTTCACTAGATTTTTTTGTGATTTCTCTATTTGGATCTTATTGGACCTAAATTGCTATGTTTGGGAAACTGTTATAATAATACATGATCTGAATGAAGATAAATCTGGAAAACTGCATCTAATAATAGGGAAATAAAATGGACTTCATCAATTCAAACTTGCAGAAAAAGACATACATGATATCTCTTTGTGATAGAAGAGAAGAAAACCAAATGAGTCATTGTAACGGCAGAAAAATCATCAAATTTTTCTGCGCATACACGTAAACCTCTGGAATCAAAATGCTTTTAACACAACATGACATCATATTGTTATATTGGATGACTTTTCTTCATTTGATACCAAAAATATTACTCTTGTTAAATCTAATATTAAAGCAAATCACTATTCAATCAATATTTGCTAACTCATGGAATACTTCTAGTATCGTGTTCTGAGCCATCCAACATTAATAATTTGCTTTTACCTCTTTCTCTGCAGACATTCATCTTGATTACATTAGTGCTTGTATCAGTTGATTTTCATAGTAGTGCCATCATAATCCATTCAGAACATAATCCCAGACCTTTGCCAAGCCTTCTCCACTCTGGGTAACCTGTCGTTCAAATAAAAAAAAATATATATTCAATACAACTGGCTTGACCCGTCTACATAAGAATGTCATAAGCATAACTACCGCAGCAACACCCATAATCAAAATGAAATATCAAACAGTAGTTTGATCTAGACAGAAAATTTACAAACTTGCAATAAGCTCTATGCAACAAGTATCTTTCAGATACATTGAAGGTTGACATTTGATCTTGATGTGGTAGAATGTTATGTGATTTGTACAATAAAAGCAATTTGAGTTTCACTGGATTTGATCTGAATTTGAAATTCTAATAAGCAAAATTGTCATAAAAGTTCATTCACCCGAACTTTATCAGACCTTGGCCAAGAGATTATTAATTGTACTAACACAGTATTGCTGATACTCCATGAACTTTATATCCTAGTTTCCTAGAAATTTAATGTCAAAATTATTTTTACAATTTAAAATCTTAATCTATGTGTCATTTTTTAATGCTGATATTAAAGCATACCCTGTGTTGACCCAACTGCTCTTTGACCTTTTCATGTCAAATGTCAAATACTCAGTGAGATAATATATTGTGTATCAAATGAATATCTTGTGAGATTTGATTCCAGTTATACATGTATCTCAAATACAAGAAATATGACCTTATCATGATCACATCACCATCATCATGGGGAAAATCAGTATAAATCTTGTTTCGACTAGGCAAGTAAGACAGAATGGAAGAATGAACTTCAAATATATGTCCTTAAATTCTAAATACGCACATGTATGCATGGGTATCGATCCGCTTGTGCTATCTATTCATTAGGGGGTTGGCGCTTTGTATTATTATACAAATAACAAATAGGCACGAGTGCGATGGTGCGAGATTTCGCATGAGGTGAAAGAAAGATGCTCTATGAGCGTCTCTTTCTTTCACCGAATGCGAAATCTCGCACCATTGCAAGAATAAGAATATTCGCTATTTGTGTGCCTCGGAATTTAGCAAAAATATAACAAAAAAAAAAGAGTTTTTCCTTGCAGTAATCTCCGAAAAGGGAAAAAATATTGAAAGCAAAAAAAACAAAATCCCACAAGCGCACATGACCTTGGGCAGCACTGCGCATTTAGCCAGTAGGCTTACACGCATATTGCACCTTCATTTTTACTGAGCGCAATAAATTAAATTGTATTGTGACGTCACCTCCTAAAGCCGTGCGACGGTACATTTTGGAAGGTACGTCTTGTGTGCGAGGATACAAATGTTTAACATTCAGCCTCCCATTTGCTCGAGTAAAACAAGCTAAGTAGGCGTTGTACAATTCCCCCCCCTCGATGAATACAAACTTTCTGCAGATCGACACCATTGACTGTATGTAAAGTGTCCGTACCTCACTTTCCTACGTGATGTGTGTGTGTGAAGTTTCTACCTAACTCCTCATTCTGATGTTGGCTTTGATGTTGCTGCTGAACCTGACAGGATAGTAAATATAATAAAGAGCGATCATTCTTATAGGTGTTAATAGCATGCAGGTCCATGTACATGTCCTAACCTACTTTAACAAGCTGAAGTAACCACTTGGTTATTGCCCGTACAAGAGCAAAATGTGATTAATAGCACAATGTTTATATAGCAGATGAGCATAATTTCTTTTGGTATGAAATCTTGCTTGAAAGGAGAAATCAATATGTAAAATGTTAGCATGTTAAAAATGAAATTTAATACATGTTCATTACTTCCTTTTCAAAGTACAGGTATTGAGAGCTAAAGAGTAGAATGTAAGTCATAGGTACTGTGAGCTTTTAAAAAAAATTGCATCTTATATCACTGTTCTTCCATAAACGAAATGACCAAACAAAAACAAAGAATAATTTTTTCACTCATGAACAGAGCTGAAAGATGACAAGTACTTACTACTGTTCATGATGCGTTCAGACAGACTTTCCATAAAATCTTCGCACCGATAAAGGCAACGTGTGATTTTCTCGAAAGTCAGTACTTCACTCGCCTCCTCTTCTGTTATGAGGAAACGGATGAACCGTTTCAATGAAGCAAGATACCTGAAGCCTGTTTCTGGAGCCATGTTCCAAAGCTTTGAGACTATCCTGTATGCACAAAAATACGAAATCAATATTTGCATGAACGTAACTAAGTCCATGTAGTAGCACATCATTTAGATAATCTGCTCTGAAGTATCAAATGAATATTTGTATGAACGTAACTAAGTCAATGTAGTAGCACATCATTTAGATAATCTGCTCTGAAGTATCAAAAGAATATTTGTATGAACGTAACTAAGTCCATGTAGTAGCACATCATTTAGATAATCTGCTCTGAAGTATCATATGAATATTTGTATGAACGTAACTAAGTCAATGTAGTAGCACATCATTTAGATAATCTGCTCTGAAGTATCAAAAGAATATTTGTATGAACGTAACTAAGTCCATGTAGTAGCACATCATTTAGATAATCTGCTCTGAAGTATCAAATGAATATTTGTATGAACGTAACTAAGTCAATGTAGTAGCACATCATTTAGATAATCTGCTCTGAAGTATCAAAAGAATATTTGTATGAACGTAACTAAGTCCATGTAGTAGCACATCATTTAGATAATCTGCTCTGAAGTATCATATGAATATTTGTATGAACGTAACTAAGTCAATGTAGTAGCACATCATTTAGATAATCTGCTCTGAAGTATCAAAAGAATATTTGTATGAATGTAACTAAGTCCATGTAGTAGCACATCATTTAGATAATCTGCTCTGAAGTAACTTATTAAGACATGATCACACACCGCCCGAGCATTGTTGGAGCGGTTGTGGAGCGGAGAGAAAAAATCATCATCGCTCGCTACCGTTCACCATTTTGATTGTTTTCGATATTTCCCCCAATTTTGAAAGCGAAATTCGACCCTCTTTCCCTACCGCTCCATGACCTCTCCACGACCGCTCCAATGACGCTCGGGCTGTGTGACCAGGCCTTAATTACTTGTATGAACATAACTAAGTCAACGTAGTGGGACACAATTGAGATAAATTTGTTTTGAAAAAGTTTTACTTCTACATGTATGTCTACCTAGGATTATTCCATCCAACTTTTAAACCTATCTAGGCCAGGGGGGGGGGGCCTTGGTGGCCCCCCCTCAACGAATCGCGCGATATTTTTGCCATGCAAAATTTTTTGACTGCGCCGCTCGCTGACTTTTTACTTTCAAGTCTCGCGCAACTTTTGGGTCCAAAATTGAGACCCCCGGGTACGCGGTTCCAAAAATTACGCAGCATTATGTAAGTGCATGTCAGACCAAGAATTGCTAAAAACATGGTTTTGTGTAAAAAGTGAATGCAAATTTTGTTTTCAACCAAAATTCATAAATGTATGATAATCTTTAGTTTGCTGGTCTAAATATAATTTATTTTATGCTTTTTATGATCACAGAAGAGTCCCCAACAAATTTCATTGAAAAAACAATGAAAAACAAAAGGTAAAAAAAACAAAGAAATAAAAAAAATGCAAAAAACAATACATAGGAAAATGATTTGATATTGCAATTTTTTTCATATACACTGGCTAAGAACACCAAAAATAGTTTCTGTACCATAAATTAGTACATTTGGAGCTTTGTTTGAGGAGTTAGAGGAAAAAGAATGATTTCGCATACAGTGATTCGCATGAAATAACTTACTATAGAAATGTGTAGATTAACCCTAAATAGACTGGGCTATTTCAACGCCTAAGAAGACTGGTGGGGGCTGATTCAGCCCCCCCTTATGATCTCGGCCGTCGATGGCGCGATCGCGACGAAAATTGGCACATGCGTTACCCATGGCATTATCTACATAACTATAACATCAAATTCTGCAAAAAATCTCATGTCTCATTAATTATGCTAATTTATGCGTAAAATCATAGTTTGCTCTAATTAATAAAATAATGCCCCTGAAATGCTTATTTTTGGTTCACATACTCTAGATAGGCATCTGATCCAATTTATTTTTAAAAAATTTCAACATCACATTTATTTTCTTATGTATTCTATTGTTTTCTAAGTTTCTTGTGTATTTCTTTGTTTTTCGACTTTTTTTGTTTTTTCAATGGAAATTGTCGGGGACTTTATTTTGACCATAAAAAAGATAAAAATAATTTTAAAAATAATGATTTATGAATTTTGGCTAAGAACACTATTTGCATTGGATTTGTACACAAATTAACGTAATTTTGGGTCTGCATGCACTTACGAAATGTTGCGTAATTTTGGAACCGCTTACCTGGGGGTCACAATTTTGGTCTCAAAAGTTGCGCGAGACTTGAAAGTAAAAAGTCAGAGAGCGACGAGGTCAGAAAATTTCGCGCAGCGGATTTATCGCGAAAACTGTCTTTTCAGGGTTAAGTCCCAGGCAACCCGCATGTCAATTTCCGGTGCGATCACGCAATCAACAGCCGAGATCTCAAGGGGGGCCTTCCAGGCCCCCCCGGCCATAATGAATTCCCAAAATACCCCGGCCTAGATAGGGTTAAAGCAATTAATCACTTATCTTGGGTGATGAGCCAAACTATCTCTTCCTCTGCAAGCTATTGGATGAATATCTAAAGCTTTGCTTTAGAGAGATAGTGTCATTCAATTAAACTGAAAAGTGATTTTTAGCCCATCACATTTACCAAGGTAAGGTTTCACAAAGCTGTAAAGTTATGCATGAATTTACCCATGACTTGAACATGTTCACAGGTGCCAAATCAGGTCAATCTAGTTATTGGTAAAAGTCATTCGTAACTCTCAAACAGCTTTAAGAAACACCCACCAGCAACGATACTTACTGATGAAGAACCTCCTTCTTGGTAACCAAATCTAATCCACCGGCCCACTTTAGCATCCTTTTTACTTTTTTTCCATTTTCTCTCGGGGCAGAGTCTGCTTTCTCTTCACTGCAGCCCGCTCTCTTTCTAATCATTCTAAGATGTTTCACAAATGCCCTGACGAGCTCTTCACCGTAGCTTTTATTTGATATCCCTGTGTATGGAAGATAAATGCAAAGTGAGTTGTTCTAGTTATTAAAGATAAATTCCAGTATTGGTAATGATCTCAAAATGAATTTTTACAGAATCTAATATAATGACCACCCAAGTGTCTGTTTGTATGAATAAAAAATATGTGCCAAAGGATTCTGGAAGAAATTGTGTAATTGCTGAGAAATAAGCAAAATGAGCGCGGATTCGGTCATTTCCGTCAGGTCTTTATTCCAGCAATAATAATACACTGTCCCACGTGTGCCTATCTGTGTTGGTGATCTTCAGTGTGAACATTTTTCCGCGTAGATTTCAAGATTTCACTAAGTTCAGTTTATGTAACGGTACCAGATCTAGATCCTCGATGATATACTGACAATTAAGCCTGGTTTTACAGACTTTCTCATGAAATCAGTGTTTACTGCAACTACTAGAATTTCTCTTTAATGAGCCAGCAGTTTTTAATAGGTCGAGATGCCGGTCAGATCTATTCACTGGGCCTGAAACGAAGCCTGGTGGGTGTTCACAGACCTGCCAACCTCTGGGAATGAAAACCTGTATTCTGTGATAAAAAAACTAGTTTTCCCCAAAAAAGTGTACACTCACTCATTGCAGCGCTCAAGCTGAATGCAAGCTAAAATGCGCACTGCTCTTGCAGATAAAAAACCCCATTGAAACATGTGTATATCTCACCCGGGTTTTAACAAAATGATTGAAAAAAAAGTTACCTGAAATTACATTGATCTAACAACCATATTTGTGCATGTTTTATGAAATAGAGACATATAGAGATGATTTTTCATAAATACGATTTTGTGAAAAAAGAGAAGAATTTACTAAAAAAATATTTAAAAAAAATGTACTGACGTATTTTGGTTGAAAAAAAACGTACTAAATATGCCTAAAACGTACTAAATATGCCTAAAACGTACTAAATATGCCTAAAACGTACTAAATATGCCTAAAACGTACTAAATATGCCTAAAACGTACTAAATATGCCTAAAACGTACTAAATATGCCTAAAACGTACTAAATATGCCTAAAACGTACTAAATATGCCTAAAACGTACTAAATATGCCTAAAACGTACTAAATATGCCTAAAACGTACTAAGTATGCCTAAAACGTACTGGTTGACAGGTCTGCATAAAGCTGTTCATAAGTTAAGAACAAGTATAAGAACTGGTGAACCTTTCTTACATGCTAGATAATCACCAATGAACATTGTCTGTTGAATATCGTTTACCACAAGATACATATAGAATCCTACGGGACACTAACTGCACGTGCTTTCCGCGTGTGTCTACCACTCTATGGAAATAACATTGGAAATTTCATGTTTTGTTAACAATTTTGTCATTCCTGAAAAAAGTTCCCACTTTTATCACTAGTTCCAATGATATAATGCTGATGATATATCATTTCCATTAAATAATTGAAATTTTTGCAAAGATGTTAATTACATTCGCGTTTTGGGGTCAAAAACATCCCTTTCATATCAAAAATAGGATGAAACTCAATGTAACATCCTACTTTATGTCACCACAAACGATTTCCCACTCTTCCAATTTCGCTTGATGGTATCGTACAGCTTAGTTCCCATGAGTCATTGTGCAGTTTTTTCTAAGCTTTACGATGATGTAAGAATGATGTTAATTTGTCAAACTTTGCATTCGCGTTTTAGCTTTAAATAAATCTGTGTCAGACCACAAGCCAATGGCAAAAGTTGTCATATTCGGGCTGGGCGCGTACTGTACCTAATATGCAGTGCAGCAGGCAGGAGCCACGGCAGCCGTGCCCTAGCCGGCTGGGCTGCGCTTGTGCGACTGTGCGTGCGCCGCTGAGCATTGGCGCGCGCAAGGGGTCCAAAAGGCGTAAAAGGACTTGATATGTGATCACCAGTCGGTCTTAAAGTCAATCTTCACTTACTAACAGCTGTATGAAACAGTCCCCAGAACAATGAAAGCCCCATATGTGATGAAGCCTGAAAGGCCTGAAATGGGACGTTATAAAAGCCTACAATCAGCCTGAAGGCTGGAATCCTTGTCATTCTCCAATCTGCATTTTTCATGAGTCCCTACATGCCGTATGCACTCATAAAAAAAATTGAGGAACTTTCATTATTACAAACTGACCCTATCCCCCCACCCCATCTGTTACAGCAACCAAACATTAGGGGGGTGTGGAGGGGGTGGAGGCTTAATAATAATGAATAATAGCATATTCACCCAGGTTAGTCACTTTAGTTCTGAAAACTGTTCTCAGAGTGGGTCCTGTTGTTATTACTAGATTTGGGCCCAAGGATGGCATGCAGAGATCTTGGATTCCCCTCCCCATCCCTGCTGTCCTCTCCATAACTCTCTTCCCCAAGCAACTAGGGTAAATACCTTTTTCCTCTTCCATCCAGTCTTCTTCAGATTCTTCCAATCCATCACTTCTGGTGCTGTATTGTTTTGTCATGTCCGCTTGCGTCCTGCGCTCTTCTGTCTCGTCTATTGTCCTGTCTGTATCTGTCTCATCTAATGTCTTGTCCTCTTCCGTCTCATCTAATGTCTTGTCCTCTTCCGACTCGTCTATTGTCTTGTCCTGTTCAATAGTGGCAGCTCTCTGGGCCTCTAATTCTGGTGAAAAAACAGGTAGAACTACATCAACATACTGTCACACTTTAAAATGAATGGTTTCATTAAGGAGAATAGTTGTTACAGAGGTGTTCTTTCTTTCTATTAAGTACCCAAAGATGTGTGCTTCATATAAAAATTATGGTTCTAGGACAATTACCCCCCGGACAACTACCCCTGGAAAATTACCCCCCGAGGACAATAACCCCACGGACAATTACCCCCCCCCTGAGGAAATTTCCCCCCAGACAATTACCCCCCGGACAACTACCCCCGGACAATTACCCCCCAGACAATTACCCCCAAGACAACTACCCCCAGACAATTAACCCCGGACAACCACCCCCCCACACACAAATACCCCCCGGAAAATTACCCCCCCGGACAACTACCCCTGGACAATTACCCCAAGAAAATCCCCCCCCCCCTTCTCTCCAGCATCAATGTTAGAATTAAGAGGGACTCATTGTAACTTTTGGACGGTGGCACATGGTTTCGAAATATTTCATATTTCATCTTACGTTAATAACTTTTTCTTTCCCTTTTATATTGCTCTTTCTCCTGTTCTCTCACTTTCTTCTTTCCTTTTTTTTTGTTGAGCGGCGCCTTTTGCATCATGAAAAATGGGGGGGGGGGGGCTTTTACCCGAAATTAAGTACCAAAATTACTAAATTGTAAACATTACGACATAATCAAATACAGTGTTTTTTCTATACAAATTGGCAATCATGATAGTATACAATTTGCAGGCCTACCAACCTGTAAACATACAAAATAGGAGTGATTCATTTACAAAATAGGAGTCACAGCATATTTCCCATAGATGACTGTACATAATATATGGACAAAAAAAAGGAGAATTTTCTTTCCCTATGATATAATGGATATTAAAAATTTCCAAAAAAGGAGTAACTCCTTTTAAAAAGGAGTAGTTGGCAGGCCTGAATTTGTTTAAGGTGCATTTTAAGGACAGTTTGTAAGAATTTATAAAGAAGTAGGCCTATGCAAACCAAATAATACGACCGAGCAGCGTGAACTGAAAATATTAATAGTTAGACCATAAAACGGACTTTTTACACAGCTCTTGAAAAATCAATTTGTAAATTTGAAAATAATAAAAGCTTGATATCCGAGATGAAATAATATCATAATATCAGCTTATATTGAGCAAGATATGAATCTCATCAAAAAGGCAATACAAGCGGGAAGCGTGAGCGAAAATTTTATTCTCTTTCTTCTATCTTCCCCCTTCTTTTTTTTTCTTTCTTTCTTTCTCCCCTTTTTTTTTGCTCCCTCAATTTTTTCAGAGGGGCAAACCAAATCTCAGGGAGGGGCACATGCCCCCCTGCCCCCCAGTATACTACGCCACTGCGAAGATTGCCAAAATGAATGATCTTATGCTATGGTGACATACAAATTATTACTGAATTCTGGGTTTCGTAAAGATTTGCACATGGCAGGGGCGAATCCAACTCTTGCCAATAGGGGGGGGGCCTGAAAATTTTTCACCCATATTTACCCAGATCGGCCGCTCAAAGTTGATTTCAATTTGTTTTTTGAAGGGGTTGTCCCAGTGGAGTAATGGTCTAAAAATTTTAAGGGGGCTCAATACAGCGTATCATGTAAAAATTAATAAGAAGTTGCGAGCGAAGCGAGCAAGCAAAATTTCAACATTTTTATCACAAAAATCAAAGTTTTTGTTAGATTTTGACATAACATTTTTCGAAAATGATAGGCCTACATTTCACCCTCATCCCTCTGCTTTTCTCTTTTTTTTCTTGATCGTGAAAAATAAGGCGGTGGGGGGGGCAAAACGCCGATGTCCTTACAGTCATTTCTACGCTTTATTCTTATAAAACAACATAAAAAGTGTAATTATCTTATAAGTTCTATTTAAATCATGCGAGCGCGAATAACTCATCACTTTCATACTTTGTAGTTGTTAAAATATTACATTTAATTGATTCATTGTAAGCGGTTTTGGCCTAATGGCGAAAACGCAGTACAAATAATAAGTAATAATAATATATATTTTAACAATTCTGGGCAATGTTTGTGAAGCTGAACAAGATACGTATGTAACTATATAGATAATTACTGCAAGCGCTAAGCGCGAGCAGAATTGTTTTCTGGCTTGATCGAAAAGGGACCTGTAAAGGAGTTTTTGCAGTTAGCCATTAAACCATACATATTTCAACTATTAAATGTGGGCGCGAAGTGCGAGCTGGATTTCTTGTGAAATTCTGACCTAAAAAATGACATTCTTAGCACTTTTTGTAATCATTAACAGTATAGGTATAAAACCAAACAATTGATGCGTACGCGAAGCACAAGCACAAAAAAATTGAGATTTCAGACCTAAAATTGGGACACTTTAATCATGTTTTATAAATCATGAAAAAGGATGGGTAATTTTTTTTTTCCTACAATAATTATGCGAGCGCAAAGCGCGACCAGAAACTATACAATTTTAGTACGTTTTGAATAAAGATAAAGCTGCGTATCTCAATACTGTGCGCATGTTTTGAAGTTAGACAAAATCTGGGCATTCTGATATTTTTATCATGAAAATCAATAATACGAGCGCAAAGGGCGAGCGGAAAATACTTGATATTCTGGTATGAAAATGGTTGATGTGGAAAGCACTAAATAAATGATGCGAGTGTGAAACGCGAGCTGATATTTTCATTATTATTTTGACCAAGGACCTGGATATTCTAGGTCTAAGGACATTTTGTCATCATATGAAACTAGTGACAACTTTCTTATTCCTCTTCCTAAGCGGGATATGAAACATATGAAACGGTGATACGGTTGATTTTCTTTCTGAAAAGGGACAATTTAGTCATTAAGAATTCATGAAATGTTTATTATATTTATTAATGTACCGGTAATAAGCCTAATGAGTCAGTGAAATGTGTTGACACTGAGGCCTGAAAACTGGATATTTTAAGCACTTTTGTAATCATGAATAGGATTTGTGAGTTGATATATTTTTAACACAAATGCAAGTGCAAATCGTGAGACAAAATTTTTGGTAAACTGTCATAAAAGGGGGTTTTAAGTAGTTTGTTATATAATTTGGCAAATCAAATTATGCGAGCGCATAGCGTAAGCTGCAAGTTATATTCACACCATAAAACGGACATTAAACAGAGCACTTAAAAAATCAGTTTGTAAATTAAACAAAATAATGAATAATGTCCTAGCTGAAATATACTTTGTAAATCGACTTCAAAACTTATTTTTTTAAGCTACATATCAGCCTACATGTATTTAGCAAGATATGTTCCTCATCAAACAGGCTATGTAAGAGCGAAGCGCGTGCGACAAATTTAATGAAGTGACATGAAATATGTTTTTTAATCATTTTCCAAGTCTTCCCCTGACCTTTTTTTTCACTCGTCTCCCTCATTTTATTTTACCTCTTCTTTTCCCTCCTTTCTTTCCCTTTCTTTTTTTCTTCCTTTCCCTTTTTTCTTCATTTTTTGCTCCGCCAATAGGGGTGAGGGGGGCCGATAGTATCTGCCTATGGATGGAGCTCACTTTTAAAGCTTTCATACGGTGTTCGTTTGATTCCTAGATATTTGAGAATGCCTTGAGTACTTCTTACGTCAAGCATACGGCCGACGTATGACTCTGTGCATTCCCTTTGTCTAGGGGGTGATTGTCCTGGTGGGGGGGGGGGGTAATTGTTCCAGTGGTAATTGTCTGGGGGGTAATTGTCCGAGGGGTAGTTGTCTGGGGGTAATTGTCCAGGGGGGGGGGTTAGTTGTCCGGGTGGGGGGGGGAGGTAGTTGTGCGGGGGTAATTGTCCTCGAGGGGTTATTGTCCTCAGGGGGTCATTGTCCGGGGGGTAATTGTCCGAGGGTAGTTGTCCGGGGGTAATTGTCCGGGGGGGGTAGTTGTGCGGGGGGTAATTGTCCTCGAGGGGTTATTGTCCTCAGGGGGTCATTGTCCGGGGTAGATGTCCCGGGGGTAATTGTCCGGGGGTAATTGTCCTCGGGGGGTAATTGTCCAGGGTAATTGTCCAGGGATAAATGTCCGGGATAAATGTCCAAGGGGTAGTTGTCCTAATTCCCAAATTTATATGAACATGAATTTCATAAATTTCTAACAAATTGAACTTATTGTGCTACATGATACCCCCTGGCTCTCCCCTGTAAAATAAGCATGAATCACTAAGTTCTTATATAACAAAACTGGGAACATACCTCTTGCTTTTGCAATCAGAGCCTTCATTATTTTTGAGCCACGCTTCTTGCCATGGATGTTCATGATATGATTATCAAGCCTCTGTACATTTGAAGGACAGAGAGGGCATTTTAAAAGTTTCCTTCTTCTTTTGCTGCCCTTTGATCTCAAAACTGGTGTCCTTGAGGAAGAAAAAGATGGACAAATTATATTAATCATAATACATATCATGGAAGGCAGTAGAAAGAATTACACGTATGAGATGCACTGGGAACAGTTTCAAAGGTAATAAAATGAAAACAAGGCAAAAGCGATTTTGTGTCTCACCCACATATGAAAATAACCAGAAATATCATGATTTGCGAGGGCATGCAACAGAATTGTATCGAAGTTTCAAAGTGAAATAACTGGGATGGAATAACACTTGTAATAAAAGCCTTGCATGTAAACTTTAATGTTGATCTGAAAATGACCTTTGACCTTATTATGTGACCTCCGACTACAGCATAAGATGCACGTCCCCTAAGTCCATCTACTATCGAAGTGTGGTTGAAACGTGAGTTATGGTTGCAGATTTAGGTGTCATAACAGAGTGTTGAGTGTAAACTTTAATGTTGACTTAAAAACAACCTTCGACCTTACCATGTGACCTCCGACTGCAGCATAAGATGCACGTCCCCTAAGTCCATCTACTATCCAAGTTTGGTTGAAAAGTGAGTTATGGTTGCAGATTTAGGTGTCATAACAGAGTGTTGAGTGTAAACTTTAATGTTGACCTAAAAACAACCTTTGACCTTACCATGTGACCTCCGACTGCAGCATAAGATGCACGTCCCCTAAGTCCATCTACTATCCAAGTTTGGTTGAAAAGTGACTTATGGTTGCGGATTTGGTTCAGTAAGAGAGTCTTGCATGTAAACTTTAACGTTGACCTGAAAATGACCTTTGACCTTACCGTGTGAACTCCGACTGCAGCATAACATGCCGGTCCCCCAAGCGAATCACGCTCTGTGTGGCAAAATCATTATTCATGAGCTAAGGGATAATTTGGGATTATGGCGTTGACAACAGCTGAGCAAATAGTATGGGGTTAAGAAAGACACTATGAAACAAAAAAAAGATGGTATGGGGTTAAGGAAATGCAGCAAAAAAACCATGAGCACACAACTGTACATGTATATCCGACCACATGTTTGAGCAGGGGCCAACTGCACGAGAGGGTCTTTCCAACGATCGGCCTCCATGTCACTCATCGTTTAAGATGATACGCTGTACGTGGGATATTTCTGAAATCAATGATATACAAATCAAAATGAGCTTTTAAATCAATTTTATGAGATTTTACATCATTGTATAAACAATGATTTCGTTGACTTTTAACGGATGAATAAAATATGTTTGCAGGTAATTTGTTTAAAATGCGTTTCACATGGCGAATCAAATTGGCGACACGATAGACGGTTCTTGCAAAGACCATTTCGTGGAATCAGCCCCAGGGCTCTAAATCACATCCTTTTTTTTAAACTCTCCCTCCCCCCAATAACAACTTACTCTCTGAGCATAATTTCTCGGTATTCATGTCTCTCTTGTACTGAAAGATCTGTATGCTTTCTTGTCATGTGACCTGAAAATGACCTTTGACCTTATTGTGTGACCTCCGACTGCAGCATAACATGCAGGTCCCCCAAGTCCATCCACCAACCAAGTTTGGTTGAAAAGTGACTTACGGTTGCAGAGTTAGGTGTCATTAGATTTGTGACGGACGACATTTGGATCCCTAAGTCTCGCCTTCACCTCTGGTGGGCGAGACAAAAAAATGGGGTTAAGGAAATATAGTGCGTAAAAGCATAAAAAAGCATGAGAAGCACACAACTGCATATCCGACCACATGTTTGAGCAGGGGCGGACTGCACGAAAGGGTCTTTCCAACGATCGGCCTCCATGTCACTCATCGTTTAAGATGATATGCTGTACATGGGATATTTCTTAATCAATAATTAACAAATGAGCAAAATGTAAGCTTTTAAATCAGATTTTTCACAACTTTACATCAATGTATAAACAATGATTTTGTTGACTTTAACGGACGAATATAATATGCTCGCAAGTAATTTGTTGAAAATGAGTTTCACATGGCAAATCAAATGGTCAACACAAAAGACGGTTCTTGGAAAGACTATTTCGTGGAATCAGCCCCAGGGCTCTAAATCACACCCTTTTTTTTAACTCTCCCTCCCTCACCCCCAATAACAACTTACTCTCTGAGCATAATTTCACGGTATTCATGTCTCTCTTGTAGGGTCAAATTGGTATGCTTTCTTGTCAGGTGAAGAGTCATGTGTGGGATTTTCATCCCACACAAAACACATTTGCGTATCCTCCTTCTCTTCTTGCCTTGAAACAAAATAAAAAGAAGAAGAAAAGATCAAACAGACACTCAAACATACACAATAAATCGTGAATTAAGAATAGCAATCACGACATTGTCCAGAAAGGAGGAATATAACTAGGCGGTGGAAAGGATATCACCACATTGCACTTGCATCAAAAATTCACCCCTTCAAACTTCAAAATTTAACATTCCGAGTTCCCCAAGTTTTCAAGGCAGATTTTCTGAGCCAATTTACAATATCTGACCTGGGTACATGGTCTCTAAGTACTGCTATGTATCAAAGTGCGTTTTGTTCCTAATTGCTGAAAAAAAGCGAGTATGAGTACAAGTCTGATGCAAATTCTGCTTCAAACAAAAATTCACACCGGTACATGAAAATGATCATTATTCTTCTAAATAATAGAGCAAATTTAAATTTTTATATCGTTACTCTTTGTGATACCAAATTTGCTAGGATGGACATAAAAAAAGTGTTTAGACCAAAACATTCAATAGTGTATGCTCCTTTATTTCTTGATTAAAAACTACCTCGAATTTCAAGAATGAATAAAGCAATTATCAATAAATATACCAAATATTTTTAAAAATTAACTAGTATCAGAAATTTCAATCACTGAAATTCTGAGGGGGGGAGTGGGTCTTGCCCTTCTCTCACCCATGTAAATTTTACTACAATAGACCGGCCTTGTATTAGCATTCAATACACACCAGAAAAGCCAATTACATTGAAGTATTTGACCTTGATCATGCGACCCAAAACTTGTCAGTGATACTTGATTACCCCTATATCCACAGATTATAAGCTATATCAATAAACTGTGAAAGTTATGAAAGCAATTTAATAATTACGTCCAAAGTTCAATGACCTTTGACTTGGGTTATGTGACCTGAAATGTTCAAAAGATGTTCAGCGATACTTGATACTCTTATGTCCGAGTTTTATGAACTACATGTAGATCAATACACTTTTAGACATGATGGTTATTCAACAAATACTCCCAACATGGTCAAAGTCCATTGACCTTGGTTATTTGACCTGACACTCGCACAGGATGTTTGGTGATAATTATTACTCTTATTCCAAGTTTTATGAACGAGACCAATAAACTTAGAGAGTTATGATGGTAATTCAACAAATACCCCAAACATTCCCAAAGTTCATTGACCCTAAATAACCTGAAACTCACACAAGATGTTCAGTGATACTTGAATACTCTTATGTCCAAGTCTCATGAATCAGATCCATAAACTTAAAGGGGAAGTTCACCCTGACAAAAAGTTTATTGTAAAAATAGCAGAAAAAATAATAAAAAATATTGCCGAAGATTTGAGAAAAATTCATCAAATAATTAGAAAGTTATTTGAATTTCAATTATTTGATTTGTGACGTCACATGCGAGCAGCATCCCTTCATAGCGAATGGTAAAAAATCAATGAAATGTCATTTTCTCAGAAAATTGAAAATGGTTTTCACTGTAACTTTTGTATATCAAAAGACAAATCGTTTCACACCCGATCATGAAAAGAAAACAAAATTAAGTCATCAGGAACCATACCAAATTTGAAATTCATACATTTTATATTACAAAACACATGGGGCAGCTGCTCTTTTATGACGTCACAAATTCAAAATTTTGAACTCTAATAACTTTCTTACTCTTTAACGGATTTTCCTCAAACCTTCACCAATATTTTTTACTATTTTTTCTGCTATTTTTACAACAAAGTTTTCTTCAGGGTGAACTTCCCCTTTAAGTTATGATGGTAATCCGACAGATACCCCCAACATGGACAAAGTTCATTGTGACCTAAAATTCGAACAGAATGTTCAGTAATACTTCATTACTCCAAGTTTATGAACTAGACCGATAAACTTTTAACCCTATCTAGGCCGGGGGGGGGGGGCTCCGAGGCCCCCCTCAACGAATCGTGCGATATTTTTTTTACCGTGCCGCTCACTGACATTTTACTTTCAAGTCTTGCGCAACTTTTGAAACCAATTTTGCGTCACCCGAGTACGTGGTTCCGAAATTATGCAATATTATGTACCGTAAGTGCATGTCAGACCAAAAATTGCTCAAAAACGTGATTTCGTGTACAAAGTCAATGCAAATTGTGTTTTCAACCAAAATTCATAAATGCATGATTATTTTTAGTTTTACTGGTCTAAATGTATTCATTTTATGCTTTTTATTTATCACAGAAGAGTCCCCAATAAATTTCATTGAAAAAACAATGAAAAACAAAAGGTCAGAAAACAAAGAAATACATAAGAAATTGCAAAAAACAATACATAAGAAAATGATTTGATATCGCAATTTTTTTATATACACTTGCTAAAAACACCACAAAGAGTTTCTATACCAAAAATTAGTACATTTGGAGCTTTATTTAGGGAGTTATAGGAAAAAGTATGATTTCGCATACTAATTACGCATAAATTAGCATAATCATTTAATAGCAATTCGCATGACAAAAGTTACTATACCATCTTGTAGATTATGTCCCAGGCAACCCGCGTGCCAATTTTTGGCGCGATCGCTCGGTCGACAGCCGAGATCTTAAGGGGGGGCCTGGGAGGCCCCACCCCCCGGCCATATGAACTCCCAAAATACCCCGGCCTAGATAGGGTTAAAGTTATGATGGTAATTCAACAGATACCCCCAACTTGGCCAAAGTTCATTGACCCTAAATAACCTTTAACCTTGGACATGTGACCTGAAACTCAGACAGGATGTTAAGTAATACTTGAATAACCTTATGGCTAAGTTTCACGAACTATGTCCATATACTTTCTAAGTTAGGCTGTCATTTCAAAAACTTAACCTTCAGTTAAGATTTGGTGTTAACGCCGCTGCCGTTGGAAAAGTGGTGCCTATAGTCTCACTCTGATGCAGGTGAGACAAAAATAACTAATCAACCATACATGTAGCAGACTTACCCTCAGTATACTCAGCTGACGTATTATTACATGTAGTTCCCTGTCGATCTTGATCGTCAATATCTGACTGTAAATGAAGAAAAAGGCATTACTTCATATACTGCATTTTTCATTGAATTTCATTTACATTTCAAGGAATTTTTTTCAAGGGGAAAACAAGAAACTGTAATAATCCTGGGAGTGTTTCACAAAGATTTAAGTATGACTTAAGTCCCACTTAAATGCTGATGCATACATGATATGTAACATGCGATCTTATTGATAGATACACATTCAGTACCCGTCCTCAAGAGACAATCTGACCAATGTGGTCAAGCCTTTCTCACTGTACGCAACTCGCATTTAAGTGCGACTAGAAAGTCACACATAAATTTTGTGAAACACGCCCCAGTTTAAATAACTAGGTTGATGGAGGTTTAAATGAGCATATTGACCAAAATAGGTATGCACCGGATTACCAGATTTCGGTAGTTTTAAAAGGTTTCGACCAGTCAAAACCTATATAATCGTACTTTGTTTTTTTATAAGTGGTGTGTCTGTTTGTGTGTAAAATCATACATTGTAGATCAATGAGACATATGAAGTGAGACAAAACAACAACATAAAATTATCTCAAGTCTAAGACAGATAGATATTATTTGAAAAGTTACCTGGACTTGAGTGTTTGCACTTTCATAACCTGTAGAAAATAAAATTTGAAGCAAATTAGAAATAATAAATAAATTGTAAAACAATTGATCATTTATTTATTCCATATTTACACAATTATTAAAAGGAATGCATACATGCATGTATACACACAAATATTAAAATCGAAACAATAATCTATTATGAATGTTCATCATGTACAAATATTGATAACGGAAAAGAGAACCTTTGGAAAAGCCTAATATGGCTTTGCAAAATAAGAGTTTTCAAAAAAATATATATAATTCACATTAATATTTTAGAACATAGATTATACATCAGAAAGTTAAAAAAAAATGAACGAGACCCCAAAAGTGAACAAGATGATATGGGTGGGTGAATTATCATTGATACTTTGAATACAAAATTAATTAAATTTTAGCCATTTTCAAAAAGTTTAATTGGATTTTATTAAATGCATAGTTAATGGTATCTTGTTCCAAATTATTGGTAGGGTATTTCTTACAGAATTTTTTGATAGAAACGTTTTTATTTTCCATAAATGAAATAAATTACGGAGCCCTACTTTCATGGGAATGAAAATTGATTGTTAATTGAGAATATGGATGATATATTATTAGGTAATAAATCTTGAAAATAATGAGGAAAACAAACACTGAAAGTTTCATCAAAATCGGATGTAAAATAAGAAAATTATGGTATGTTAAAGTTTTGCTTATTTTTCACAAAGCAGTGATATGCATAACTCAGTGACATTCAAATGAGTTGATGATGTTCTTCTCGAATGAGGTCATATCTTGACGATAATAGCCTATTTCCTGCAATGCAGTCCGCTTACCGCCCATGCCACTCCACTGAAACAGCCCTCCTAAAAGTCACTAATGATCTGCTGCCAGCTATAGATAAAGGACATGAGGCTATTCTGATTCTTCTCTGCAGCATTCGACACGATCGACCACACCAAAATGCTACAGCGCTTCCATTGCAGATACGGTTTTGACGAAATGGTCCTGCAGTGGCTCAGTTCTTACCTAGAAGATCGAACGCAGGTTGTAGCTATCAACAATGTGCAGTCGAACCAATTTCCCCTTCCATGTGGAGTACCGCAAGGGTCCGTCATGGGACCACTCAACTTCATATTGTACACCGGACCTCTGACTGATGTCATCAATGCTCACCAAGACATTCAGCACATCAGTACGCTGATGATACACAGTTATATGTCATCTTAAAGTCTAGTGAGGTTGCAAGTGGGATGTTAAAACTAGATGAGTGTATATCTTCTGTGAAATCCTGGGCTACTAGAAATCATCTGAAGTTCAATTGTGCCAAGACTGAACTTATCCACATCACATCTTCATTCCGCAGGTCATCAGAGCTCCCAAAGTTTGAAGTTGATGGGGCTGTAGTCAAGCCATCCGAGTGCTCTTTGGGTTGTAGTGGACGGTAAACTCTGCATGAAACAACACATCCAGATGATCTGCAGAGCTGCTTCATTCGGCATCCATAGAATAGGGAAACTCCGAAAGTACCTTGACAAGAATTCCACTGAGAGACTGGTCAATGCATTTGTTACTTCGCAGATTGACTATTGTAATAGTCTATTGATCAACTTGCCTGCATCTCACTTGTCTAAACTCCAGCACATCCAGAACACAGCCGCACGTCTAATCACACGCACAAGAAAGCACGAGCACATTACTCCTATTCTTCATTCACTTCACTGGCTTCCTATTCCACAACGTATTTAGTTCAAGGTTCTTCTTCTAACATACAAGGCTTTCAATGGACTCGCACCATCATACATCAAAGAACTCATCCAGCCCAAGACTCAGACCACTTCCATCCGGCTCCGTTCATCATCATCAATTCACCTACAGCTAGCACCAGGCCCACGTACTAAGACACGCTACGGTTACCATGCTTTATCTGTGTGTGCCCCCAAGCTCTGGAACGATCTCCCAGTGATAATCCGTGATTCTCCTTCTGTAGACACCTTCAAGATCAGACTCAAAACATATCTATTCAATGGACTGTAGTTCGATTCACTAATTCCATGTCACCCCATCTGTTTCCTTTGTTTATTATAATGTCTTCCAATGTAATTTAACATAATGTAATTTAATGTAATATTATGCAATGTAATGCGATATGATTTATTATGCTCTTAATAATTCTTATACATGTATCACATTAAGGAAATAAATGTTAAGCGCTTAGAAACTATTGTATTAAGCGCTATATAAATGTACATTATTATTATTATTAAAAACACAAAAATAATGAAAAAAGGGGATCTATTTCGCTAGGAAAGTTATGTGTTTATGGTCAAATTTGCGGAATAAAATAAAATTAAAATGTTTTATAAAGGGTCTACTTTTTGCCCCAACAATACGTGTTTAGAGTCCGATTTGCGCGAGGTGTGAAAGGTGGGGCCGTACCAAACCAAATGATGTGTAAAGGTAAAACCAACAACCAAAAGACCCGTGATATATTCCTGTACTTGTTTAGGGGTTCATTTCAGGGAATATTTGCCATGAGCATCGTTTTATTTCTAATGTTTGTTAGGGGTAGGGTTTCACTCGCCGACACTTGTTAAGGGGTGTATTTTGGAAAATAAATCGAGACCACATGGTCGTGCATGGTATCCACTCGTCAATGGAAGTGGCCCAACCCCCACCCCCCCCCCCCCCCCCTCCCGGGCCCCAGCTTTAAGCTCAAACTGACGCTCCCAGTGCCATGTTCATTCTGCTGGATACCCATTCACCTAATGCCTTGGTGCAGCTTAATGTGGGTAAATATCCTGCTGGATATCAATTCACATAACGCCTTGGTGCAGCTTAATGTGGGTAAATTCTGCTGGATACCCATTCACCTAACGCCTTGGTGCAGCTTAATGTGGGTAAATATCCTGCTGGATATCAATTCACATAACGCCTTGGTGCAGCTCAATGTGGGTAAATTTCTTGCTTTAGAAAGATACTACATACACCATGTCTAGGATTCGAACCAATGACATCCTGTTTCAAAGTTCAGAGACAAATCCACTTGGCCATAACACACCACAAAGCTTCATTTCACATTGTTTTATCTTAAATGCAGAGGAATGGTCATGAAAGGCTGCTTGCAGAACTTCCAAACGAAGGACAGGGCTTTGACTTATGATAGAGGAAAGACAGTCTTGTTCGTGATTTTTAATAGCAATAACATAACAGCATATTCACCCAGGGTAGCCACTTCAGTTTCGAAAACTGTTCTTCCAGTGGGCCCTGCTATTATTATCATTTTAGGGCCCAGGATGGCATACAGAGATCTTGGATTCCCCTCCCATCCCTGCTGTCCTCTCCCTAACTCTCTCCTCCAAGTAAGTAGGGTTAATATACATACCTTCTGCCTCTTCAATCCTGTCTTCTTGAGAAAGATCTTTGTCCAGTCCCTCTCCTCCTGTTTGATCTTTTAAAGTTATGTCAGCTTGATCTTCTCTGTCGCTGTATTGTTTGGTTTTGTCTTCCGTCCCAACTATTGTCCTGTCCGCCTTTGTCCCGTCTTCTTCTGTCCTGGCTCTTTCCTTCCCGTCTTCTTCTGTTCTTTTCGTTTCTGTTCCGTCTTCTCTACATCCATTTGCTCCCGTTCTTATATCCCCCAGTTCCTCTACTCCCAACTCATTTGAGGTCTGTTCCACTAAGACTACCTGTGCTTGAGATACTTGTGTGATATTCTTCTGACGATGCTTCTGAGTAAATAAACAAATTTTTAAAATGTAAGGGTAAAATGTTTTAAATGACAATTTATTGTTATGAGCTAAAATCATAAAACCCAAATCATCCTTATCATACCAAAGATATTAATAGAGATCATGTGATAATACCTAACTCTGCATGTATATGTTTAGTTTAGTGAACGTCTCACTTCTCTTGATTCTGCTATTCAGGAGAGGAAATAACCATGATTAACATTCCAGGGTAGTCTGTGTTTATCTCTTTTTACGAGGAAACCAGATTAACATCTTTAGCTATCGTTTTATGTATGCTGAAATCAGAGTATCAAGACACATTATTAGTGAGAATAATATACAGGAGTTACCTTTGGATCAGTGCTGACATGCTTGAGATATCCATGTAGCCAGACTGTTTCTTAGGTAATGACTGTGTCAGCAAACTAATGTGTATTAAATGTTAGTAAGTGCTGCGGATCCTTGTCATTTGATTAATCATCCTTATCTTAAAAACAGCAATGGCAGTATATTTTATCAGGAGCTACACCACACTTTACCACCAGAAAACGGGATATTTTGACTAGCATGAGGTTTACTCACAAATCTGTACAATAAAATTCTTTGAATAATCTCATTTTGCTAATTTATGCTTTTAGTTGATGAAATTAATTTTACCTGAAGAGATGAAGTACTTTCACCAGTGGCAGCTCTCTCGCCCTCAAATTCTGGTGAAAAAACATATAGAGTTATATCAACATACTGTCATACTTTAAAATGAATTTTCCTATTAATTAAAGCAGATACGAACCGATAGCACCATCTCAAGTCCTAAGCTACTCATACCTGGCCAGTTTCCTGACTGATAATGCTAGTGTAATCTAGTATAAAAATAGACCCACTTGAATGACAATATGGTAATTAACTACTCAATACATTTTATACCGCAATAATTATGTTACCAACCAGCAAAACAATTATTTTTCCTCTCAAAACATTTTAGTTTCTCTATACAAATACAATTATATGCCAATTTATTATCTGTAGTATTAGTAGATATCTGAAAACATATATTCTAAGACTATGTATTTATAACAAACAGTCAATGAGAGACCACAAATAGTTCACTTATCATCTAAAGAGAATAGTTGTTACAGTGATGTTCTTTTTTCCTATCAAGTACCCAAAGATGTGCGCTTCATATAAAAATTACATAAACATTAAGAAAAATAAGAGTTGAAAAGTTTAATAAATTTCAAACAAACCCCCTGGCCCTCCCCTGTAAAATAGGCATGAATCACTAAGCTGTTACATAACAAAACTGGGAACATACCTCTTGCTTTTGCAATCAGAGCCTTCATTATTTTTGAGCCACGCTTCTTGCCATGGATGTTCATGATATGATCATCAAGCCTCTGTACATTTGAAGGACAGAGAGGGCATTTTAAAAGTTTCCTTCTTCTTTTGCTGCCCTTTGATCTCAAAACTGGTGTCCTTGAGGAAGAAAAAGGACAAATTATATTAATTCTAATACAAGTAATGGAAGGCAGTGGTATGAGATGCACTGGGAACAGTTTCTAAGGTAACAAAATAAAAAAAAATGAAAATCCATATTTCATTGTTCAAAATGAAATTTGCAATATTATAAATACTCTAAAGAATTATTTTTTCCGAAAAAGAAAGTATGGGGATAAAGAAATGCAGAGCGAAAAAGCATAAAAAAGCATGAGAAGCTGAAAAAAATGCATATCCGACCACATGTTAAAACCTGCGTAGTTCCTGTTCGAGCAGGGGCTGATTGCAAGAAAGGGTATTTCCAACAATCGGCCTTCAAGTCGCTCATCTTTTAAGATACGCTGTATTTTGGATATTTCTGAAATCAACGATAAACAAATCGAAATGAGCTTTTAAATCGATTTTTAAAGAATTCTATGAGACTTTACATCATTGTATAAACAATGATTTTGTTGACTTTAACGGACGAATATGATATGCTTGCAGGTTCATGTAATTTGTTGAAAATGCGTTTCACATGGCGCATCATATTAAATGTGCAACACAAAAGACGGTTCTTGCAAAGATCATTTCATGGAATCAGCCCCAGGACTCATAATCACACATTTTTTTTTACCCTCCCCTCCCCCACCGATTTATAACTTACTCTCTGAGCATAATTTCACGATATTCATGTCTCTCTTGAAGTGTAAGATTGGAGTGTTTTCTTTGGATGTGAAGGGTCATGTGTGGGATCATCGTCCCACACAAAACACATTTGCGTATCCTCCTTCTCTTCTTGCCTTGAAACAAAGTAAATAGAAGCAGAAAAGATCAAACAGACACTCAAACATGATTGTGAATTAACAGCAACAATCATAGCATTATCAAGAATGAAGGAATATAACTAGGCAATGAAGAGGATATTGGCACATTGCACTTTTAACATTCTGAGTTCTCCAAGTTTTTCCCAGCAGAGTCATGGCCTGGGTGCATGGTTTCAAGTTTTCTTGGAAGAGAAAAAAACAAAATCCATTTACAACTCTAATCCTTCAAAAAAAAAAGGAAACTTAAATTTTGTTATTGTATATTTTTTGTAATACCAAATTTGCTAGGATGGCTATAAAAAGTGTTAAGACCAAAACTTCTAACAGTGTATGCTCCTTTATTTCTTGATTAAAAACTAGCTCTAATTTCAAGATTGAATTATCAATGAAAATACCAAATATTTTGAAAAATTAACTATCAAAAATTTCAATCACTGAAATTCTGAGGGGCAGGGGGTGTTGCCCCTAAAATACCAAGCAATTAAGGTTGTGAAGGTAAATGCCAGATTTGGTAAAGATTTTAGAATGAGTTCATCCAGAATCAAATAAAATGGCCACTTATTTGTCTGTTTATATTCTTGAATAAAAAATTTGCACCAAAGGACGCTTGAAAAAAACTATAATTGCTGAGAAATAAGTAACATATAAGAACAACATTTCACCAAATTGTTGGGTCTTTTACCCCAGCAATAAATAATACTATCCCACATTTGCTTATCTGTGTTAGCACTCTTCAGTTTTATTGTTCAGCTTAGATTTCATGATTTCACACGATTCAGTTATATATGTATCTGTATCAGATATCTAGCTGGATATGATAATATGGTGACAATTGATCTTGGTTTTATATACTTTCTCATGAAATCAGTGTTTACTGCAACTACATTCATTTCTTTAAATCAAGAAAATTTATTTTAGATTGGGATTTTACAGTTCCAATAATTAAGCCATGCTTAGAGAGAATGAGGGACAAGGGGGGGGGCTATAAAAATGACAAATTAACCATAGTGGCCCGTATTCTTAAGTCAGATTTAAATTAAACCCTGGTTTAAAGTTGTGGTTTAACTATGGAGAGCCAATTAGGGCACAAATCCCTAACCGTAAACATTCAACATATAGACTCAGATGACTTCCAAACTGTTCATAATTGTCTGGGAATGATAACTGAATTATTTTTCTTCGTTATGAAAGCAAAAGAAATAAAGAATATAAACAGAATCTTTGAACTTTTGGCTCCCCATAATTTTAGCACAGTTAGACTGTTATGGACTCAGTCACTCAATCACCATACTTCCACATCTCAAATTCTCGTTGTTGCAATGAAGAGACCTTATATAGAACAGGCGTATAATGAGATTCATGTTGCCTTCTTTAATCTCTTGTAGTTTCACTTTCAAGCACCATTCAACAACTGAGTTGATTAACCCTGTAACAAGTAAACAAAACAAGAAAGCATTCATAAGAAAAATGCTCCTGTGAAGTGTTACACTGAGTTACTCTTGTGGAGTATTAACTGTGTAAGCATGTATGCTCAATAAATCCATTTACTTTGTTGTAAATAACAATAAGTTCCATTTTCATTCTTATTGTTGAACATTTCATATTTATCTCTTTAAGCTTCTCCAAAAAGAGTGAATACAATGAATCCAAATAGAGTGAATACAATGAAATTATGTTAATACTCAATTTCTCTTATACCACTTTTAAATGTATTTTTAACAATACTCCACCTACTTCCAAACTGCAAATTTAGTATATTTAAAACTTGCATTTGTTTACATGCTAAAGATGCATCTTCAAAACAATATGGTTTGGCTGATAAACTGATAAGATAAAGAAATGATCAATTTGCTTCTTTTCTATTTCTTTTAGCCAAATGTAAATCTATGTGTTTAAATAATGCATAATTGCATCTATAACAAATTTGTATAAAGCGCCTAGAATTGAAGTCTATACGGAGGCGTATCACACTAAATTTCAAGGAAGAATATCACTCCGCGGTGGACATTGTGCGTAAAGCTTTCACTATGGAAGCTCAACCAAAAATATAGTTCCCTTTTTCCAGTAAAGAATGCATAAAAACTCATTTCTAAATGTTTGAACCTTCAAATGTTTAGCTCAAGTTAATAATAATCTTTGGCTTTCATCACTACTCTTTTCAGCCCAAAAGTTTGAAACAAATCACTTTCACTTTCAATGTCCACTGCGTGAACCTCTACGGCTCTAACTTTACAATATCAACGTACGATACATTTTACATTGAAATAAACGGATTGTTGTAACCTGATACGTGTCATAAAAAACCTAATAAAATAACCATTTATCACATATTTTGTCCTAGAACTTTAAGTAAATACTCAAAAAAACATACCTTCAGGTGTGGGATGAATCCCGTTGAAATTAATAAAGTTTTGGAGTCATAATAAGCAATCTGCTAACTGGACTTTCTTGGCAAAACTGCCGCTGTGGTACCAAAAAATGTGATCTCGGCAATTGCACAATTGTATGCTCGTAGTTTCTTTTACCAGTCGCCTAAAAACAAATATAACTGTGAAAGCTACGATAACGTTAAGTTTTACTTGAGTAGAGCGAAGCTTCTAAATATTTGCAATGATACGAATTTTCGAGAGATTTCTTATTATTTTTTATGTGCCAAGATTTTAAAAAATATTAGCTAAACATATTATTCAAAGGATTAATTACATATATATTAAACAAGTAAATGCATGCTGCAATTTAACATATTCATTTAGCAAATTATTCCAAAAAAATATGTTGCCATGACATTCCGACCCCCCAAAAGCGACGGGACGTCAAAAAATAATGTTTCTCAATACAATACTTGTCCGTAAAGTTCAAAACGAAGTCTAACACAATCTCCTGATCGATTAAACAGTCTTTCAATGTTGTAATCTTCTATTTGAAATGTCCGTTGAAGATGATGAAAATGTCACCGCATAATACTGTTGTTGAAAATACAAAAGTGAGCGATTGTCCAGACCTTTATCGAAAACAAGATTTATAATCAGAAATGTTTGGAATGTCACTAGTTTTAGTCACCTAAATCATCTCGCTCTGACCTTTTCATTAGAGACACAAGTTTTGTCACCGGCTTTTTCGCGATTGTACGATCAGTGGACTTAACATCTACGATTCTTACGAGATCATCTTGCCCCGGATAGCATTTCACGACCTCTGCCATCTTCCACGATCCACGAGCCTTACTATCCCCAATGACGAGAACTATATCTCCTTCTTCAAGATTCTCTGTTGACCTTTGCCACTTGTTGCGTGGCGACAGTTTGTGAATGCAGTCCATCCATCTGCGCCAGAACCCATCCACCATCGTCTTGCATAGTTCGCGACGCTTCCGCAGGTCTCCCCTGTACTCCTCACAAGGGATGTCAGGGCAGCTCAGATCTCCCCGACCAATGAGGAAATGGTTAGGTGTTAGAGGTGGCTGATCAAGTGGTGACGCCGACATCGCAGTAAGTGGGCGACTATTGATAAGTCCCGAAATCTGGCAGAACACTGTCTCCCACTCAACGAAGGTTAGCTTATCAGCTTTCACAAGGTGCCTCATCGCTTTTTTCACCTCTTGCACCATGCATTCAACGGCTCCCTGATGATGAGGTCCCCCTGGTGGTCCGAATTTCCATTCCACCTGGTAGCGCAGACCAAGCTCTCTGATTTGTTTCTTATCAAGCTTCAAGTTCAGCTCGTTGATTTTGTTGTCTGCTCCACGGAAGCAAGTTGCATTGTCACTGATCATTGTAGCTGGAGCCCCTCTAATGCTCACAAACCTTTCTAACGCCTGGAGAAATGACTGTGTAGAAAGGTCCTGCACCACAGTTAGGTGGACGGCCCTGGTGACTGCACAAGTAAACAGTGCACAGTACCCCTTCGTTGTGGTATTCCTGTTTAGTTTCACGTTGATTGGGCCCAGATAATCCACTAGTGTAGTTTTGAATGGCGGTGCACAAGGAGTTACTCGAAACGATGGCAAATCAGCCATTCTTTGTTGGACTGGTTTTCCCTTGTACCTCTTGCATGTCACACAGTTACGGACAACATGTCGTGCTAGAGATATGTCACCGATAATCCAGAACTTCTTACGGACTTCAGTAGCTGTTCTCAGGTAACCTCCATGGACGGCGTGTACGTGACTATCTCGCACAAGAAGGTAACTGATATGGCACTTCTTCGGGAGAAGGTATGGATGACGCAGGTCATACGACAACGGTGCTCTGTCCAAACGTCCACCAACACGATAGACACCGTCTTCATCAAGGAATGGGTCGAGTTTCAGAATGTTAGGGTCATGAAAGTTGATATCTTTCTGAGCCTGACGAATCCAGTACCGCTCTGCTTCTCGTATGAATTTGTGAGATGGCCACTGTGCAATCTGGATCATGAGTTGCTTCAACCACTGGCTTTTTGGCAGTTCTCTCACAGACAATACTCTTGCGGTGACCATCTTGAGCTTTGTCCAGTTGGAGTACTTTGTAGCATCCAAGATTGGTTTCGTTTTGTCCTCCATCTTGACACCTAGTGCATATGTCTTCGCATTCCGTACATGGAACTTTTTCTTTTCTTTGTCTTTTGGATCTGTAGGGATATTCTCGGGTGTCTTTGGCCACATTGATGGAGAAAGTTTTAAGAACTCTGGACCATCTATAACTCGCTTCATCTCACTTGCAGTACCTCCTCTAGACACCAGGTCAATTGCATTCTGGGCAGATGGTACATAGGCGACATCAGAGATAGGATCAAATCTAGTGGTGATTTCGCCTACCCTGTAGGCGACATAGGCACGGAAGGATTTGGACTGACCCCTCAACCAGCTGATGGCAGTCATACTGTCAGTCCATATTTTCCAGTATGCTATGTTGATACGGAGGGCATCTCTGATCGTGCACATCAGTCTCGACAGCAAAAGAATTGCTTGCAGCTCTTTCCTGGGCATGCTCGATTGCTTCAGCGGTGTAAGCCTTGCTCTCGCACACACAAAGGACAACTCTGCCCCTGTTCCTTCCAGATGGGACCACCTGAGCCACACTCCCATGCCCATCGCGTCTTCAGATGCATCACTTAGTCCATGTAGTGACACCTCAGGCAAGGGTCTCGTTCCTTTAAACTCCTCTGGAATTAGGCATCTCGGTATCTCAACATCCACTACTTCCTCCAGGTCCTTGTTTATGGCATCCAGTGTTGCACAGAGTTCTTTTTGGGAGTCAATAGGCGTATCCCAATCCAAATTGAGTTGCCATAGTTTTTGCAGGAGGATCTTTGGCCTCACCAATATTCCAGTCAAAACTCCGAAGACATCGTAGTAAGATGCCGTCTGTTTCAGAATGCTGCGCTTCGTAGGTATACCCTTGATTGGTTTCACCTCTTTGACGCTCAGCGTGTCTTTCTCCAAATTCCATTTGGTCCCAAGCACTGTTGCAGACTTCATATCCTCGGTCTCATCACAAACCTCTCGTTTGTTTGACTGCCACTTACGTAGATTGAACTTTCCCTTCTCTAGGGTCTTTGTGAGCTTCGATTTGAGTTCAAGAGCTTGCTGCACATCAGAAACAGATTCGTTCAGATCGTCCATGTAGAACTGGTGGACAACTACATCTTTCAGTCCTTCATCTCTTGGAGCATGTTCCTCGACGACATGTCGCAGTGTGAGGATGGCAGCTGTTGGTGAGGGTTTGTCCCCAAAAGTCACAGTGCTGAGCTCGAAAACCTGTAACGGGTGACTTGGGCTCTCTCTGAAGACGTAACGATGAAATCTGGCATCATCTGGTTTGATTTTGATGGCTTGGTACATCTTGCTTATATCAGCAATAACTCCAACCTCATTCTCTCTGAAGCGCAAGGCGACTTCAAACAGGTTTGAATTAACATTCTCTCCTTTCATCAAATAGTCATTTAGTGCATGACCTTGGAATCGTGACTTTCCATCATACACTACTCGCACAGGAGTGGTAGTTGAGTCCTTGGTGACTGCGAAATGTGGAAGAAACCACATTTTCTTTCCTGTAGCCCGGTCTTGTCTCATCTCTTCGTCTGTCACGTGTCTGGAAACGCCCCTCTTAACCTGATCTCTCATCTGCTTGCAATACACCTCCCATTCAGCAGGCCTGTCAGCAAACTGCTTCTCGAGGTGTTTTTGTCTTTTCACGGCATACTCATAATTGTCTGGTAAACTCTCAGGGGTTTCTTCCATGGAAGTGCGATCTCATAGGAACCATTTGGGAGTTGAGACACACTTTGCTGCATGACCTCTGTGGCATTTCTGTCCAGAAGGTCTGTTGAACATTTACATCTTTTTGGTTCCAGACCCATAGTCTCTAACCCAATAAACTCTTCAATTGGACCGATGGCAGATACATTGAGGTAGTTGAGGAGTGGGGTAGTACCGCACGAACGTCCTCCTTGGATATACCATCCCAATGGACATCTGACTGCAACTGGATCATCACATCTCGGGCCCCTGATGAACTCTTCCCAGATCATGAGGTACGTATTGTCAACACCGAGAAGAACATCGATAGTTGTCGAAGGAGCAGTGTTGACCTCAATTTCACTCAAGTGGGCATACTGCTGTATAATATCTGCTTGAATGACTTGAGCGTTTCCACATGGCTTATCAATCTCTGTTAATGTCAGTGGGTAAGAGTGCTTCCCTTCCATGTCCTCTATTTGACAATCAATGAGTTTCAGTCTCCGTGAGATGGTGTTTCCCCCAACTAGTGTTAATTCATGCTCTTGATATCTGTCATGTTCCGTCCTTGGGAAGATCCCTTCTCTAACAAGTGAAGCTTGGCTTCCACCATCAAGTAATATGCGTACCAATTGGCGAAGGTTCCCTATTCGAAGATAGCCCATAACTGTTGGGAGAATACCATGGAGTTCCTTTCCCGTTACGGTAGTTACAGATGCTGGACGAAATGACCTTGCATTGGCATTCATCTGGTCTGGTGGATGAACCCGGGGTGGATTCACCGAAGCAGTATTACTCCCATATACTACAGGACAAATGGCAGAGAAATGGGCATCACTGCCACACGTCTGGATAGTGCATGGTGAAGGAAACTGGCAGGACTTCAGATCGAAAGGAGGCTTCCCAGCTTGACAATTGTTATGACCACAACGATTACAAATGTTGTGTTTTTTCATAATGTCATATTTTTCCTGGAGGCTCAGATTCCTGAATTTCATACACGTTTTCAGAAAATGTGTATTTGAGTTTGTATGAAGAGCGCACTTGGGTACCTTGGGGCCTTTCTGTTCTTTGAAACGATTCTGCTGTTTAGGTTGGTTCCAAGTTGCAGCGTTTGATGATTTGGTACTTTTATTCTGCATCGTCTCAGAAGAACTAAGTTTCTCCGGAAAAGGTGACTTGGCCTTCTCTTGTAGTAGAAGCTGACTATGTAGCCATTTAACCAGACCTCCAAGCGTGTCACTGTTGTGTTCATCTCTGACACTCTTGTAGTAGGCAATGCGATGTTCCTCAGGCATCTTTTGCTTGATTTGACTAAGCAAGATTTTACTATTCAGCTCTCCAGAAAGGCCAATTGTTTCTGCTTGCATTTCAAACACCTGCAATGTCTGGACAAATACAGTCATGGCGCTCAGACTAACTTTACCTTTGGTTTGATAAGGCTTCAAGTTCTCCAATTCCTGAAGCAGATTGTCCACAACTCTATCCTGGTCGCCGTACTTCTCATCTAGAACTTGCCAGGCTCTCTGTACGTTGATGCAACCCTTTATCATGTTGCGCTCACGTGCATTGATCATGGATTGAGTAAGCTGGTAAAAACACTCTATTTCTGTTAGATCTGTGGCACAATGTTTGAACAAAGTACAGAAACGTTGATACTCTTTAATGTCCCCATTAAATGTAGGAAATTTCATCTTTTGCATTTTTGGAGTACCAGCTGACAGACCAGATGTTGGACTAGGAGAAACCGAATTGGTCGTTGCTGCTGGGTTGGTAGGTTGGGATGTAGGAATAGATGCAGCTTCCACTGCTGGTGGGGATGCACCTTGTGTGACAGATGAAGGCGTGGGTGTTGGCTGCGTTTCAGACTTGAGAGTAATTGGCTCACTTTGGTTCAGAGACCCGATGAACTTCCGTGCATGAACGATGGTCTCCACAAACCTCTGTTCACACTCTCCCATCCATTCTTCTTCTTCTTCGTATATTGCTTCATCTGTTATGTTCTCTACCAACTTGGTGTGTTTACATTCCACTTCTTTGAACTGTTCCCCTGCTTTGGCTATGTATTCTTTTATGGTTTCAGCGTCATTTGCAGGGTCTACTAGCAACCTCTCAATGGAGTTTAAGGTGCGAGTTAAAGCTCCTTTAGTATTCCGTCTCAATAACTTCAGTTGGCTTATGTCGGCCATGGTAGATTCAGGAAACTTCCAAGTCCTTATGCTGACTAAATCTAGTGTAAGATGGAGGTAGGTTGCTCTCAGAGTCCAATTTGAATCAGTTGTTGAAGATTGTTATGGACTCAGTCACTCAATCACCATACTTCCACATCTCAAATTCTCGTTGTTGCAATGAAGAGACCTTATATAGAACAGGCGTATAATGAGATTCATGTTGCCTTCTTTAATCTCTTGTAGTTTCACTTTCAAGCACCATTCAACAACTGAGTTGATTAACCCTGTAACAAGTAAACAAAACAAGAAAGCATTCATAAGAAAAATGCTCCTGTGAAGTGTTACACTGAGTTACTCTTGTGGAGTATTAACTGTGTAAGCATGTATGCTCAATAAATCCATTTACTTTGTTGTAAATAACAATAAGTTCCATTTTCATTCTTATTGTTGAACATTTCATATTTATCTCTTTAAGCTTCTCCAAAAAGAGTGAATACAATGAATCCAAATAGAGTGAATACAATGAAATTATGTTAATACTCAATTTCTCTTATACCACTTTTAAATGTATTTTTAACAATACTCCACCTACTTCCAAACTGCAAATTTAGTATATTTAAAACTTGCATTTGTTTACATGCTAAAGATGCATCTTCAAAACAATATGGTTTGGCTGATAAACTGATAAGATAAAGAAATGATCAATTTGCTTCTTTTCTATTTCTTTAAGCCAAATGTAAATCTATGTGTTTAAATAATGCATAATTGCATCTATAACAAATTTGTATAAAGCGCCTAGAATTGAAGTCTATACGGAGGCGTATCACACTAAATTTCAAGGAAGAATATCACTCCGCGGTGGACATTGTGCGTAAAGCTTTCACTATGGAAGCTCAACCAAAAATATAGTTCCCTTTTTCCAGTAAAGAATGCATAAAAACTCATTTCTAAATGTTTGAACCTTCAAATGTTTAGCTCAAGTTAATAATAATCTTTGGCTTTCATCACTACTCTTTTCAGCCCAAAAGTTTGAAACAAATCACTTTCACTTTCAATGTCCACTGCGTGAACCTCTACGGCTCTAACTTTACAATATCAACGTACGATACATTTTACATTGAAATAAACGGATTGTTGTAACCTGATACGTGTCATAAAAAACCTAATAAAATAACCATTTATCACATATTTTGTCCTAGAACTTTAAGTAAATACTCAAAAAACATACCTTCAGGTGTGGGATGAATCCCGTTGAAATTAATAAAGTTTTGGAGTCATAATAAGCAATCTGCTAACTGGACTTTCTTGGCAAAACTGCCGCTGTGGTACCAAAAAATGTGATCTCGGCAATTGCACAATTGTATGCTCGTAGTTTCTTTTACCAGTCGCCTAAAAACAAATATAACTGTGAAAGCTACGATAACGTTAAGTTTTACTTGAGTAGAGCGAAGCTTCTAAATATTTGCAATGATACGAATTTCGAGAGATTTCTTATTATTTTTTATGTGCCAAGATTTTAAAAAATATTAGCTAAACATATTATTCAAAGGATTAATTACATATATATTAAACAAGTAAATGCATGCTGCAATTTAACATATTCATTTAGCAAATTATTCCAAAAAAATATGTTGCCATGACATAGACCATGGTCTAAGTTAAACCTGACTTCAGAATACGGGCCAGTGTCACCATATAGCAGACTTACCCTCAGTATACCCAGCTGTATTATTACATGTAGTTCCCTGTCGATCTTGATCATTGACATCTGACTGTAAATGAAGAAAAAGGCATGATTTCATATACTGCATTTTTCATTTACATTTCAAGGACTTTTTAAGGGGGAAACAAATAACTGTAATAATGCTTGGGGTTTTCACAAAGATTTAATTATGACTTAACCCTATCTAGGTCGAGGTATTTTGGGATTTCATAGAGCCGGGGGGGGGGGGGCGGCCCTTGAGATCTCGGCCGTCAACCGCGCGATTGCGCCGAAAATTGGCGCGTAGGTTGTCTGGGATATAATCTACAAAATTGTATAGTAATTTATTTCATGCAAATCGATATTAAGTAATTATGCTAATTTACGCGTAAGTAGTATGCAAAATCAGATTTTTTAATCTTACTCCATAAATAAAGCTCCAAAGATTCTAATTTTTGGCAAAGTAACTCTTTGTGGTGTTCTTAGCAAGTTAACATGAAAAAAGTGTGATATCAGATCAATTTCTTATGTATTATATAGTTTTTTGCAATTTCTTATGTATTTCTTTGTTTTTGGACCCTTTGTTTTTCATTGTTTTTTCAATGAAATTCGTTGGGGACTCTCCTAAGATCACAAACAGCATAAAATACATACATTTATGATTCTTGGTTGAAAACACAATTTACATTGACTTTGTACACAAAATCACGTTTTTGGGCAATTTTTGGTCTGACATGCACTTACATAACATTGCATAATTTCGGAACCACGTACCCAGGTGATGCAAAATTAGTCTCAAAAGTTGTGCAAGACTTGACAGTAAAAAGTCAGCGAGCGCGCGGTCAAAAGATTTTGCGCGGGGAAAATATCGCGCGACTCGTTGAGGGGGGGCCTCCCCGCCCTAGATAGGGTTAAGTCGAACTTAAATGCTGATGCATACATGATATGCAACGTGCGATCTTATTGATAGACATTAGTACCCGTCCTAAAGACACAATCTCACCTGACCAATGCGGTCAAACCTTTCTCACCGTACGCAACTCGGCATTTAAGGTCGACTCTAAATTCATACATAAATCTTTTATGAAACAACCCCCAGTTCAAATAATAACTGGCTTGAAGGAGGTATAAAGGAGCATATTGACAAAAATAGCTATACACTGGAATACATGAAGGTTTATAGACAATTCAGAACAATTGTTTATATAATGTAGCCCTATATAATCAACTTTATTCTTCATATTGGGATCACATTTTTTGATCTTTTTTTTTTACATATCATAAACCATTATAAATCAATACTGGAATGACAAACTGGAAATGTGGTAAAAAAGCAGTATAAGCAGGAATTTTTTTTCTTCAATACTAGACAGGATATATTTTAAACTCTTACACCTTTGATTACCAGTTTTCGGTAGTTTTCAAAGGTTTCAACCAGTCAAAACCTAAAACGTACTTTGTTTTTTGTAAGTGGTGTGTCTGTTTGTGTGAAAAATCATACATTGTAGATCACTGAGACATAAGAAGTGAGACAAAACAATAAGCAATTATCTCAAGTCTAAGACAGATAGATATTCTTTGAAAAGTTACCTGCACTTGAGGGTTTGCACTTTCAAAACCTGTATAAAATAAAATTTGAAGCAAATTAGAAATAATAAAAAAATTGTAAAATAAATTGATCATTTATTTATTCCATATTTACACAATTATCACAAAGAATGCATACATGCATGTATACACACAAATGTTAAAATCGAAACAATAATGAATAAAGAATATCCATCATGTACAAAGATTAATGAAGGAAAAAAGAACCTTTGGAAAAGCCTAATATGGCTTTGCAAAATAAGAGTTTTCGCAAAAATATATAATTCGTGAACATTAATATTTTAGAACATAGATTATACATCAGAAAGTAAAAAAAAAAAAAGAAAGAGACTCCAAAAGTGAACAAGATGATACGGATGGGTGAATTATCATTGATACTTTGAATACAAAATTAATTAAATTTTAAGCCATTTTCATAAAGTTTAATTGGATTTTATTAAATGCATAGTTAATGGTATCTTGTTCCAAATTATTGGTAGGGTATTTCTTACAGAATTTTTTTATAGAAACGTTTTTATTTTCCATAAATGAAATAAATTATGGAGCCG
Organism: Lytechinus variegatus; assembly: GCF_018143015.1. NCBI lineage: Eukaryota > Metazoa > Echinodermata > Echinoidea > Temnopleuroida > Toxopneustidae > Lytechinus > Lytechinus variegatus. Next base: position 5,278,111 of record NC_054747.1, on the reverse strand, counting down.
TACTTTCATGGGAATGAAATTGATTCTTAATTAAGAATATGGATGATATATTATTAGGTAATAAATCTTGAAAATAATGAGGAAAACAAACACTGAAAGTTTCATCAAAATCCGATGTAAAATAAGAAAATTATGGTATGTTAAAGTTTTGCTTATTTTTCACAAAGCAGTGATATGCACAACTCAGTGACATTCAAATGAGTTGATGATGTTCTTCTTGTTTTTTATTGTTTGAATAATACCATATTTCCACTTTTACATATTTGACAATAAGGTATCAAACAATGCTAATTTCACATGTTCAGAGAGGTTCAGAGAGGAATCAATTGTTGTTTCACAGTGAGGATGAAATCAGAATATTTCATTTAATAAAATACAAAAAAATTGCAAGTGGATGACGTCATAAGTTTCCTCATTTGCATACGGATCAATTAAGCGAAACTTAAGAATGTCATAAGTTTCTTATTTTACATCCAATGTAGATGGAACTTTCAGTGTTATACTTGTTGGATTTTTTTCTCTTTTTATTCAAATGAACTTTTTGTGGGGGTGGACTTGTCCTTTAAAAACCAAAATTATTCTGTGTACAACTGCAATAGATGCTCCAATGTAAGCAATTTGTTGACCCATGTAAACTACATGCAATTGTCATCAAATATTGAGAAAATATGAATTTCTTATAATAGTCTCATCTATCTAGAAATAGCCTATTCTGAGAAACACTATAAATATTACCCCAGCTCCCTGGGGGGGGGCACTTTCTTTGACGAGTAGATACCATGCGCGACCCCAAAAACACATAAAAAGGATGTCTTTTCCAAGATAGGGCATGTTACGTACGTAACGTGATAAGGGTGTAAAAAACACAAAAATAATGAAAAAAAAGGTATCTACTTCGCTAGGAAAGTTATGTGTTTATGGTCAAATTTGCGGGATGATAAAATAAAATTAAAATGTTTTATAAAGGGTCTCCTTTTTGCCCCAACAATACGTGTTTAGAGTCAGATTTGCGCGAGGTGTGGAAGGTGGGGTCGTACCAAACCAAATGATGTGTAAAGGTAAAGCCAACAACCGAAAGACCCGTGATATAACATTAAAATATTCCTGTACTTGTTTAGGGGTTCATTTCAGGGAATATTTACCATGAGCATCGTTTTATTTGTAATATTTGTTAGGGGTAGGGTTTCACTCGCCGACACTTGTTAAGGGGTGTATTTTGGAAAATAAATCGAGACCACATGGTCGTGCATGGTATCCACTCGTCAATGGAAGTGGCCCAACCCCCAACCCCCCCCCCCCCCCCCCCGGGCCCCAGTTTTAAGCTCAAGCTGACGCTCCCAGTGCCATGTTCATTCTGCTGGATACCCATTCACCTAACGCTTTTGTTACGATACTGCAACAAATAACAATCAGAAATTGATGTATAAAGTTTAATTTCCTCTTTTTTTTATTACAGGAAATAATTATACATAAATAAAACAAATAATGATCTTACATAAATCTCTTGAAGTGTCCGATGTAAAATCCCGAAGTGATGATACTATATCCAAGTAATAATCCAAATGATAAAATCCTAGTTGACTGGCGAAAATTCACAATGATGGCGATGATGAAACTGATGTTGAAGTCCGATGAATAATAAAAGTCACTGCAACGAGTTGAAGTGTCCGTGAAGACGATGTTGATGATGATTAACAGTTAATTTCAGCAATCCATGGGTTGAAGCGTGTTCATTGAACAGGTTGATGTTGTTGATGAGAACTGATAATTTCTCTCTCAAAATAACTGCAAACAGTTCATTGATGGTGGGCATAAACTGCTCTGATCTGATCTGGTGAAGTGATCTCATATGATGTGATGTGATCTCCTGCTCTCATATGATGTGATGGTGTGATGATGTGATGATCATCTTGAAGAATCCGCCAGCTTTATATAGTTTGCAGCTATTCTTCTAGAACTCACTATTAAGGAAGGTTCTAGCATTTTCTTTAAAAAAACTTTCTCCTTTCAGGAGCAGTCAAATTCCAGAACACTCTTGAATGACCTCATTGAAATCAAGAGTGTCAATAGCATAGCTAAGCCTATTGTTCCTAATCTCTATTCAGAAATAACAATACAACTCCTTGGCCTTTTAAATAGGCAAGGCCTGCATAATAAAAAGACATTCTTGAATGTTCTTTACAATTCTTGGCTAACCTTAAAGGGAAATAACTAATAGATGAATGTAATTGCTTTTACAATTCTTCTAAAATTATTCTTATATGTAACACTTTGGTGCAGCTTAATGTGGGTAAATATCCTGCTGGATATCAATTCACATAACGCCTTGGTGCAGCTTAATGTGGGTAAATTTCTTGCTTTAGAAAGATACTACATACACCATGTCTAGGATTCGAACCAATGACATCCTGTTTCAAAGTTCAGTGACAAATCCACTTGGCCATAACACACCACAAAGCTTCATTTCACATTGTTTTATCTTAAATGCAGAGGAATGGTCATGAAAGGCTGCTTGCAGAACTTCCAAACGAAGGACAGGGCTTTGACTTATGATAGAGGTAAGACAGTCTTGTTCGTGATTTTTAATAGCAATAATAACATAACAGCATATTCACCCAGGGTAGCCACTTCAGTTTCGAAAACTGTTCTTCCAGTGGGGCCTGGCCCTGCTATTATCATTTTAGGGCCCAGGATGGCATACAGAGATCTTGGATTCCCCTCCCATCCCTGCTGTCCTCTCCCTAACTCTCTCCTCCAAGTAAGTAGGGTTAATATACATACCTTCTGCCTCTTCAATCCTGTCTTCTTGAGAAAGATCTTTGTCCAGTCCCTCTCCTCCTGTTTGATCTTTTAAAGTTATGTCAGCTTGATCTTCTCTGTTGCTGTATTGTTTGGTTCTGTCTTCCGTCCCAACTATTGTCCTGTCCGCCTTTGTCCCGTCTTCTTCTGTCCTGGCTCTTTCCTTCCCGTCTTCTTCTGTTCTTTTCGTTTCTGTTCCGTCTTCTCTACATCCATTGCCTCCTGGTCTTATATCCCCCAGTTCCTCTACTCCCAACTCATTTGAGGTCTGTTCCACTAAGACTACCTGTGCTTGAGATACTTGTGTGATATTCTTCTGACGATGCTTCTGAGTAAATAAACAAATTTTTAAAATGTAAGGGTAAAATGTTTTAAATGACAATTTATTGTTATGAGCAAAAATTATAAAACCAAATCATCCTTATCATACCAATAATATTAATAGAGATCATGTGATAATACCCAACTCTGCATGTATATGTTTAGTTTAGTGAACGTCTCACTTCTCTTGCTTCTGCTATTCAGGAGAGGCAATAACCATGATTAAAATTCCATGGTAGCCTGTGTTTATCTCTTTTTATGAGGAAACTAGATTAGCATCTTTAGCCATCGTTTTATGTATGCTGAAATCAGAGTATCAAGACAAATTATTAGTGAGAATAATATACAGGAGTTACCTTTGGATCAGTGCTAACATGCTTGAGATATCCATGTAGCCAGACTGTTTCTTAGGTAATGACTGTGTCAGCAAAATAATGTTAGTAAATACTGCGGATCCTTGTCATTTGATTAATCATCCTTATCTTAAAAACAGTAATGGCAGTATATTTTATCAGGAGCCATACCACTTTTGAACCACCAGAAATACTGGGCTATTTTTGACTGGCATGAGGGTTACTCACAAATCTGTACAATAAAATTCTTTGAATAATCTCATTTTGCTAATTTATGCTTTTAGTTGATGAAATTAATTTTACCTGAAGAGATGAAGTACTTTCACCAGTGGCAGCTCTCTCGCCCTCTAATTCTGGTGAAAAAACATATAGAGTTATATCAACATACTGTCATACTTTAAAATGAATTTTCCTATTAATTAAAGCAGATACGAACCGATAGCGCCATCTCAAGTCCTAAGCTACTCATACCTGGCCAGTTTCCTGACTGATAATGCTAGTGTAATCTAGTATAAAAATAGACCCACTTGAATGACAATATGGTAAATTAACTACTCAATACATTTTATACCGCAATAATTATGTTAACAACCAGCAAAACAATTATTTTTCCTCTCAAAACATTTTAGTTTCTCTATACAAATACAATTATACGCCAATTTATTCTCTGTAGTATTAGTAGATATCTGAAAACGTATATTTTAAGACTATGTATTTATAACAAACAGTCAATGAGAGACCACAAACAGATCACTTCCCCTTAAAAGAGAATAGTTGTTGCAGTGGTGTTCTTTCTTTCTACTGAGTACCCAAAGATGTGCGCTTCATATAAAAATTACATGAACATTAAGAAAAATAAGAGTTGAAATGTTTAATAAATTTCAAACAAATTGAACTTATTAAAGGAGAATGAAACCATTGGAACAAGATAGCTTGTGTGAAAACAGAAAAATCAAAGAAACAGATCAACAAAATTTTGAGAAAAATCGGACAAATAATGAGAAAGTTATGAGCATTTGAATATTGCGATCACTAATGCTATGGAGATAGCAAATTGGCAATGCGACAAAGATGTGTGATGTCACTTGTGTACAACTCTCCCCATTACTTTAGTATATATTTCACTTGAATTGCCTCTTTTATCACATCGATCCATAAATCATACTGTTCTTTCTACATGAGGGCATGTAATACACATTTTTTAAGAATACATCATGGATAAAGAGTTTGTATCATCATAAGAAAAAGCAAAAAGAGACATTTTGAGGGTATTTTATAGTCCATCAAAGGGAAAGTTGTTCATCAGTGACATCACACATCCTTGTCTCTTTGCCAATGTGAGGATCTCCATAGCATTAGTGATTGCAATATTCAAATGCTCATAACTTTCTCACTATTTGTCCGATTTTTCTCAAACTTTCTTTATTCTTATTCTTTGATTTTTCTGTTTCTACACAAGCCTATTTGTTCCAAAGGTTTCATTCCCCTTTAAGCTACATGACACCCCCCCTGTAAAATAAGCATGTGTCACTAAGTTGTTCTTATAACAAAACTGGGAACATACCTCTTGCTTTTGCAATCAGAGCCTTCATTATTTTTGAGCCACGCTTCTTGCCATGGATGTTCATGATATGATCATCAAGCCTCTGTACATTTGAAGGACAGAGAGGGCATTTTAAAAGTTTCCTTCTTCTTTTGCTGCCCTTTGATCTCAAAACTGGTGTCCTTGAGGAAGAAAAAGAAGGACAAATTATATTAATTCTAATACAAGTAATGGAAGGCAGTGGTATGAGATGCACTGGGAACAGTTTCTAAGGTAACAAAATTTAAAAAAAAATGAAAAATGAAAATCCATATTTCATTGTTCAAAATGAAATTTGCAATATAATTATAAATACTCTAAAGAATTATTTTTTCCGAAAAAGAAAGTATGGGGATAAAGAAATGCAGAGCGAAAAAGCATAAAAAAGCATGAGAAGCTGAAAAAACTGCATATCCGACCACATGTTAAAACCTGCGTAGTTCCTGTTCGAGCAGGGGCTGATTGCAAGAAAGGGTATTTCCAACAATCGGCGTTCATGTCGCTCATCTTTTAAGATACGCTGTATGTGGGATATTTCTGAAATCAACGATAAACAAATCAAAATGAGCTTTTAAATCAATTTTTAAAGAATTCTAGGAGACTTTACATCATTGTATAAACAATGATTTTGTTGACTTTAACGGACTAATATGATATGCTTGCAGGTTCATGTAATTTGTTGAAAATGCATTTCACATGGCGCATCATATTAAATGTGCAACATGACAGACGGTTCTTGCAAAGATCATTTCATGGAATCAGTCCCAGGACTCATAATCACACCTTTTTTTTCACCCTCCCCTCCCCCACCGATTTATAACTTACTCTCTGAGCATAATTTCACGGTATTCATGTCTCTCTTCAAGTGTAAGATTGGAGTGTTTTCTTTGGATGTGAAGGGTCATGTGTGGGATCATCATCCCACACAAAACACATTTGCGTATCCTCCTTCTCTTCTTGCCTTGTAACAAAGTAAATAGAAGCAGAACAGATCAAACAGATACATGATTGTGAATTAATAGCAACAATCATAGCATTTTCAAGAATGAAGGAGGAATATAACTAGGCAGTGAAGAGGTTATCAACACAATGCACTTTTATCAAAAAATTCACCCCTTCAAACTTCAAAATTCCTAGTACCCCAAGTTTTTTCCCAGCAGAGTCATGGCCTGAGTGCATGGTTTCAAGCTTTCAAGTTTTGCTGGGAAAGAAAAAAACAAAATCCCTTTACAACTCTAATTCTTCAAAAAAAAAGGAAACTTAAATTTTGTTATTGTAATTTTTTGTAATACCAAATTTGCTAGGATGGCTATAAAAAGTGTTAAGACCAAAACTTCTAACAGTGTATGCTCCTTTATTTCTTGATTAAAAACTAGCTCTAATTTCAAGATTGAATTATCAATGAAAATACCAAATATTTTGAAAAATTAACTATCAAAAATTTCAATCACTGAAATTCTGAGGGGCAGGGGGTGTTGCCCCTAAAATACCAAGCAATTAAGGTTGTGAAGGTAAATGCCAGATTTGGTAAAGATTTTAGAATGAGTTCATCCAGAATCAAATAAAATGGCCACTTATTTGTCTGTTTATATTCTTGAATAAAAAATTTGCACCAAAGGACGCTTGAAAAAAACTATAATTGCTGAGAAATAAGTAACATATAAGAACAACATTTCACCAAATTGTTGGGTCTTTTACCCCAGCAATAAATAATACTATCCCACATTTGCTTATCTGTGTTAGCACTCTTCAGTTTTATTGTTCAGCTTAGATTTCATGATTTCACACGATTCAGTTATATATGTATCTGTATCAGATATCTAGCTGGATATGATAATATGGTGACAATTGATCTTGGTTTTATATACTTTCTCATGAAATCAGTGTTTACTGCAACTACATTCATTTCTTTAAATCAAGAAAATTTATTTTAGATTGGGATTTTACAGTTCCAATAATTAAGCCATGCTTAGAGAGAATGAGGGACAAGGGGGGGGGGGCTATAAAAATGACAAATTAACCATAGTGGCCCGTATTCTTAAGTCAGGTTTAAATTAAACCCTGGTTTAAAGTTGTGGTTTAACTATGGAGAGCCAATGGGAGCACAAATCCCTAACAGTAAACATTCAACATATAAACTCAGATGACTTCCAAACTGTTCATAATTGTCTGGGAATGATAACTGAATTATTTTTCTTCGTTATGAAAGCAAAAGAAATAAAGAATATAAACAGAATCTTTGAACTTTTGGCTCCCCATAATTTTAGCACAGTTAGACCATGGTCTAAGTTAAACCTGACTTCAGAATACGGGCCAGTGTCACCATATAGCAGACTTACCCTCAGTATACCCAGCTGTATTATTACATGTAGTTCCCTGTCGATCTTGATCAATGACATCTGACTGTAAATGAAGAAAAAGGCATGATTTCATATACTGCATTTTTCATTGAATTTCATTTACATTTCAAGGACTTTTATCAAGGGGAAAACAAGAAACTGTAATAATCCTTGGGGTGTTTCACAAAGATTTAATTATGACTTAACCCTATCTAGGCCGGGGTATTTTGGGATTTCATAGAGCCGGGGGGGGGGCGGCCCTTGAGATCTCGGCCGTCAACCGCGCGATTGCGCCGAAAATTGGCGCGTAGGTTGTCTGGGATATAATCTACAAAATTGTATAGTAATTTATTTCATGCAAATCGATATTAAGTAATTATGCTAATTTATGCGTAAGTAGTATGCAAAATCAGATTTTTTAATCTTACTCCATAAATAAAGCTCCAAAGGTTCTAATTTTTTGCAAAGTAACTCTTTGTGGTGTTTTTAGCAAGTTAACAAGTTGATTTGTAATCATTGTTATCACATTTCATTTGTCTTTGTTTATATTTATAATGTATGTTTGATTTGTATTTGCTTGTAATATTGATAATGGAAATGGAAAATAAAACTTGAACTTGAAAAAAACATGAAAAAAGTGTGATATCAGATCAATTTCTTATGTATTATATAGTTTTTTGCAATTTCTTATGTATTTCTTTGTTTTTGGACCCTTTGTTTTTCATTGTTTTTTCAATGAAATTCGTTGGGGACTCTCCTAAGATCACAAACAGCATAAAATACATACATTTAGACCAGCAAATCTAAAAATAATCATACATTTATGATTTTTGGTTGAAAACACAATTTACAATGTTGACTTTGTACACAAAATCACGTTTTTTGGTCTGACATAATGTTGCATAATTTCGGAACCACGTACCCAGGTGATGCAAAATTAGTCTCAAAAGTTGTGCAAGACTTGACAGTAAAAAGTCAGCGAGCGCGCGGTCAAAAGATTTTGCGCGGGGAAAATATCGCGCGACTCGTTGAGGGGGGGCCTCCCCGCCCTATATAGGGTTAAGTCGAACTTAAATGCTGATGCATACATGATATGCAACGTGCGATCTTATTGATAGATAGACATTAGTACCCGTCCTAAAGACACAATCTCACCTGACCAATGCGGTCAAACCTTTCTCACCGTACGCAACTCGGCATTTAAGGTCGACTCTAAATTCATACATAAATCTTTTATGAAACAACCCCCAGTTCAAATAATAACTGGCTTGAAGGAGGTATAAAGGAGCATATTGACCAAAATAGCTATACACTGGTTTACATGAAGGTTTATAGACAATTGTTTATATAATGTAGCCCTATATAATCGACTTTATTCTTAATATTGGACTCATTTATACATTTTTTGTTCTTTTCCTTTTACATATCATAAATCATTAAATTGATATATCAATAATGGAATGACAAACTGGAAATGTGGTACAAAAGCAGTATAAGCAAGGATTTTTTTTCTTCAATACTAGACAGGATATATTTTAAACTCTTACACCTTTGATTACCAGTTTTCGGTAGTTTTCAAAGGTTTTGACCAGTCAAAACCTGTATAAACGCAATTTTTTTTTGTAAGTGGTGTGTCTGTTTGTGTGTAAAATCTCATTGTAGATCACTGAGACATAAGAAGTGAGACAAAACAACAACATAAAATTATCTCAAGTCTAAGACAGAAAGATATTATTTGAAAAGTTACCTGAACTTGAGTGTTTGCACTTTCATAACCTGTATAAAATAAAATTTGAAGCAAATTAGAAATAAATAAATTGTAAATTAAATTGATCATTTATTTATTCCATTCTCATATTTTGGGCCTGTCACATATTACTGCTATACTACTACTCTATACTCTCCTTGGATTTACCTGATTTTTGGACTAGATACAGTATATTGAGAACTTCTGACGATGAGAGACGATTAAATGTAAGTTTATTGAACATATTGTTCATAGCCTGGACTTCACTGGTGACAGAAATGACAGTTTAATAACAATTTCATATTGCTCCTCCTCTGTGGGAAATTTCATCCTAGTCCCACTCTTTTTTGAGCTGTCTCTGCCTCACTCCAGTTATTATCTCTTGGGTGTTGTGACTCTACTTCAACCATGGCTCTACAACAGGATTATTGGTGGAATTAATCCCCTGGATTAATCATCTTGATTAATCCACCAACAATACGAGGATATCAAAGAACCTTGTCAAGGATGCACTCAAGGACGATGATGTACTGGCCTACATAAAAGGGGCTATAATGGAAGCTCTAGACTCCAAGTTCGACGAACTCATTAAACGCCTTGACACCCAAGATGGATCAATATTGGAACTCCACAACAGGATTAACAACATTGAAAGTAGCCTAGCTGATCTACAAAAGAGACACCAGAAATGTGAGGAGAGAAATTGTGTCCGCCTCTTAGGAGTACCTGAAAAGGAAAATACCAATCAGTGATAGCACAGCAACAACTTGGTGTGGATCTCCATCTTCAGGATATCGATAGGAGCCATCGTGTACCACGTCACACTGATCCTGCACCTAATGAAAGAAGAGACGTCAAACCGAGAGTAATTATCATCAAGCTTACATCATATCAACATAGACAAAAGTTACTGCTGAATAGAAGGGAACTGAAGAGCACCAAAATGAGTCTGCATGAGGATTTGACAAAGACTAATCGTTCACTTCTTTGGGAAGCCAGTGAACGCCAGCAAAGTACAAGGATCGAACATCCTCGCAGCATGGTCTACCAATGGAAGAATAATTGTATCGGTGAAGACGAACAATGGTTCAATGAAGAGACAAGTAAATAGCAAAGAAGACCTCCTTGCCGTCGGTTGATGTGTCCCCCCCCCCTGTCTTCTGATTGGACCTGTGTATTTATCTTCTTAACCAGTTACATGTACACAACAGACAGTATTGGATAGTCATTTTTTTCTTTATATATAATATCATACCTTAAATAGAATTGTTTGAAGACATTTCTGTGTTATATATGATTTCTTTGCATCAACTTTTGATGGTACTGCAATTTGTTTTGTATTTATATTGAATTTATTGAAACACTGTTATATTGAAAATGAATTCACTAAAAATATTTGTATTGTATTCATTGGAATTATTTTCATTATATGTTACTGATAGAGACATTTTGTCTCAGTGAAGATTTCCTTTATTTGTATCAAATTAATTCAAGATTTTTTGTGTTTACTTAATGAATTGTATTGAAACATTCCAAAAGCAGTGAAGGTTGTGATAGTTTGATAGTTGTGATAGATGCATTGTCTATAAGGCCCCCCCCCCCAAAAAAAAAAAAGAATGAAAACATTGTCGTATTTGTGTAACCTGCCCTACCTTAAAAAACAAGTGTCGCTAAGGCGAGCACATAATACACTTGTCTGTATTACTGTAACACGGAAAATGGAGATATTGGTCAAGCAAGAAAAGTGGAAGGTGGCGACTTCACCTTTGACTGTCTGACCTCAAAATCAATAGAATTCCTGAGATCTATGCTAGTATCATACAAACCAAATTATGAGCCTAGGTTACGTTAAACTAAAGTTATTGGTTTACAAGGACTTCAGAAGGGTCAGATGAAAAACATGTCAGTGTGACCTTGAACTTTAACCGTTTGACCTTGAAATCAATAGGCTTCCTGTGATCCATGCTAGTATCATATATATGCTTAAGTTAAACTAAAGTTTACAAGGACTGTAGAAGGGTAAGATGAAAATATTCCTTGTGACCTTGATGTTTGATTTTTTGACCTCAAAATTTAATAATAGGCTTCCTGGGATCTATGCTAGTATCATACACACCAAATTATATGAGTCTAGGTTAAGTCAAACTGAAGTTATCACGTTTACAAGGAAAAATTAATGGACGGACAGACGGACACAGAGCGTGACACCATAATACGTCCCGTAAAGGACAGGCGTATAAAAATGAAATATTGTATAATTCAAACAATAAAAGACAAAAGAAATAGTGAGTGCGGGACATCATCGATTATCTCATTTGCATGTCACTGAGTTTTGCATATCACTGTTTTGGGAAAAATAAGCAAAAATTTAAATGTCATAACTTTCTTGTTTTGAATCCAATTTTGATGAAATTTTCAGCATTATGCTAGTTTCATTTTTCTCTTTTTATTAAATCCAACACTTTTAGGGGATGGACTTGACCTTTAATCCTGCTAGATACCCATTCACCTACATGTTACACCTGGGTTGACTGCAGGTCAATGTGGGTAAATTCTTGCTCAAAAAGGATACACAATGGCTAGGATGTGAACTAATGACCCCAAGTTTTAAATTCAGAGACAAATACACTTGGCCATATAACACACCACAATGCTTCATTAACATTTCTCTCATAGATTTTTTTATACCTTTGTGACAAAATCAACATTTAAAATCTTTGAATTCCTACATATTTAACTCCAGAGCATGCATTCAACGTGCAGAAAAACCTGTTGTTGATATACATAACATAAATGCAGAAAATAGATTACATACCTTCTATTTCTCCCTCTCTTCTGTCCAGAAACTTGATGAACTCTCTTTGCATACCGCTCATTTTTAGAAAGAAATTGACCAATTCTGGCTTTAGATAAATGAAAAAAAAATTATAAACATGAGGATAAACATGAGTTGAAAAGAAAATCCCTATTCAAAATAACATTGCAATGATTTGAAGTGCTGCTTATCAGGAGCAGAAGCATTCAAAGACTGTATTCCGACCCATGTACCCATTCACTAAACCTGGATGGAAAGTAGAAAATGTAGATACACGCGGCTTAAAGGATGCAATTGCAACGGTGGGATTTGAACCCTTGACCTTGTGGTTCAAAATTAGGGTACTTCTTGATTGAACCACACCACCTGTATGATTTGTATATTTTATTTCATTTTTCATCTTCAATCTAAGTCAATGCTAGAAATAACAAATTGAGGGTCACATATCATGAAATACATGTAGCACCCAGATTACGGCATGGTTTTACTTTAGATAGAAATAACAATAATAATATAGGTATGTTTACCCAGGGAAGCTGCTTCAGTTCTGAAAACTGTTCTCCCAGCGGGCCCTGCTATTATTATTACCCCGGCTTTAGCTGGGCTGCCTAGGCGCTCAAAGCATTCAAGGAATTTCTTCCTACCGGGTACCCATTCATCTCACCTGGGTTGAGTGCAGCACAGTGTGGATAAATTTCTTGCTGAAAAAAATTACACCATAGCTGGGATTCGAACCCATGACCCTATGTTTCAAAGTCCGAAGACTAATCCACTGGGCCATAACGCTCCACAATCATGAACATCCAGTTATATGTAAGACATTAATCAGCTTGCATTTCATTATTCTTTTATAGAAATTTTGCTAAACATTGAGCAAGATTTTTCTGTTCTAAATTTGTATGTTTTCTAAGTTGATATTTGTTTGCTGTGCTACATGTGGGGGTGATTAGCAACAGATATTTATTATGCTTTTATCACCCCTGACCAGCATGTAGCACTGCTCCATTCTGTATTGTTTGTTTCTACCGTGTATAATATCATCTATGGTTGTATCATGATTTGGTCAAATTAATAATAATTGTAGCAGTTTTTTGATCTACAAAATAATTTTTTTGAGGAAGAACTGAACTTGGGGCTGACAACTATCTGCAATCATTCAATATCAAACTGCATAGGGTTATTTTCTTAGTTCTGATTGTAGTAGATTAGGAATAATGACAATAATAAAAATGATGATGAAAAGAATAAAAAAATTCACAATAATGACCAATGATTAATAATAATTCATATGTACATGTAATTGTGTAATAATATTGGTGGGTTTTTTTTCTGGAGGGGGGAAACAAAACCACATTATCATCTGTATTTGTTAGAGCAGTATAGCCTCTTGCACACCATTTCATCAAACCAGATAAGAACAGCTTTTAGTGTTAATGGTTGTGCTTCGTATTGAGCACCAGTAATTAACTAGTGGGATTCCTCAAGGGAGTGTTTTGGGTCCTATTCTCTTTGTTTTGCTATGTGAACAATTTACCTTAAATTACAAGTTATGTGTACTTTTTGCAGATGACAAAGATTAGTGAGATTATTTGCTATCGTGACTCTTCTCCCTATTATAATAATAGTTTGATAAGTGGCTTTTGCACTTCCATCCTGAGAAGTAATTTTTTTTACTTTTTGTCCTGTAAACAAGGTGTCACGTTACCCTCCCATGTCATAATCATTTCAAGAAAGGTAACATTGAATATAATCTAGAGCATGTTGATTTGATGAGGGACTTGAGCAGAGAAAGATATGGCATACTTTCACTTGATGCTCACATACAGAAAATTGTTTCAAAAGCCACTAGGCTAGCAAGTTTGGTAGAAGGCACATCATTTGCTCCGGTCTTAATATCTCAGAGGGCATAGGGTTACAGATTGTAATAGTTTTTTTTGTTTAGAATGATGTAAATATAAGAATTAGGGTTTATTTTCATGAGAGTAAAGATGTTATGGAACCATTCTGGTAAGGTCTCTTGTTTTTTCTTGATGAAGATATAAAAGAATTTTTTGAGGCTTTTGTTCGGCCTCACCTAGACTATGACCGTGCTGTATAGAATATAATCTAGAGCATGACCGTGCTGTGTAGAATCCATACAAAGTAAAACATATTGATGCACTTGAAAATGTGCAGAGATCCTGACATCGAGGCACAGACTGGAACCTCAAAGAAAAAGAAAAGTTCTGGCTTGATAACTCTCCTAATTCTTTCAAAATTCATAACAAAACGGCAGTCTGTGCCTCGATGTCGAAATACTGCCACACGATAGACCTTCATCCATTAGTGCATGATTTCTGTTTTCACAATTTTATTTCCAAGTTATTGTGACCATAATCTACCCTTGACCAAAAGCTTCGGTCTCTGTTATGTTAGTTGTTAAGCTGAACTCCGTTGGCTTCACTCACCAAATACAGAGACCGAAGTTCTAGTGTGATTTGTACAGGGGACTCAATGGCCATATGTTTATGTATTATAAGTTTGGATAAAACTGGAAGTGAAGTTGCACAATAGCTGAGGTAAGTCACTGTTTTGTTCCTTTTTAACTAGATTTTTCCCCATTTTTTGGCAATTAATGCCAAGAGGGAATATTAATTTGCATTTGGGTCGCGTTAATCTTCAAAAGTTTGATTCATTAAAGACAAAAATTGAGGAGCCCCGACAGGGGGATTTTGCATTATAAGTAGGGAGACCATAAGATTTTTCTATCTCATCAACCACTTTATTAAACTGTTTTTTCAGATCTTGATGAAAATAGTGAAAAATATAAATCTACCAAATTTCATAGTAATCCATGAATTGGTTTTTGAGCAATAACCCAATGAATTTTGAATGAAATTCCACCAAATGCTCCCAATAGGCTCTGTAGTATAATTTGTCACAACACACACACAGCTGAAACACATGACCACACACAGAGTGCAGATATTTTGTGTGCAGTTTTGCATTGGGCTTTCTGGAGAAGTGGGGGAAGGGTATTTTGAAATCAATTCTGACACTTGATCCTAAACAAGGCAAAAGCAATTTTGTGTCTCGCCCACTTATGAAAATAACCAGAAATATCGCAATTTGCGAGGGCATGCAAGAGAATTATATCGAAACTTCATTGTGAAATGACTGGGTTGGAATAACACTTGTCATAAGAGCCTTCCACATAAACTTTAATGTTGACCTGAAAATGACCTTTGACTAGGGTGTCTGGAGAAAAAAATTATTTTTCTTATTTCAAGAAAATATCACATTTTCTTTGTGAATTTGAAAAGAAATGACCTTCAGACTTACAGAAATGTAACATTTTTTATAAAAAATCCAATTATTGGCTGCAAAAAAGAAGAATGAAATTAGGTAATCTTTCAGCATTTCTCTGCCATAGACTGTGTAGTTAAGAAATGGACACACACAAATCCAAATTTTTAGCTTCCAAGGGCTGTCGTAAATTTATTATTAATGCCAAAAACTTGTCCATAAAGAGTCAAATAGGATTTTTTATGCTCTTTCTGATGGTATGATTTTTATAAAGATTTGGAAACCAGATCACAATGAAAAATTGCGACAAAGTGAAAAAATTGTGCAAAATAGAAATTTCATTTTCCCATAGAAAACGCATGGGGAAATGGCAATCTCAACACACACAAAAATAAGGGTTTGCAATTTATCTCTAAATCCTTATTTAGAATGATCATATAAACTTGTCCTTACTGTCAAAAGAAGCCCCTGAGTTTTCTCTTTCCATACATGCCAAACACAAGTTAATAATCAATTCAGATCACATTTTTCTAATAGCCTGAACTTCCCGAAAAATATGTGCCACATTTTCCCCTAAATCAGCCTGTTTTATGCTGACACTTTTCAGTGTGGCTTCAGACACCCTACTTTGACCTTACCATGTGACCTCCGACTGCAGCATAACATGCAGGTCGCCTAAGTAAATATACCATCCAAGTTTTGTTGAAAAGTTACTTACGATTGCGGAGTAAGGTGTCATAAGAGAGTCTTGCATGTAAACTATAACGTTGACCTTAAAATGACCTTTGACCTTACCATGTGACCTCAGACTGCAGCAATAACATGCAGGTCCCCCAAGTCCATCTACCATCCAATTTTGGTTGAAAAGCGACTTACGGTTGCGGAGTTAGGTGTCTTTACAGGTTTGTGACGGCCGGATGACGGACGGACGCTGGACGAATTTTGGATCCCTAAGTCTGGCCTTCACCTCTGGTGAGCGAGACAAAAAATTAGTATTTCCATTGGATTTGCCATTATCAGTACTACGAAAACCCACTAGTTTAAATACAAAAATATGGTATCTTTATTCATGAGATACGAGACTTTGAACTTCCTTTTTAATGCCACATCAAAATTATTGTAGTAGCCAAATGTAAACTGAGTAGGCCTATGCTATTTGGAGCTTTTTCTTCTCTTTAATTTGATACCAAAATCATTAAATTTGGATAACAGGATCATGTGTCATGTATGGCAGAAATGCGTTGAACTTTGATTTTTGCCTCAAAACCATGACCATTTTTGGCTGTGTAAATGCAGTGAAAAGGGCGAAATTTTTTGCTCTGTGTCAGTGTGTGCAGTCACCCTAGACATGCTAGATTCTATAAAGTCCCCTAATCATGCTAGTGGTGGCTGCAGGATAGCGAGCCGTCTGTGTACGAGAAATTAAAAAAATGTTAAATAACTCCTCGAAACAGACGGCGCGGCTACCAGCTGTCTAAATTTACCCTAGTCCCGTGAATTAGTTATATCATAATCATAACCTCGTACATTGAAATATCATATGACCAACACTTGTTCACTGCTACCATCTGGCCTGTGGAGAATCTACAGGTAGGACTATGGTATGCCAATGCTGTATAGAGCACACACTTTAAAAAATCATTAAAATATCACTTTTGTGACCAAAATTACTAATTTCTATAAAGTTTTAATTTAGTTATCATTAGTAATGTGGGAATAATTTTTGTATTTACCAGAGCGCTCAAAAACTTGAATTTTGGGCATATTTTTGTGTACGCCCTCTATTGGTGGAAAGTAATATGGCAAGAAAATTTTCATTTTTTGATCTCTATTTTTAACTAAGAAAAAATGATATAAAGAATCAAATTTAAATAAGTGCCAAGCAGAGAAGAATTAACAGGTCTAATGGAAACTGTCAGTGTAAAAAAATCAAGCATTTGCCCCAAAGAAAAGGAGAAAATAAGCCAAACATTGCCACCTTTATTTTGTCACACATGGAGATATAACTGAGAACAAGGTTATATTATAACCTTGTTCATTGAATGAGTGATGACCAAGTGCAAAGCCAAAATCAAAAACTTAAGTTAAAGGCTGCAAAACTAAATGTTCTTCCAGAGTGAGTTCCACTTTCTTTGAAAGTTTGAGTTGAGTCAAGTTAGTCTTACATTAATTAAATTAACAGATCAAACTATAGCATTTTATATTATTAAGAGATAAATCATTAATAAAATGAAAGATCGGTGTGCAAAAACAAAGTGATTTCAAAGACAAACTTCTCATTTCCAACACGAAAATAGGTACATGGGAGTGTGTGTTAATGGCAATGCTCCTCATCAATCGGCCTCGATCTTTCAGGCCTGAGGGCCATGAATTAAGAAAGAACTGATATTTTATATTTGGGACACTTGCGAGGATATTTCCTCTTACTACTAAAAACTGAAATTGCAAAAAAATGACTAGGTATATATACCTGCGGACAAGGTTTATCTCCTTACTTCAGGTTCAACTGTGTGTGTGTGTTTTCGTAATTCGTGTCCTTATCTTTCCGTCGCGAAATTTTGTAGAGGGCGTACGGCCGCGTACCGGTGTACCGGTCATGCCCACTGATCTCTCCCCTAACTGGATATGCGGGGAGGGTCCTTTCTTTGAAGCCAGCGAGTTCTATTGTCCGCCATACCAGTTCCCCCAAAAAGAACGCGATCGCTCCATTAGCATTATGCATTGTGAGCGATACGCTAGCTGTCTGCACACTGAAGCGCTTGCTTTTTAAACAAAGCTTCATATATTTAAGGTGCCAGAATTCGCAATTTTCTTGAAACCATGGTACTTTCCCAGTACATTTCGGAAACATAATTTTGAAGGGATTGGTGTTTTTCTCACCTAAGGAAGAATGGATGAAATCTTTGACTTGTCTAGGGGTATTTTGGAGGTTTGCCAAATAACCTCTTAGGATCGATAGGGCGACGATTTTCTAGGTTATGCAGGCTTATAACACTGGGCTTGAAACCCCCTTTAATTTAAGTCCACCCCCCAAAAAAAGTGTAACACCGAAAATCTCATCGCTTAAGTAAAACTTTAAAAATATAACTTTCATATTTTACTTCTGATTTTGATTAATTTTGAGCATTATTGTGTGGTTTTTCTCTCTATTCAAATAATCGTTTCCGTGAGGTGGACTCGCCCTTTAAAGGACAAGTCCACCCCAACAAAAACTTGATTTGAATAAAAAGAGAAAAATTCAACAAGCATAACACTGAAAATTTCATCAAAATCGGATGTAATATGAAAGTTATGGCATTTTAAAGTTTCGCTTCATTTCACTTAACAGTTATATGCACATCTCGGTTGGTATTCCATTATTCTAACATTTTGTGCTTCAGGCAAGGAGGTCCTATAATCGTCAAATTCGTAAAATTGAAAAATTGTATAGTTCAAACTATAAAAAACAAAAGAAATAGGGTGAGTGAGTGATATCATCGACTCTCTCAATTTGAATGTAACTGGCTTGTTCATATCACAATTTTTTTTAAATAAGCGAAACTTTGAAATGTCATAACTTTCTTATTTTACATCCGATTTTAATGAAATTTTCAGCATTGTGCTTGTCTGATTTTTCTCTATTGATTCAAATCAATATTTTTCTGAGTTGGACTTGACCTTCTCTCTCTCTCTCCTTCTATCACATCGATCGACCCTCTTCAATTATCCTCTACCCAGGGAGTTTGTTCATATAGGCAGCGGAAGCGGGGGGGGGGGGGGGGTCCTGTCCCCCTATATTTTAGGTAGGGGATAGACCCCCAAAATTTATGTTGACAACTTTTTTTTGTTCTTTTTGCTTGTCAATTTTTTTCCTGCATCCCCCCTAAATTCAGGTGGACCCCCCTAAAATCATTGTGGTCCGCCCTAAAATTCTGGTTGATATCCTTTTTTCGATGCTTGTCAGATTATTTCTTTTGTTTTGCATCCCCCCTAAATTTTGGGTTGATAACCTTTTTTTTGCTTGTCAGGTTATTTTTCTTGCGTCACCCCCTAAATTTCTGGTTGATAACCCCCCCTTTTTTTGCTCCACCGAGACATATTTTTCTTTGAAGACATTCGGCATCTCAAAATAAGTTCTGTGAAATTTCTGAAGTCTGTAAATCCGTCTCTGTAGCTTAATGTCTTTTTTACATACTTTTGTTTAAAAAATGAGTTCTTGGAAAAAATTATTCGATCTATTGTTGACAGAGAAATATCACAAATTCACATGCTACAAGTTACATAACCCCCTAAAGTCCTAGTCCTACCGTACATGTACCTCTAGCTTGTAAATTTTATTGTCCTTTCACAAATAAAAGATAAAATAATTTTCAGAATACCTTGTAGATCCAGTCCTTGTCCAAAAAATCAGTCTATTTCGGTCAGGATCTATGCTTCGCAAATTTTTTTTTAACTCCTCCGACTGAAACGGCAGATTTCAGAATACAGGCTACACGGTCAGTATTTTCGTGTCTCGTGATATTCTTCTGTCCAAACATGACTGATAAACTCATAAAACTTGGTGACATTTGTGAATATTAATAAACTGAATATTTATTAGAATCATGGTGTAAATTCATCACGCTTCCAGATAAATCACAACAATCGATTACCCCCCCCCCCCCCCTGGAGTTTTAAAGTTTTGGAAACTTGCTCTGGTAATTTAGAATTACCACACATGTATTTGAGCACATGGGACTACATTAAGTCTACAACTATGCAGTTCACCAGCTTGTCTTATCTGTGAAAAGTAATCCCCTTTTCTCTGTTTCCACGGTCGTCACGATAAGTGCAATTATACATGGCACAGGACGACATCTTAAACTTTGTATTAGGTATAAATTCACATTGAAAAGTGCTGTTATAAGAGTTGATCTGGTAAGTATAATTAAGATTGATACTATATTGTCGTGAACCAGACTCTACTTCGATCTTGGCTCTTTTGGGGAACTCGGCGTGCGGAGGTACCAACTTCCGGTGCTTCAACACGGAATAGGCCAATCAGCGTTATTGTTCCCATCCAGATAAGGGAGAGATCAGTGGTCATGCCGGTACGGTACTTCTTCGATCTTCTTCTTTCCTTGATTGGCAACCAGTCAGGATCATAGAGATGTATACTACTAATTAGGCGTTATTAAGTATGTATCTCTATGGTCAGGATTGACTATTTTGGCCACAGCTTTTGTTCATTTTCAGTAGCTTATTTTTTTCCATTCCCTTTTTCCTTCTCTCTCTTTTCTTTTTTTTCTTTTTCCCTTCCTTTTCTTTTCTGTTATTTTCTTTGTCTTTGTCTTTTTTTTTTCCTTTTTCATGCTATTTTTTTTTTCTTTTTTCTTCTGATTCTTTTGCTTTTTTTTCTTATTTTTTTTATTCGTTTTCTTTTTTGTTTTCTTTACTCTTTTAGTACCTTTTTATTTCTTTTTCTTTCCCTTCCTTTTTTTTTAATTAATTTATTTTTCTTTCGTATGCGTTCTGATTCTTGCAGCACGTTTGATTTTCTTCTGCTACAGTAAGCTGCAACAGAAAAAGCAAAAGTAAACTGGATTTGTGGCCTGATAAAACTCCAGGTTCAGTTGGGAAACCGAAACTAAAGTATGGGATGAAAGTGCAAAAAACAAAAACAAACAAAAACAAAACAAAAACAAAACTTGAAAATAGAACTAAACAAACCAACAAATAAACAACGAAAATTCTCTCTTCATCCTTATCTCCTTTCTGTCCCCCTGACAAATCGCCAAATTAAAGAAACTCGGATAATCAGCCAAGGGTAAGAAAGGAGGAGAAAAGTCTCCTTTCTTCCTCCTTATTCAGATTTTATATAGTCGTTTCGTTCTGAGAACGAAACGGACCAGTGCAGATTTGTTTTCTACCTTATAGTACAATTAAGAGATCCATTATTTTTGGGGAGGTTGAAAGATTTGTTTCTGTAAGTAGCATGGCCCTCTCTATTATATATTTGGGACATTCGATTAAGAAATGCTCAACTGTTTCAAATTTGTTAGGCCTACATGTATCACAAAGTCCCGTGGGGTGTATATTAAGTCTTTTTAAATCGTAGTTCAATCCTATTACACCAAAACGGAGTCTGTGGATAATGGTTTCGTGGAATCTAATTAGGGAACAAAAAAGGGAGAATTAACAGTGGGATGGTATAATTTGAGTAGGCGGTGGGATTCATTCCATCTTTTTTGCCATTCTAGATTGTATCTATTGAAAATGAGATGTTTTATTTCTGTTAAAGATAATTTGTTGTTGATTTCAATTTTGTTCTGCAATGCATTTTTTGCTTTCATGTCCGCCATCTCGTTTCCACTAATACCGTAATGGCTGGGGATCCATTCAAAGTTTATATCTGTGCCTAAATATGTTAAATTTGTTAGTAGGGTAAGAATTTCTGAGACAAAAGGTACTTTTTCTGTTCTGATATTGCTACGAGGGAGCTTAATGAGTCACTAAATATTACTACTCCTATACATCAAGATTTTCTAACCAGTTGAGGGCTAAGATAATTGCTGCTAATTCAGCTCTTTATGATGATGTATAATCAGTGAGGCGTTTAGACTGGGAGTAATGTAAAGCTGGAACATAAAAGGAGGCAGCACAGGCTCCAGTGGCGGGTTCTTTGGATCCATCTGTGTAAATATGCAGTTGATTTGACCATTTTGAGTTAATAAGATCGAGGCTCTTTTGTTTTTGGTATAAAGGATGGTGGTTTATTTTTTCCGCTCTGATTCCAAAAGGTTTATTATTTTTTGAGTTTTGGATAAATCGAATTGCCAGCACGGTTTTATATTAAGCAAAATTGGATGGTCTTCATGTGTTTCAATCTTTGTTCTGAACTTCTGTGAGTACTCTTCTTCTCAGGTCGAGGGGCATTTCCTCGAGTTCAGGTACGTCTCATAGCCTTGCATCGTAGAGAAGATGAGTTTGTTGGGAAAAAAGAGATAGATAGATAGATAGGTAGGTAGGTAGATACATGTAGATAGATAGATGGATGGATGGATGGATAGATAGATACATACATACATACATACATACATTAAATTCGCAGTCAAAGTCTGAATTACATATTAAAATTTTGTACAGAGTTAAATTTCAGTATACAAACAGCCGACAGTAAAATAAATAAATAAATAAAAAAAAACGTTGTCAGTGTAAAAAAAAACCTTAAAAAATTGTGCAACTCAGGTTTGGGGGATGATATATTTTGTTACTGAAGTAGTTATGTGGTAACCAGTCATTAAAAAGCTCTATTATTCCTCTCTACAATGATTTGTCATTTGTTGTGATTATGTAATCATGAAATGCGCAATTACCCTGAATAAAGGGCAACGTCAGATGTGAAATGTTGCAAATTGCATCGTTTTCTAACCAATTTCTTTAAAGCTCTGCGCATGATGCAGTGAATTTTGGGTTGTTTTCATTTGTTTCGTGTTGTTGAAGAGATGTGTATTTATTTTTTGGCATGATTTAGTGTTTGCTTGAAGTGAAAGCTAGATTTCACAAATCTAAAATGTTCAACAACAATAAAACCATCATGATCATCTTCGTGTGTACTATATACATCTTAAAACTTCTTTTTTTTTAAATGACAGGGTTTCAACATTATTCCATACAAATTCAATCCGTTACCATGAGAAAACACCACAAGTGGACTTTCACCCCTCATTATCACCAAATGGACTTTCACGATTAAAAACAAATAATGAATTTGCTACATTTAATTTATTTATGCCATCGCTTCTTATTTATCAGGTTTGTGCATTCCATGATGGTAGCATTACAAACGACACATCAAGAGGAATAATCATGCTTTCAAATGATATACTTATGATTGCACACCGAGTTATTTACTATACCCTTCAAACTTGAGTTTGCAGAATTTTTTCAAGGGGTAGGGAAGGGGTGGCGGTATAGAGAGAAATGTAAAAAAACATAAGAGAAAATAATACGATTTACATATTGGTGAAGGTTTGAGGAAAATCCATTGTAGATTAAGAAACTTATCAGAATCTTAAGTTTTGATTTATGACGTTATATACGAGGAGCTGTTCCATATGATAAAAATGCATATATTTCAATTTTTAATGGTTCATGATGGTTGAAAAAATGTATATGGGACGGAAATGAAATAATATACTGTTTACATTCTGAAGATACAATTAAACCAATTTTCATTTTTTTTTTAGGCAAATGACGTATTTTTAAATTCATGACACTTCGGGGAACTGCTCGCAAATGACGTCACAAATTCTTATAACTTTTCAAAGCCTTTTATGGGTTTTCACCAAATCGTCACCCATAATATATATATTTTTTTGTTTTATGTTTTCGCTATTTTTTTTACAATAATAATAGTAATAGGCATTTTGTAAAGCGCCATCTACCTAGGAACAATCTATTCCGATGTGCATATTATTATTACCATTATCCGGATTTAGCTCGAGCTGCCTTTCAACGCTCCGGGAATTAATCCTGCCGGGTACCCATTCACCTCACCTGGGTCGAGTGTGGCACAGTGTGGATAGATTTCTTGCTGAAGGAAAACACGCCATGGCTAGGATTCGACCTACGACCCTCTGTTTGAAAGGCGAGAGGCAGAACCACTAGACCACGACGCGCCAACAATAAAGTTTTTGTCAGGGTGAACTTCACCATCTAATTCTAAATCGAAGTTTTCCTAGGGCGAGTCTATTTTTTATGGGAATAATCCCCCCTCTGACTTGTTCGAAAGGCTAAAAAGCTGAAGTATGATATGGGGGGTAGTCCCAGACGTGGATCAAGAGGCCGATGGAGCCTTGCGGCACCACCCCTCAAAAAGGGGAAGGGGAGGGGAGGAGAGGAGGGGGAGAGAGAGCGAGAAAGGGGAAGAAAAAAAAACCAAACTGGAGAGGAAGAAGGGAAGGAAAGAAAATGGTAGAAAGATGATGGAAAAGGGAGAAAGAACGAAATGGAAGAAGATAGTTGGCCGATCGAGAGATGGAACGAATTAAAATTCTTATCTATCTATCTATATATATTTATTTATTTATTCATGAAATTGTGAATTGAATACAGCATTGCATCCTCTTGTACTAAAAAAAGGGGAATGGAAATGAAAGGATGTAGACAGATACAGGCGCTTATGCCATGTATGCACTCGCGATATCCTGTATGCGAGAAATATGATATAGACGTAGCACAAAAAGTCGCAATTTGACCGATATAATTTTAAGAGTGTAGAATATAAAAGCCCCACTATATTCAATCATGTCTCTTTCATGAAATGATTACTGTAAAATGCAGTGGCACAATGAGCCGAAAATCTTGAGGAGGCCAGATGGCGTATCAGGAAATTTCTTTTTTTTAATGTGAGATTGCAAAGCGAGCGAACAAATATTTTGTCACTATTTTTTTTTGTAACAAAAAATCAAACTTTGAGATAGATTTTGACATTATCTTAAGAAAATTATATTATATTTCATCCGTCTCTCTTTCTTTCCTTTTCTTGGGGGCAAGCCCGGGGCGATCCAAGCCCCCCCCCCCACCCCGTTCCATATGTACAACACTGGTAAAATGTCGTTTTCTCTGTTCTTGCTATTCTTTGTGAAGAAGTTGCATAATCATAATCATCGTTAATGGAAGAAAATGCTTATTTGAAGATGAAATTGTTCCAAGAATAGATTTCATCCCCAAAATACATTAATGGTAATTCCGATTGTAAAGGAACATACCTTCCTCTCCTCCTTCTTGTTTCTCTCCTTCCCCTTTTCTTATTATTTCGTCCACACCTTTTTTTCTCGCCGCCAATATAGGAGAGGGGGGGGGTGGGGGGTGGGGGTCTGCTCCCTGGTATCGCCAATGAATTATATCACTTCAAATACATGTGCAATCCCTTTTGATGACCAATTCCTTTTTTACATATAATTGGACTGATATTTACCGATTATGTCAATTGTTTTGCACTGGCTTGTGAGTTTATCAAATAGGTTTACGTACTATCATGTTTCGTTCTGATAGCGTATAAAGCTCTCAATTATTTTGGCTCCTTTCTTATATGATTATATTCTCCTCACTTCTACAAATAAATAGGTTTGTGTATTCTTCAGGTGTGACTATAATTATGCAAAAGAGCTAATCTGATCTCCAATCACACTTGATCTTACTCACATTGCAGTGAGATCTACATATCATGAGAGTGAGTTTTAAATCTTTTGGGGTCTAAAAACGGTGCACAGGTCACTCCAGAAGGAGCTATAATGTACTCTTAATGATGTACATTTCACTCCAAAGGGATTGATCCCTTGTATTACTCCGAGAGGGCGATTGGGGAATAGATTAGCTTTTTTCATACAGAGAGTATATACTGTAGCATGGGACTAGATATTGATAAATTGATAACGTAATATAACTGCAATTATTTCATTTTATTTTCATTATTACTCAATCACATTTTCATCAGTAATAAGAAATATCACGATTAGGACATACAATATCATGTTTACATCATAGTCTCTTTATAGAAAAAACGAGTGAATTAGATTAAGAATGACTTTCACTTGTTTTGAGTGAATTTCACTCTTTTAACAAATTCATGTGAAACGTTCATTCTTGTAATTGTGTCAGTTCTGTAAATTAACTCTTCATTAAGTGATCATTGCTGCATGAAAATGAAGTTAAGCGTTATTACAGATGAGATCTACAATACATGGGCAAAAACCATGATTTACCTGATTTCGATACTCTCCTTTTGTCCTTTTTCAATTCCCTTTTTTCTCACTACTAATCAGAGGCCGGGGGGGGGGGCGACCGCCCCAGCCCCCACGCGGTATCCATGCCCCTGAGAATCAATCCAATAAACTACAATATTTCATATAAAACAGGAGTCCGTTGCAGAAAGGGTTTCTTTCAAATACAAATACAAAAAAAATACAAATAAATATCAAGCGCAAATCGAAATATGCAGAATACTATTCTAGAAACGAAAGTGAATATAGCCTTGCTGGAAATATTTTGTAGCTCACTATATATAAGACGTTAAGAAGAATAAACTTTATATACAGAGACATTTCAAATGTTGGCACTGATGAGAAAATAGCCTTATTATCCTCACGTAATTCATTGTAATTTACAAATTAAATTTCAGCTGCATAATTATTCCACTTGAATATAATAAAAACCTCCTAAACTATTCTCTAAAAATAGCATAAGGATGTTGAATGCTAAAAATTGAATAATTAGCGGATAAAAACATTGTATGAATACAAGATGTCAAAGAGAGAATGTCCATGAGTTTAAAAATGAGTAAAATGGCAGTATCACTATTTAAAAAGAAAACATAAAAAAAACAAATTTCATGACCTCATTTAATCGCTTCTTCGCGCCATGGGGGGGGGGGAGAAAACAGAGTCGATGTTGTCCAAGGCTACAGTCACACAAATGAACCTAATACGTTAGTTTCAATTACATACCATCGGTCGGTTTGACTACAGTTATTGTAAAATATCGCAATCAAACCGGCAAACCGACTCCAGACCGACCATTTATGTTTCGTTAATACCGATGACATACACTGATCGGTTAAGAGTCGGATTCGTTGGTATAATTGTAACATCAGGAAAAATTATTTCGATAACTCGGAATTAAATATTCACCACTAGATTGTCAACCATTCAAGAGTTGAGTACATATTATATAAAACTTAAATGATGAAAGTTCTTAAAAAGGTAGTAAAAAATCGCGAGACTTGAGATGCGATCACACATTGCCGGTTCTCAAACCAGGGAATCTTGTGGTGAAAACACTGATGTCGTTCTTCCCACTGTGAACGCGGTCCCTTTTTAAAATCATATCTTTTTTATTTGAAACCCGAATTTGATGAGATTTTCAGCGTCGCTCTTGTTTGATTTTTCTCGTTATTCAAATCAACTTTTTGTTTGGATGGATTTGATCTTTAGGCAGATAAACACAACAACATTTGATCTGAGTTTTCTTAACATATATGCACCAAATAACAGAAATAATGTTTACATTTCGGCACTGTAATATTGTCTCACATTACAAGTTATGAAATATTGATCGTAAGGTTCCTGAAATTGCCGTCTTGTTCGGACAAACAACTCGCCTGGACAACGACTGGGAAACTGTCTTCATAAAACTTTAAAAGCAAGGAGGCAACACTTGGCACAAATATTAAACAAGTGCCCAAACCCTTCTTTGACAAAACAGCTTTCTTAAGATTTGTTCCTCAGGAATATTCCCCGGTTGTCGCAAGCATCCAAGAAAACAACATTGGGACTGCCTATTTGCGGTCAAAACTCCTTTACAGTGTACTTCTAAAAATTGACAAGCTCTTTCTACTCCACTTGGTCTGTCATCCCGCAACAGCACTTGACCGCGTCACATCCATATAGCGGAGAAGGATTTTGCACCATTGTGTCCAGCCAAGGTCCAGACAGGATCCTGCTTACTGTCAATTTCAAGGCAATTTATCCATCGAAGGATATTCATCATGACGGATCACAGTCATTTTCTGATCACGTTAAAAGAAAACAAAAAGAAGTACTGATCAATCGATGTCCGGTGTCGCAAAGTTTAATGTCATCAGAATCCGGTCTCTGCTTCACCCATAGCTACCCCGTTCGTCCCTCCACGACCTTGTGCTGCTTGATGCGGAACTCTATAGAAGTAGATAAATAAGGGGAAAAAACGTATTCTCGAAAACTGACCAATTGTACAAGTAACATCAACTTCCAATAATTAAATAAATTAAATCAGAAAAGGGAAAGAGCAACAGCAACACTTTTAAAAAAAAAGTGTAATTAATAATGCAAGCGTCATCAATTTCACCATGAGCTTTTAAGTTTAGATTAGCACGGCAAAAATTGTTTTTGTGAATGGATGCTTTTTTTTTCATAATTATGATCCGCTCGTATAGTGGATTGCATTTAGTCGGATCATGTCGTAGTCAGATAGTGTCCTAGTCTGATTGTTTCGTAGTCGGATCGTGTCGTAGTCAGATCGTGTCTTAGTCAGATCGTGGCGTAGTCGCGGGTCGTATCAGGTGAGGCAGGTTAACTTACCTTATAACCACCGAAGCATCATCAATCGGTCTCGTCTTAGGCCTGGCTCCTGGAGGTTTATTATTCACTGGTGTTGGCGTCTCATTTGGGTTTTCTGTTAGGGTTAAATTGTGGGTTTCTGTTATTCAATTAAAGCTAGACCCCTACACTATCCAGATCGTATCAAACAACGAAATCCTAATATCGATCATAATGATAATGATTGTTATATAAGTAAGCCCCCGTTCCATTATCACGATCTAAAACCCCGATCTGTCCCGATCATTTTAAGATCGGCGGAGAGCGGGAAAGGGATCTGTTGAAATCGAGAGCAACGTAATAAAAACGTTATGAAGACGGGGTAACAGTGGCACTTTATTCAGAGCGGCGTGATCGGGTTGAAATTTTGAACATTTTCAAAATTTCATGCCTATCTTCCCGATCAGAAAAAGCAGATTTTGAATCGTGGGGGAAACTGGATAAGTAACACGACCCGCAGTCGTGGGGTGAGGTTTTGTAGCCTACTAACAACGGCACGCGGACGTGATGAATCCCCCATTTCTTTGGAATATTGCAAATTATTTTTCGCTGACTCCCATAAAAAAAGATTCATTTTCCTCCGATCCTATTCGATCTGAAGGTTTGTCACATCGTAGCAACATCAGCATAGTGATAAAGACAGTGCAGATAGTGATGATGATCATGGTGGTCGTGATGATGAGGAGGATGATGACAGTGATGATGATGATGGTGCTAAGGATGGTCATGACGATAATGATGACAATGATGATGATGTTGATAACAATGGTGATGATTAATACTTACCAAGCATAGGAGAATGTTCATGTGGTTTATCTGAAGGTAACTGATTACCGTTTTCTTCTCCAGACTTTCCACTCTGCTTCTTACGATTTTGTTGAATTCTTGCTTTTAATGCTACAATAGAAAAATAGAAATGCAACATATTGTTGATTTTATGACAATCATTACATAATTATGCAGAGCTATATGAAACGAATGAATCAATTATCAAAATACAAATACAAAATCAAATACCAAATAAAAAGGTATTGATGAATAATTTAAAACACGGATGTATAATTGATTCTATGATTATCTGCATATAATAAATATTGATTACCGGTATTTATACAGGGGTTTAGAAGAATCGTGTTACACAATAGGCTTATATTTAGCTTCCTTAAAAACAGTGTTTCATATGGATTTGTCACAATCCTACAAAAACATACTGTCCCTTATTTTTATAACTTGTTCCCCAAAATGTTTACAAGTAATTGTAAATAATGATATCATGCGGATCAACTTGTATTATTCCACACCTCTTGAAAGTCTTTATTGACCATTACTTTCAAATTTGTCTAACTTATCAGCATAAAACCTGTACAAAATCCTACCAGCAGATGGCGCTTTCCGTTTCTTTTCTCTCTCGTCACTCGGCTGTGATGACGATGTCTTTTTTCTCCTCTGTGTTTCCGCATCGATTTCGTCGTCCCTTACCGTACATGGGCAGCAGGTCGCAAAACAAATGTGACAGAAGTTTGACATTCGTCCTCGCGATGGTGTGTCGTCTAATTAAAGAAAAAATACAATTTTTTTATGTTGCTCTCAATACATATAAATACCTCTCCCCATCTCATAATCAAATCCTTGCAGTGTTTGACATTTTATTTATTTCAGGGTGTGAAACAAAACTTCCGAGATACGACGAAGACAGAAAAAACAGTTCTCGTGACATTCTGTAAAGAATTACTTAAATGTTTTGTTTTGATTTTCTTTTGTTAAGTCGTGAAGCGTTCATCAAGCACTGGTCTATAATTATGCGTGCCTTATAATTCCAGTTAAATTCCTGACTACTTTCTTGTAAGGCATAGCATTTTCCCCCAAGATGTAATATATGCTGTAGGTCTACATAAATTCAAACATAAAGATTAAGACAATTAAATAACGTCTTCCCATATTAACAAAAATAAAACAAAAACAATACAATCCTGTTCTTCAAGGAACTATCATTTAAAAAATAACGATTATAAAAAACTTGTCAGATTAGAAATAACCAATTAAACAAAATTAATAAATACTCAAATAGATATACTAATGAATAAAATTAATTTACATACATTAATGACATTAACAATTTCTTATGACACAAAATAAATAATAATCATATAAATTAATTACTACAGTGCGTATCAAAAAAAGTTTACACTTAGAAATAATCCTGTAAAATTATATATTTGTAATATCCTAAGGATTTTTCCACATTTTAACATTGGTACAGATTCATTTAAGCAATGACGATATAACTGTCGAAAAATATTTCCGCTTGAGTGACCACCACTTACTTTTGAAAAGTTAGTGAAAAATGATTTGCGCAGAACTTGGAAATAGTTATGCGAATAAAAGTATACCTTAATCATGAAGAACACGTGGAATTTAACTAGTAAATTGATTTGATGATATCTTTTACTTTTTTTAAACTTGTTTCCTTGCCCAAAACACTTCGAAGAGTGCATTGCGCCCCACCCCACTCCCCCACACACCAAGGCCATCTTGACGATATTTGCTTTACACTGAGCTGTGATTTACATGAAATGCCTAAGGCTTCATTTTCATTTTCTTAATCATTGTAAAGCTTGGGAAAAGTGTGGAGGAAACATTGCCAAGTATCAAATTAAAAATGAAATGTAAACCCACTTTAATGACACAAACTTAGTGAAAAATGCTGGAGATGTTTGATATAAACTTTTGTTCAAATTCAGTTATGTCCTCAGATCCAGCTGGCACAAAAGGGTAAAGGTTGTGCTTACTAAGTGTTCAAATTTCAATTTGGGTTGCAAAATTGTTACAAAATGCTGGAATGTATCTGTTTTATTTCAATCGATTAAAAGTGCAAGGGAAATGTATGAGAAATGTTTCGCAGGGTAAGTTTGATTTTGCCCTTTCCCCTTGACACAGCGTGAAAACGAGCATTTCTGCGCAAACAGAGTTCTGCGAGCTTTACAAATATGGACAGTGCTCTAACAAGTGTAACATTCTGTCAAAACTTTTACTTTCATTAGATAGATAAGACCCAAACCCAGGATTACATGTGAAAAAATTACCCACATGTTGTATATTTTTTAATTCCCAGGGCTTTTTCAAAGTGTAAACTTTTTTTTGATACGCACTGTAGATGTGATTTGAATATCAAAAAATAAATTTTTAAAAGTGCTTACCATCAGCACTAACAGTTTTACTGTAGTTTGAACGGACCATTGTGTCTTTTATCACTAGACGAAAATTGAGAGTACAACAATGTTAGAATGATAATCCTCATATGAATTAACATTAACATACTTTAGAAAAGAAAACTTTAAAAACAAAGAAATGGCATTTAAAAGCTAAGCGTCTTCACAATAATAATCATAAATTTGAATTGGTAACGGCAACATAAATGCACCGATGCGTCCTTTGTGTTTCACAATATTGTCTTATAGTAGGAACATTATATTCACGATTTCCACATTAAGAAACGAAATAAAGAAGAAAATTACAATCGAATACGAGAAACTGAGGAGACTGTAATGAGAGGAGAAAGAAAAGACAAAGTATTTATGCAAAGCAGCGAGGGAAGCGATGATTATGTCTTTTTGTTGATTACAGGGTGATAATTATGGTGGTGGTGATGATGATGATTATGATTGCTACATGATAATGATGATTATGATGATGATAATGATGGTGATAATAAAGATGACGGTGATGACGATGAGGAGGATAAAGGTGATGATGATGGTGATAATAAAGATGATGGTGACAATGATGATGATGATGATGATAATAATAAACATGATGGTGATAATAAATGTGATGGCGATGATTATGATATTGATGGTGAGGATGATGATGATTATGATGATGGTGATGATGGTGATAATAAAGATGATGATGATGATGGCGATGATGGTGATGATGGTGAAAATAAAGATGATGACGGTGATGATGATGAAGAGGAGGAGGATGAAGGTGACGATGATGATAATGGTGATGATGATGATGATGATGACAATGGTGATGTAATGATGATAATAAAGATGATGGTGATAATAAATATGATGGCGATGATGATGATGATATTGATGGTGATAATCAAAATGATGACGATGGTGATGATGGTTATAATAAAGATGATGATAACAAATATGGTGATGATGATGGTGATAATAAAGATGATTATGACAATGATAATGATGATGATGGTGATGATGATGATTATGACAATATTAATGATGATGATGTCGACAATGATGATCATGGTGGTGGTGATGATGAAGAATAGTCATACTCACATATTCTCATCCATAATGCAATCCCGATAACAGCAGCTATCAATACAATGACGATTACCACTACTACAATAATAGTTGTAGTGTTATTTCCTCCACCTGGCACAATAAAACAAATTGAAATCATATCAATTTTTACACATAAATATCTTAACTCATCGTAATTAGAAAGTAACCAAAGCATCATAATTATTTTCTTGTCTGCAAAGTTTTCGACTCTGATCAATGACACATTATAAATAGATAATGGGACTGCCTTGAAGTTCTATCTCTCATTTTACCAGAAAAGGACTCGAAATCTCTGGAGGTGTTGAGGAAGGGGGGGGGGGCATGATGTTATTTCTCCTTCTACTACTTCTACTACTACTACTACTACTACTACTACTACTACTACTACTACTACTACTACTACTACTACTACTACTACTTCTACTACTACTACTACTACTACTACTACTACTACTACTACTACTTCTACTACTACTACTACTACTACTACTTCTACTACTACTACTACTACTACTACTACTACTACTACTACTACTACTACTACTACTTCTACTTCTACTACTACTACTACTACTACTACTACTACTACTACTACTACTACTACTACTACTTTCTTCTACTACTACTACTACTACTACTACTTCTACTACTACTACTACTACTACTACTACTACTACTACTACTACTACTTCTTCTTCTTCTTCTACTACTACTACTACTACTACTACTACTACTACTACTACTACTTCTACTACTACTACTACTTCTACTACTACTACTACTACTACTTCTTCTACTATACAACTTCTACTACTACTACTACTACTGCTACTACTACTCACCTGCTACTTCTACTACACATATTTTTGTTACTACTATTACTGTTACTAGCTGGTTCCTCTCAATATTGATAAAGTAAAATATTAAGATGGAAGACATACAATATTATACATATATTGACAAAGTTAAAAGCGGAAAACAACAAACGCATTAATTTGATTTGTTCTTAGCAAATAATTCCTTGAAAATAGAAGTAAATGTAGGCCTAGATTCTACCTAGGCGTTCAAGGGGAATCAAAGTCCAAATGATTTTATTCATAGCTAAATTTGTTTGCACAAGAAAGGAATTTGATCCAAGAGTATTTTTTGTTCAATATGGTAAACAGATAATTACCGCCAGATGCGCCTGGAATCGAGCACACTAGAGCTGTGTTTGTCCGAGGTGGGTCCGGTATAGCCTCGCCGTTTACTTCGCATCTAAATTCCATATTTGAAGCACCCATTGTCACATCAAGACTACCATACACGTCCTTAGTTCCGTCTGGATTGTCGGCAAACTTCAACGGTGCTCCGCGCTCGTATACGTTGTCGACGAACCAGAGTAACTCGACGGATGGCCTGAAGCTAGCAACCTCGCATGATAATCTGTATTGCGTGCCCTGTGGTATGGTGTACTGACAAGATGCGTTTGTTGATGGGGAAGATGTCGGTTCGAGCAACACGATGTCAGGGTACGGCTCCGCAGGGGGCACTACATCATGAAATAAAAATATGTGATCATGCATAAAGGTACAAAAATAAATATGATATTGTGAGAATAGGCTTATACGCTATGCTTTATTTGGCGCCAATTTCAAATATTCCAATTTAACAAAAAAATTATTCTGCATAAAATGCATGAAAAGCAAATACCATCTTACAAAGAACAGTGGTGATGAAAGGAAGGTGACTTCCGGTGTTTGTTCTCTTGATTAATGATGAACCCACTTTCAACTGTACAATAAAGTGTTACATAATTTCAGTGCTATGATCTCGCTGCTTTACACGGGCCTACTTTTCTACCTATTGAATGTTGAAAATGAACTTCCACGCAGATTAAGAGAAACATTAATTAATAACACTACCTTCAAAGGAAATTTGTTCAATTGCAATTTCACTTATTTCCACAATTCAGAGGTAAGTAAATATGCTGATGTAATGATCAGTCTTTACAATCCGAACTCAAGAAAATTGATCTGAGGGAAGGAGATGGTTTCGTTCCTCAAATGTTTATGACACTGAAGCCTCATAAGCCCCCTCTTAAGGTAATTTCTCGTTAAAACGTATAGGATGAAACAATTTAAAGGGCGACACTAAGAATATGTTTATTATAAAATTCGGTGTGATCATTTGGAATGATAAACGTGAGAAAAATATCCTGTACAAAATCACGGCTTTCGGCGACTCCATAATGTCTTTATTCAAATAAATCTATCATTACCTGCAACCACTAACTCCGTCTCAATCACCTCCTCGTTGCTTGATGACGTCAACATGACGACGCAAAAATACGTGCTTTCATCCTCTATCCCGACGTCATTGATCACCAGCGACCGGGACGGCGACATCGAGATACGACCACCGTCGCTTCCCTCGCGAACGCCATCAATAAACGATGCCACTGTGATCGCAGTATCGATGTCGTCTCCTTTCATCCAATTGATGGTGATGACGGCGCCGTCGACTTGGCATTCGAGCTCGGCTGAATTTCCCTTGAATACGACAGTCCGTGAGAGGGCGGTTACGTCATCATAGCACAGACCTGGGGGAAAGTGGGATGGGGTGGAAGAAAGAAGGAAGTTAAAAAATGTGCATTTTAATCGATTGTAGTTCGTTATTCCGAAAGGATTAATACTCCAAAAACGAATAAGATTCGTTATTCGGCATGTTCGGAAGGCTCGGAAATCCGCTAGTGGCAAAGAGCGGCGTAACAGGGATCGGTGGCCGGGGGGGGGGGGGTCAAGAGCCAAAAATTTACCGGTCATATCATGGTATGAACAGGCGTAATGGTGTAATGAGGCGACAATTTTGAGAGGGCCAGACATTGCGTATCAGGCAGAATTTTTCTTTAAAAAAAGGAGTTGCGAGCGAGCGAAGCGAGCCAAAATTTTGACATTTTTAATACTAAAATCCAATTTTGTAATATATTTTGATATGATATCCAGAAAATATATTTCACTCTTCTCTCTTTCCATTCCTTTTTTTTTTGTGGTCTGTACGCCACTGTGAACAGGATTACTTGCGGCAGTAGCGTGCAGAGTAAACCAAAAAAAAAAACGAGGGGCACAGTATGGCGCATGTGCTAAAAAGCTGCTTAAATTAAGTCCCGAGTGAGCGAAGCGAGCAAGAAAAAAAATCACCTTTTCATGAGAATCTTACTATGGGATATTTTTTGACATTATATTCAAAAAATGAAATCATATCCTACACTTTTCCTTTGCTTTTCTTTCCTCCTTTTTTCTTGGTAGAACTTTTCGGACCATGACCCACCCCTTCCATACTCGTATACGGCAGTGCTATGCGGTTGGGGTCTTTGTTTTCTTTCCACTTTCCCCTTTCTCTTTCCTTTTCATCCTTTCCTTTTCATCCTTTCCTTTTCCTCTTTCCCTCCCCTTTCTATCCCTTTCTTTCTCCCCCTTGCCCCCCCCGCCTGTTACGCCACTGATGGCAAAGTTCATATTGTTAATGAGTTATTTTTGAATAACCAACCTTCTTTCATGGTCTGATAAACGAACTTTCTTTGGTAAAACGATCGTTCGAAAAAGCAACATTTGGAATAACGAATAACGATCATTAGGTATAACGAACTTTCGGAATAATGAACATTCGGAATAACGAGTGTATACTGCGTTATCATTTACAAATAATAATAATAAAAGGGTATAAATAAAAAGAGGTAGGCGTATAGATCACAAATATACTTTAAAACATTCGAGAGCCAATCTAATTCTCATATTTATTTTGCAAAACTTCACAGCTTTTTAATATTCGGAAAGTATACCAAATAAGGCAATTCGTTTTTGTTATTAACACGAGGGACCGAAAACATCATAGGCCTATATGCTTCGAAATGGTGCACATGGCCTACTGTCTGTTTCATGAAGTGAGCCACATATGAGTGCTTTGAATTATAGCTTTATCTCATAACCTAAAGGCTGTTGATAATTTTCCTGAGGAATCATTTTCGTGAGAGGAATTTTATGCAGTTTTGAACATTCGGACGTCTTATACATGGACTGGTGACCATTATTCACCTAAACACGTTCACTCACGAGTACACGAGGTCGTACAAAGTGCAGATTGGTTACCTTTCCGCGAGGAGAAAGACCCCGGGGTAGCATTAATGCTGGCATAAATGTCGCATTTGATTCCACCATTTAAATGTCAAACAAAATGTCACGAAAGCTCTGACGGACTTTGGAATCAACAAAGCCTGAATATATACCTCAAAATGGGCTGGCCGCCTCTTTTGCAAAGCATAATCGCATAATGGCGTACCATATTTTGTGTCTTTTCTTCTCTCTCCCATAACCTACTTCCCCCCCCCCTTCATCCTTCCCTCTCCAATTTATACTCTCTTCAATATTAGTAGGGTCCATGCTTCAACCATTCCCTTTTCAAGTAATTTCCTTATGGCAATCCTCCTGCAAGTTGCGAATGTTGTAATAAGTTGGTAGTAGGTGAAGTTGGGTTTGGAATTATATTTTTAGCATGCCCCTCTCCCCCTCTAAAGGTAATCACCATAATTTTGTTGTGTAATGAAAAACGTACATAAATGATATGAATGGAAAAATGAAACAATGACATCAGAATCTCGTAACACAAATGTTAGTGATGAATCGTACGCTTGATTCCCACGATTGATTGTACATTGTAGTCACAATGCAATCAATTATTATTGAAGAAAAAACTGTTCTACGATGATTGCTTATTAAGCTTTGTGTTAAGCAAGGGCCCCAGATATTTCTTTATCTACCTTTTAAAGGACACGTCCACCCCAACCATTAGTTGATTTGAATAAAAAGAGAAAAGTCCAACAAGCATAACACTGAAAATTTCATCAAAATCGGATCAACATTTTTCTGAGGTGGACTTGACCTTTAAGCAAGGGCCCAGATTTTTCTTTTATCTGCCTTTTAAATCTCTCTCCCTGTCTATCCCATGCTCTTCCCAGTCCGTCTTTCTTTATCTTTCTTTCTGTCTGTCTATCCCACACCCCCACCCACACCCACCCCTCTCTTCAGTGTTCAACCCCCTGATTCCATTTACCTTCCTGTAATAGCCGATCGATGCCGTCACTTTCTACCATGCTGCTCAAGGCAAAAGCTGCATTAAGTTCAAGTTGATGTTGAAATAAAGCTCTTCTCTCAGTGTAACTAGTCTTGACTATATTTGGGTCACAGACTCGCATTTGATTTACGGCTTAACAATTGATGTCACTGTAATTCACAGATAGCTTTACCCTTGGAGATGGGTATCCCCTCTATTCCCTCTAACCCATTTCCTCTCTCGCCCCCGACCCTTATCCCACTAATTCTCTTTCTCTCTCCCTCTCTTTAAACAGCTATGATTGGGTCCCCTAAATGAATTTAAAAAATCTAAGCAAAGGAATATGAAGGATTTTATCAGGGCAACCCCCCCCCAAAAAAAATCAACCCATTCTTCCTTACATCTAGTTCTTCCGTGACCGAGTGACGACGGGCAGTTCAATAATTCAATTTCATACATTCATTCACTCATTATTTATCTGTTGATACACCGTTTCTTTCATTCCGTTATATGCTCATTTAAAAGATCTCCTTAATCTGCATTTCTTATTTTTTCAAAGGAAATGGATAATAATTTCTACCATACACTCTTAAAACAAATTAGTCAAATTGACTAGACCAGTAATCAGCTAGGTGCAACTGATCAATCACTGATTATCACATTTCTGACATAAAATTCTAGTCAGAAATAACTCTGTTCTCGTAAAACACGACTAGAAAATAGTCAAATATTACTAGAATAACAATTGCACCGAACTGACCCTATTAACTAGTCATTTTTTACTGATTCGTTTTTAGAGTATATTGTTCTACTCTGAAAAAAAGAAAAAGTCGTATACCTATCTTTCGTGATCATACATCACGTTTACTGAATCCCATGTCATACATTATAAATCCACCTTTCGTGTCTCATGCCAGAGCAGTCACATTGCCCCAGATCGACCATGGAGCTATTACATTATAGCTCTATGGATCGACCATATTACATTACTACCCATGACAGATCACCAGTCGGTTTGGAGTCTGATTAATGTGACTGAAGCATCACATCTTGTTCACCTATGGCTGAGGTATACTGACAGTTCATGCATAACTAACAATTATATCCAATCAATAAATCCTATTCCAAAAGAAAGATAATGAGATTTCCGTGCAAAGCGCGCTTCACCTTGCCAAGGTAATCATATCAGTGAAAGAATGGAGCGCTGCGAAATGGCGGGCTTATTATTCGGTTCGGGGCAAACTGCATGCCTGAATCACACCAACGAAACTGGCGCATAACCAAACCGACTCTGTCATTGGTAATAACGTTATAACTTTGGTCGGTGTAATGTCGATGTGACGGCGCCAAACGTTTAAAGGAAGGGGTATGGGATTTACTTATTAAAGGAAGGTATATGGGATTTACTTATTTCTGGGCATAGATTTATAGAGGCACTGTATTATTGAGTTTTCAAGGTGAGTTGATACTAATTTGGTAACCCCATGCATATTTTGTGTGAAAGCTCTATATAATTAAGTTCTAAGCTTCCCAGTGGAGCCAACAAACTCGTCGTTCCAGCCATATTCTTATATCAGCTTTAGGCATTGTTGATTGCGACAATTGAATTGAATTCATTACCTAATCTCAATGTCAAATACATTTACATTAAACCGTACACATAAATATGAATAAAACAAACAATTGCAGCTAAAATAATAGAATAAGACGCCTTTACCACGATGCGTCGTGTGGAATACAATCTAATGGACTGTTTTGTGTGTATGTCATTAACGCGACGTGTAGAATCTAGTACATTAATGTTGTATACCAAAAACAATTTAATGAAACGTTTTGTAATTAATCTGTACATTTTCAGTTATAACAGAAAATTATGACAAATGCTCTCTAAAAAACAATCTAATTTGAAGAGATGAGTTGTGTAAAAGATGCACTTACAATAATAGCATTAGAATCATGCAAATCTTGTCATTTTCAACTAGAAATAATAAAATCATATTAATTTTTTTACAAGAGTCTACAGTCATTTTCAATAGAACTTTTGTAAGTGCCAATTACACATGCCATCGCTTAAATAGAATGTTTTAAGAGTGGAAAACAGCTGTCTCTAAAATTAGCATTTTCAGACATGAAATGAACTGTAATAACCGTACTTGAAACATGAGTTTTAAATCAAGACAATTAAGATGGAGACCAATTTATTCGCCTTGGCCCCTAAACAAACTAAGCTATTAAAAATAAAATGTAGGTTTATACGACAGTATAATTTTATTACCCCCAATTAATCTAGCAAAGTCGTGTGTGGTGTCGAACACTCTCGTTACCTGGTAGACTCCACGTTTCAGCCCTCCTGCTCGCTTTTTGCTTCAATTTGACTCGGCAAAAAATCCATTTATGATCCAAAATACCTACTCAGAAAAAATAGGAATGACCTTTTGATTGAAACAAATTGCGCTGAGCAGAAAATTGGTGTCTAAGCCCCGTGTATAGGGCAGTGGCTATATATTATGTTAATGCATTTATGGAATGGAAATGTATCGTGTATTATGCAGTGTAAAAGGTCCAATTATAGCGAGGGAATAGTAGTTAATACTCTGATATTAAAGTGGTGGGATATTTGTTATCAATTTATCGCTCATATTTCAGACAAGCATGTTGTTATTTAGATGGTAAGTTAATCAGCAAACGACTGATCTAAATTTAATATTCGAAATTGCCATTGAAAAAATGAGATGGAAATACGGATAGTATGTCATATCAATAGTTTCTTTGACTAAATTTTGTATGATTATACAATTATCATTATTTTTTTCATTAGTGTTATTATAATTATCATTAGTAGTGTTAATATTAATTATCATTATCATTATTACTGTGTTTTTTTAATTTCAAATTTGGTTCAATTTTATTTCCAATAGAACAAAATCAGATATTCGTAATCAATATTACAATGACATTTGCAAATAAAACTTATACAAACAATGCATAATTAAACAAAATAATAAAAAAGCAAATCATCATAAACATTACCAAGTTCTGTGAAATGAATGGATCCACTAAAATAATCAAAAGTCGTGTAATCTGTCCTATTTACTGTTTACATAGCAGTAAATTACAATGGTAGGCCTATGTTTTATACATTTTGTCGCACCCCAAACCCTTCTCCCAATCATTCCAGCAATCACATGACATAACACAAATTTTTGCCTCTTTCTGGCTGAATGAATTTTGCTTAAAATTGAAAAAGATCGAAATCTTATTCAAATCAATACCAGAAATTCAATCAAATTTATATCTACCCCCCCCCCCACGACAGACCAGCTTAGATGTTGTAGATATAGGGCCCTAATTTCCCAATGGAGATAGATGTATATACGTTTAACGTTGCATTCATTGCGTTAACTTATTCGTACTGCTATGTCGGAAAGGTTCGACGGGGGAATAACTGATCATTTATAATTTGCATGTCTGGTGAATTTTCTTTTGCATAATGCTTTAAAAATCAATTCACACCCATTCATGAAAGAGAGAGAGAGAGAAAAATTCAGTCATCGCGGACCATTAAAAAATTGAAATTCATGCATTTTCTATTACATGACATATGGGACAGCTATATACTCGTTTATGACATCACAAATAAAAAAAATTAAAATTCCAATTACTTTCTTAATCTTCAATTAAATTTCCTCGAACCTTCATTAATTTTTTTTAATCAGGGGCCTACTTTTTCTTGTATTTTAACAACAAACTTTTCGTTAGGATTTAAGCATTGCCTGCATGTCTACTGTCACAAAAATACGAACTTGCTCATAATCGTAGAATCAAACCTATATAATCAAGCCATCGCATGACTCATTTAGCAAACATCGCGTTCTCTGGGCCATTAAACATCGTTGAGTATATTTATTCACGGTTTATGTATTAAACATAACCCTTCTAAACATGATCACGGTAAGGAGGAAGAGTCACGCATAAACCTTGATAACGAAAAGCAAAGCCGATACCAACCAAGTTGAATCCTTAAAAATACATGTATATCATATTTTCACATTATTTTTTAGATAACCGGAGCAACTATGACAAAACGTCGAAATCTTCATGATCTTGGCAAAATTAATTTAAAGAACACACATATCTTTATACATATTTATACATGAGCAAGAGGGGGGGTGCGACCCTTTCCTGAAAGCTGTTGTACAAAATTCAATATTCTAAGGGATGCACGCCCACCCCCTCTGGAGCGCCACCCTACATAAACTCACAACAACAAACGAAAAAATAGATTTTAATTCGTCATGTGGACGAATTAGGTGGTCTGTCCTTATTCTCGCCATCATGATCATTATCACCATGTTCATGCAGATCAATATGATCACCACGATGACAACTGAATGTTCATTACTGATAGAATACTTGTGAAAGACGGGAGATGATGAAGCACTGTGAAAAAGGTCTATTTAATTTATGACAATACATGTGATATGAAAAAAAGTAATTATAATCTGTTTTATCTTGCCGATCAAAGTTTTACTACAAATTATTAACGTCATGATTGAGCTACCATATTGCATTGACAAGGCGCCAACAAACTTATAAAAGAAATAATTGGGGTTTCCCCATTTTTGGTCCAAATAAGAAAGTAACCGATTGTTACAAAACAAACACCCTAGCGATAGTGTTTTGTAGTGGTGCTGATTCAAGTAGTGTGTACACTGTATAAACTGTGGTGTTAAAACTGACACCAATTGGTGTAAATAGAGGACCACACCCTGAGGTGTTAAAATTACACCCTAAAGATTGAACATAACACCAAAGAGTGTAAATGTAACAACCAAAGGTGTTGTAATAACACCTATAGGTGTAAAACTAACTCCACCAATTTAACACCGGTGTAAAATAACTGGTGTGGTCCTCTATGTACATCGGTTAACACCACAGTTTTTGCTGTGTAGGAAGGGGATCAAGCCAGAGGTCCAGTGGTGTAAAAACATTTTTGCAACAACAGAACAATAATGTACGAAGATCATCCCCCCCTCCCCGATATGAATTTGAAGAAAAAAAATCATCAAAATATTCCGCATGATTTTCAATGACAACACGAAAGAAAGGTGCCTATTGTAACGATGTCGCAGCTGCAAGCAAAGAAACAATAATACACCCCCTCCTCATATAAACCTTTGTATGAGGACAGAACGGGCAGTTATAATGTTGTGGTTTTTGTTTCGCCAGACAGCGAAGTGCGCATTCTACCATATTTAGGAAAAAAAAGATGACAACAGACAGGGAAGTATTCAACAACGACCACAGAAAAAACGATGCACAATCTACATTCAAAATATGGGATATAATTATGGACAAACAGTATATGATGGCTAATAAATATAGCAATGAATATACAATAATGTAATATAATTCTTCCTCATTCTCTCTCTCTCTCACGCTTCTTATTTCGTTCCTCTGGCTGATTCAGGGGGAGGGGCACAGCCGGCCGTGCCCCCCGCCCCTTGAGAGGCACAATCAAAATTTGTAATGTAATGT
Source organism: Lytechinus variegatus (assembly GCF_018143015.1). NCBI lineage: Eukaryota > Metazoa > Echinodermata > Echinoidea > Temnopleuroida > Toxopneustidae > Lytechinus > Lytechinus variegatus. The sequence goes on along the minus strand of NC_054747.1, from coordinate 5,234,831 downwards.
TTTTTGCTCGTCAAATTTTTCCTCGGGAAAATGTGTGCACCCCCCTTCGAAAAATAGTGAATCCGCCCCTGTTTCTTTCATTAACCATTTCCTATCTTAATTCTATTGGACTTCTGCCTACAGGCCGTATGGCCTTTATTCCTTTCTCATTTTTAAATTTGCCTCCATACATCTTGCTTTCTTTTCTTCATCTATTTGTCTTCAATGAAAATATAATTTTTAGAATGACTTAATTGCATTTTCGAATGAGCACATTATGGGCTGAATAGTCTTGTGTGCGCTTGAGTACGAGAGCAAAGTGCGCCATGTTATATGTAATAAATCGTAAATGGGAAAACAAATTACCCTCATCCTCTTCCGCGGTGTTATATTAAAGGTCAAGTCCACCCCAGAAAAATGTTGATTTGAATAAAAAGAGAAAAATCAAACAAGCATTATGCTGAAAATTTCATCACAATCGGACGTAAAATTAGAAAGTTATGATAATTTAAAGTTTCGCTAATTTTTCACAAAACAGTGATATGCACAACTCAGTGAGAGTACATGAGACAGTCGATGATGTCCATCACTCACTATTTCTTTTTTTTTTTATTGTTTGAATTATACATTCATTCATTTTTTACAGATTTGACAATAAGGACCGACTTGACGGAACCATATAGTATTAAACCATGCTAATACAACACGTATAGGGAGGAATTAGTCTTTGTTTCACTTGACAATGAGGAGAAAATTAGAATATTTCATGTAATAAAATACAAAAGAAATAGTGAGTGGATGACGTCATCAGTCTCCTCATTAACATACCGACAAGAATGTGCATATAACTGTTTTGTGAAATTAAAGCAAAACTTTAAAATGTCATTACTTTCTTATTTTACATCCGATTTTGATAAAACTTTCAGTGTTATGCTTGTTGGATTTTTCTCGTTTTATTCAAATAATTGTTTTGTGGACTTGTCCTTTAATTCAAGCACAAGCATTATAATCGACATCGTTGTCGCCACGACCACCATCAGCTTCCTCTTCCTAATCATCATCACCACAAACAACAACAGTATCATCACCAATACCATCAGCATATTATCCAAGGTTTTATTTCCAACTCATCCAATGCCAATAAGCCAATTCGTCCAATCACCATTTTGTCTAATAACCAGTTGGTCCAATAGCCATTTAGTCCATATATTTTTGTATAATTTATTGTTAAAGTTGCAAAAATGAATGGAAATGAAATAGATATTAGACCAACTGGTTATGAGACGAAATGGTCATAGGCGTAATATGGTGATTAGACGAAGTGATGATTGGACCAAATGGTTATTGGGCCAGAAGGTTGTTAGACGAAATGTTAATGGACGGAAGGGCATGTAGACCATGTGGTGCGTCAACGAGTTGACAGTAGATGAACATGATGAATTGCCAACATACCATATCCACCACCTTTGCTCTGAATAGAATGTAATTATAATCCATTACATGCCAACTTCAAGAATGAGATTTAAAAAAGAAATCTTTTCATATTTCAATTAAGTTTATTTATTATTCAGACGACTACTGTCGGGACTGTTTCTACTGACTTCTTTATTATACCGTAAAACTAGCATGTACATGTATATGTCAAAATATCAAATGAAAAGCAAAAACATTGAATCCCTGGAAAAAGTGAAAAGATACGACCCTTTTACCACCCCCTTCGCCCCAGGCCCGCCTGCCAGAAATTATTTGCATTTAAAAACGAATTATCCTATTGAAGTATTGACATAAACATCATCTGATCTGGGAGACAAAATCATCCCCAGAAAGTCCCCTCAATATAGACGTAAATAAATCATCTCCAAGCAAAACAATAATAACCGAATCACTAGCTGGGAGCAGTTTTAAAGGACAAGTCCACCCCCAACAAAAAAGATGATGTGAATAAAAAGAGAAAAATCCAACAAGCATAACACTGAAATTTGTATCAAATCGCATGTAAAATAAGTTTCGCTTAATTTCACTAAACAGATGTGTGCACATTCTGGTCAGTATGCAAATGAGGGGAGTGATGACGTCACTCACTCGCTATTTCTTTTGTATTTCATTATGAAATATTCTAGTTTTTTCATCATTCTCCTGTGAAACAAAGATTTCTTCCTTCCTAAACATGTGGAAATACAATTGTTTTAATCAATTTATGGTTCAGTCAAGTTGGTCCTTATGGCCGAATCTGTAAAAATTGAAATATTTAAACAACTTAAAAAAAACAAAAGAAATAGAGAGGGAGGGACATTATCGACTCACTCATTTGCATATCACTGAGTTGTGCATAACTGTTTTGTGAAAAATTAGCCAAACTTGTCATAATTTTCTTATTTTACTTCCGATTTTTATGAAATTTTCAGCGTTATGCTAGTTTGATTTTTCTATTTTGATTTAAATCAACATCTCTCTGGGGTGGAGTTGACCTTTAAGAAGCAGAGCATTTGGCCTTGCATGGATATGTCCATGGGCCTTGCGGATAAAAATAATGTTTTTATAATCGATCGATTGGCGAATGTTTTCACTCGACTCGTTCCAAGCAAGCTGCTCTCGCCATAATTTGGAAATCATTTTGTTCCTTTTCGTTGTCGTCGTCTGCAACTGCATATTACTAGGATATGTGCATACTGTAATTTCATCTTCTTCTAAATTTGGTAAAGCACTTTGAAAGTTTTTTTATTTAAAGTGATTGGTTAACATTGGTTTGACTTTAAAAAAATCTGAGCTAGAAGGTCACACTTGTCACCTGTGTCTGTGATTATGTTAAAAAAATGAAGCCCAGAAAAAATTGCGTTCGAAAATAATTATTTAGTGCTTCAAAAATTGAAATATAAAGTGACCGGAAACACCATCTTAATTTCATCCCATACACTTATGTGTACTATTTAGGTGTCTATAAGACGCCTATTTACAAAATCGGGGTTTGCCTTGTAGTTATAGCTTTTCATTCTCAATAATGGTTGTTTTCAGGGTTTATTAGTTCTAATACATGCACTTGTACACATGTTTCATCTTGGTTTGAGAATTTTTTTTAAATCGGCTGCTCACAAAGTTAAACAATACCATTAACGCTCTAAAAATTCGATCTAAGTTATTTCTATTATATCTCGGAATATTTGTAATATCAATATTTGTTATGATGAATGAAGTAAAACATTCGCCGAGCATAAAATTGAGAAAGTGGGTAGGTCATGATTCTTTTACAAAATGAATGTATTCATCGAGACCGCAATTTAGTAATCAAAATGTGTCTTGTATAACGAAACAATAATTTATTTATTTTTACTGTACTGAGGATGGCTAGCGGCTGATGATAATGAGGAGTACGAAGAGGATGAAGACAACGAGGAGGATAATGATGATGATGGTGGTGGTGGTGGTGGTATGAGGAGCAGGATGGATGGATGGATGGATAGATAGATGGATGTATGATGATGAGGATAATGAGGAGGAGGGTGACGAGGATGATGCTGAGGTTGATGATGGTGATGATGATGATGCTGAGGTTGATGATGGTGATGATGCTGAGGTTGATGGTGATGATGTTGATGATGGTGTTGATGGTTATGATGATGATGGTGATGATGATGAGGATGACAATGTTGGTGATGAGGTTGATGTTTTTGGTGTTGATGAAATTGCGGGTGAGGGTAATGATTGTGATGCTGCTGATGATGATGATGAAGACAAAATGCATAGCTAAAAGAGAATTCATCCCTAAAAGCCCAGGCCCTATATCATTTGGCCTCCTAAAATAAAGGGGGCAAAGATAGAGAGGGAAAGAAAGAGGAGGGGGTATATACTTGAAAATACACTGAGAAACATCAGTTCACTATCCCCGTGACAATCATATAGGGGAGGCGCAATGAGGGGGGCGGCAGGGGAGTAGACATCCCCCAAGATTTTCAAGTAAAAAACATAAGCAATATAATACATAATAATTAATATCATAATCATCACTAGTACTGCCACGGATATCCGAACGGTTTCCGCCCCAGTGGACGGATAACGGTTTTAATTTTTCGGGTATCCGTGGACAATGTTTCACCACTTTCCTGTCACAAAAACTCATTAAATTTAGTAAGACTCACCAACAAAATTTAGAAGTTTTAGTCGCCAATATAATCACCAATATCAATTAATCTTCTTCGGTAATATATCACCACCACATTATCATCATCATCACCATGCAGACACCATCATTACGCATCATCAATCTTCCTCATGCTAAGAAAGGGAATTTTCAAACTGAATCACCTGTTTAAACACATTATAAAATAATTTTATCCAGTGAAAATTTCCAACTACATTATATACATGTAGGCCCTAGTTCTTAGAGTCTGTTAGACGACATTGTCTTCCAATAGCAAAGCATGGTGAATATCACAACATAAACCCCTGCAATAGTATTCACCTTGAAGGCACCCGTGGTGAATTACAAATTACAGGGCAAATTCCAGCACACATGCACACCAATTAATTCACCAACATTCGAAAAAACACAGCCGCCAGCCAGCCACGCGACCGCCCGTCAACACCCAACCAAGCCGAACGACTTGGCTTCACAACAACTACAAGGCCGTTGAAAAGCCACGCTCTTCCATTCACTCAGCCCATTCATTGACTGAGGGGTTATTGTATTGACACCAATGATGATCGAGGGGCCTCGGCTATAAACTTGCTTGTTCGAACTTTCTTTGAAAATTCTTAGACAGTTTGCGAAAATTGAGGTTGGGTACTTACAAAAAATTGCCAGAAGTCCTGCTATAATCCTTCTAGAACATGCCATATTGATCCAAACTCGAGAAATTACATCAAACATGACTTAAATTTATCGCCGAGCACAACCAAAACTCCACTTCCTGAAACACACAGGTGCGCACCGAAAGCTGTTCGTGTGTTTTGGTATCAAATTACACATATCGGGCATCGGTCGTTGTTCCTCTATAGCTATCCGTGCATGCACCATTTTTGCTGGCTCAATTGGTCTCGGTCTAGCGCTCTCTACGTCAGGATACCATACAATAATTGGCAAAAAAAGGTTTAATTGCTTCTTCTTATTATTAATAATAATAATAGTAATGATAATAATAATGATGATGATAATAATAATGATGATGATGATGATGATGATGATGATAATAATAATGATGATGATGATGATGATGATGATGGTGATGATGATGATGATGATGATGATGATGATGATGATGATGATGATGTTGATGATGATGATGATGATGATGGTGATGATGATGGTGATAATAATTGATAATGTCATTCACCCAGGGTAGCCACTTCAGTTCCGAAAACTGTTCTCCCAGCGGGGCCTGCTTAACATGATTATGTTTTTATTAACCGGTAGATCATTCAATGTGGATCAATTACTCCAGAAGATGACTTGTTGGTAGAGCGCTAGCGTCAGTGCGGAGAGGGAGGGGGTGTAGAATATATGCTGGGGGTTTAGGGTTCAAATAGTGAAAATTGTTCAGATGACCACCTTTTTTCTTCTTTTTTTATTTGTTTGTTTTGGCTTGTCAGAATTTTTATGTAAAAAGTAAGCACAAAATAATTTCAACATATTAATCTATGTAAATCTCTTTTCTACCCTAAGTTACTTTAAAAATCAAAAGGGCGATCATCCTACAGTCTCCAAAAGAGTGGCTATATGCAAGTGCGGATCCAGCTTTCGCCAATATAGGGAAGAGGGGGGGGGGGGGGGGGGTTCATTCACATTTACCCGGTCGCCCGCCTTTTTTTTGTCTGTTTAGACCGGCGAAATTCTACACGGTTTTATTTGGGTATTAATGCGTGCGCCAAACCCAAGCTGATTTATTAATTTCATTATTTTTAGATTCCGATCTGAAAACTGGTCAACAACGTTTTTAAAAAATAATAATACTAAAGAAAGAACAAGCTATGTCTTAAACGGGAAATTCTACCAAGATGATTTTTTTTTTAATCATAAGGAGTGTATGCAGGGTATCTCCCTAAATAAATGATGCGAGTGCGAACCTAAAATCTTTTTATTATATTTTGATATGAAAAATGAATATTTTTTAGCACGTTTTAAATAAGAAGAAGCAATGCGAGCACGAAGCACGAGCTGACATTGTTGATTGTACTGACCCGAAAGGCATTTTTTAAGCGCTGTTAAATATACGGGGACTTATTAAGCTCACTAATAATACGAGCGCGAAGCAAACGATTTTTTTTCGGGGGGGGGGGGTATAGGCCAAAAACGTAACTTTAGTAGTATTATGAGGAGAATGAGTATCGAAAGCAAAGCGCGAAAAGGGGACATTTAAAACAGTGTTGCAATTACCAGGAGAGGATATTTATCTTACTAGTCAAACAATGCGAGCGTTTAGCGCGAGCTGAAAATTTTCCATATTCAGCACTTTTCTGTAATCATGACCAGGAGGAAGGTCCATAGGCGGGGGTTACCTTGTTTCAATGGAACCTCGCCTTTTGTCAACAGCAAATAAGAAAAAGAAAGAAAGAAATAAAGAAAGAAAGGAAGGAAAGAAGGAAGGAAGAAAGAAAGAAAGAGAGAAAGAAAGAAAGTTCACTCTTCACGTTCGCAATACTGACATCAGACATATATATTATCCTTTGTGTTTAAAATATAGAAAAAAAAAATAATCAGCCCGCGATTCGCGCTCGCATATACACTTAAGTTAGATCTTGTTTAAAAAAAGTACATAAAGTGCTGAGAATGTCTTATTATTAGGTCTGAGTCGCCAAAGATTTCACCTCCCGCTTCGCGCAGGTATACCGAGGTACGTTCTTTATTTAAAAAAAAATATGCTAAAACGATCCGGTTTTAAGGTAGGAATGTCAAACATTTCACCCTGCGCTTCGCGCTTGCATAAAATGTTAGATACCATTCCTGATCAAGCCATGAATTACAAACAGAGCTTAAAATCAAGTTTTATGTCAGAATATGAATAGGAATCTCAGCTCGATCTTCGGGCTCGCATATAGATACCCATAAGGATTTTGGTATCATTTATAAATTGAATTTAGAGAAATTATCAATTTCAGATTAATTGAAATACTTAATATGACTACAATAACGTTTATATATAATCACTGATGCAATGATATGCACATTACAGATATGATTGCCTTGTAGTATTTTCTTTCCTTTGGAAGGTTTCGTGTGTTTATTTTTTCGCTTTGGTTTTGCTTTCAGGTGGCATTTTGATCTGGCTGGCAAATAAAAGATCGACTACAACTGAATCTTGGAGTCTTGACTAATCATTCCTGTCCTACCCACGACAATACTTTACCCAAGTTGTAGGTGCCGATGGAGGAAAATGTGCATGAAAATTAGTTCGACACTCTTATTGGGAAAAACTGAATCCGAAACTACAAAAGGTCCACTCTTTAATAATTTAGAACCCCCTCGTAAGAAACCCAGACTACGGGCCAGGGAGTCGTATCTTGATAAACAAAATAATGAAAATTCGAATTTTAAGATGTAGACTTTGAACCCGTGAGCTCTCGGCCGTAGAAAAGGAGAGAGCACCTTTCGCAATACACTGCCCTGTTATTTTCCCATAATAATATTGATATAGAGTAAAGTACGAAGTCGACATTTCACGGGAGGTGTCTCATGATAAAAATTACAACAATTTCCAGTGTGCACCTGACTCCCTTTTTTGTATTACAATGCGATGGGGAAAGGAGGGTATCTTCACTGACTCAGACAGCCGATGTACACGCCTAAAGTGAAAAAAGGTTTCACAATTGACACAATTTGCAGAGGGGAGTCTACATACTTTTCATTCCTATAATGAAAATGAAATATATGAGGCGTTATGACCATATGAAATCTGCTGATCATTGTTTGTTTTAGAGCCCATTTATGTACCAGCATGCCCCCCCCCCCCCTCTTGAGTATACAAAGGACATTCGCCCTTTGTACCCCCATAACACCGCCTCTCAATTCAACTCTCATAACCTCAGTGGGCAACAGGAGTTAACCTGCCTAAGACAGCGACAGTCAAGTTATTGGCATCGGATTGTTTTCAACTCTTGAAGCAGCTAGCCATAATCGTTCGTTTTCAAGGTGAGTATTCATAATTACGAAGTTTTCAAGAATCCTTTGGTACATGATTTGCTATTTGACGGGGGGGAAGGGGAGGGGTGGGGTGATTGATAATGTTCGTATATGAATAAGGTCTTTAAAAAAGGGCCCTATAAGCAATAAATTGCAATGATCTTTTCGTACCGTACACAAGTGTCATGTCATGTTTCCCCACCCCAAACACTGTATCATATACTTCATTTTCGTGATAACGTGGATGTAGGCCCTCTATTCCAACGCAGCATGTACAGAATGCTGCCCAAAAGTGCAATCCCCCCTCCCCCGATATTTGGTAATTTTTGACACCCATTTGAATGTGAAACGGGTCCCTTAGCATAAAAGTTACTATTATGATAACTTTGCCATCCAATGGTAACTACCATGGTAACGATACTCAACAGCCAATCAAAATCAAGGATTCCATGCAAGTTACCATTGCATGGCAAAGTAACAATAATGGTAAATTTTATGAAAATTAAATGTCCCTTGTCGTGAAAACTACCACTTGTACGTGTAGACGAAAATGGTGTCCAAGTTGTAACGACAGTGGATGGATGGATGGATGGATGGATGGATGGATGGATAGATAGATAGATAAACAGATAGATAGATAGATAAGGGATAGATAGATTAGATAGATAAATAGAGGCAATAAATGGAGAAATTAATCTATGAAAAATGAATGAATTGAATAAATATGTAAAAAAACAAGAGAAATAAACAAATGAAAATTATAAAAATAGAATATAAACAATTTTTAATTTAATTTCTATCCAGAATCTCCGTCTTTTAAAGACAAAACCATGGAACTTATCAAGAAGCGTCTTGAGGAGAATGGCATCACTTCGGTGCGTTTTGAGCAATCCGATATGTACGGGATCCCACACTGCAGAGCTATTCCAACCAGGCATTTTGAGAAGATGGCAACTAGAGGAATAAACATCTCTATGGGTTACATGGCTTATGATCCCAGGGGGCATGTCTTCCCGAATAGTGGATATGGCGAGGAAATTCACTACTCTGATTGTCTTGCCTTTCCAGATCTGGATACCTTTCAGATATTGCCTTGGTGTACGAAGACAGCAAGGGTCTTGATCGAAGGTGTCCATGAAGGGGAGAAGGTACCTGTCTATCCAAGGGTTGTAGCCAGGAAGCAGTTAGAAAGGTTGGAGAAACACGGGCTGTCGCTTTGGTCGGCTCACGAACACGAGTTCTTTGTAGTCAAAGAAGGCACCATGGAATCTTTACACGGATATACAAATTCCACAGCAGTCATTCCTATGGCAGCTTACGAACCATTCTTCCAGCAGATACTTAATGACCTGCCTCCGGCTGGTGTCGATATTGAGTGCTACGGGGTTGAAGCTGCTATGGGACAACTGGAAATCACCTACCGCCCGGAGTTCGGGATCAAGGCTGCAGACACTGCTCACACCTACAAGATTGGTATCAAAGAAATTGCTCAGAAGCAAGGATTGGTGGCATCATTTATGACAAAGCCTTTTCCTGGAAGATCTAGCTGTTCGGCTCACTACTGTCATTCCCTCTGGGACGTAGCTGGGAAGGTGCCAATGCTGTACGATGCTGGAAGCCCGACTGGTTTATCAGAGATTGGCCAACACTGGGTGGCAGGACTCATGGCTCACGCCAGAGCAATAGCTGTGTTGATGGCACCAACGACCAATTGCCTCAAGAGATTCAAACGCTATTCATTCGCACCCTGGAACGCCACATGGGGTCCGGATAACAGAACCTGCGCCTTTCGCGTTAAAACGAATGGTGGGAGTGGCACATACATCGAAAACCGGCTGGGAGCAAGTGGTTGTAGTCCTTACATTAGCATGGCTGCAACAATTGCTGCTGGATTAGATGGAGTCATCACTAAACTTCCACTTCCAGAAGGGATCGACGGACCAGGGGATGCATACAAGGATAAATATATTCCACCTGGGACACAGAAACTCCCAGACAACATGGAAGAAGCAATTGAAGCCTTGCTGGCCGATGCTGCGATAACAGATGCCCTTGGACCAGAATTCATCAAGTGTTTTGTTGCTTCTAAAAGGCACGATATGAAACTTGAAAGGGAGGCAATATCGAAGGGAACTGTTGAGGAATGGGAAAGGGATTATTTCTTTCACATCATGTAAGAGAAAAGGGATTGGTACGCCTGTCATGCCCGTTGATTCAAGTCTTAATAGTCTTTGAAACCATACTTTACTTTACCTCTGGGAGCCAATAAAATTTGACCATTGATTTGTGTTAGGACCTGAAAAATGTTGTCAAGTGTTCTATGGCCGGGATCGAGTTGCCCGAGGGCACCCTTTAAAATGTTACTTTGTTGGAATAAATTTACCATCAACTAATCCATTGAAAGAGGTAATCTAAGACGTCTGGGGATGTACAATACAACACAACTAGATAGAATATTACTTCTCAAGAAAAAAAAAAGCTATAAGAACAATTTTTCAAACACACTTTAGATCACATACTGATATCTTATTTTTTTTTTAAATAACATTCTTAAACTAATCTTAAATTAATCTTAAAGCAATATATCTTTTCGGTGCCGGGTAAATATGGCAGAGGTAAAAATGGCAGAGGTAAAAATGGCAGAGGTAAAAATGGCAGAGGTGAAAATGGCAGAAGTAAAAATGGCAGAGGTAATAATGGCAGAGGTAAAAATGGCAGAGGTAAAAAATGGCAGAGGTAATAATGGCAGAGGTAATAAAGGCAGAGGTAAAAATGGCAGAGGTAAAAATGGCAGAGGTGAAAATGGCAGAAGTAAAAATGGCAGAGGTAATAATGGCAGAGGTAAAAATGGCAGAGGTAAAAAATGGCAGAGGTAATAATGGCAGAGGTAATAAAGGCAGAGGTAAAAATGGCAGAGGTAAAAACGGCAGAGATAAAAAGAGCAGAGGCATAAATGACGAGAGGTAAAAATGGAAGATGTGATAATGGCAGAGGTAAAAATGGCCAAGGTACACTATTAGAAGAAACAGTAGATTCTACAGAAGAAAAATTAAAAAAACAGGTTTTACAGAAAAAAAACGAATAATTTTGTAGATTATAATAACAGGATAATTTTCCACAATTTTTCTACAATTTTACAGAACAGATATGTTTTTTTATGTGGAAAACAGTTTTATTATGATTAATTTGTAAGGGTACATGCACAAAATACCAATTTTCTGTAATTTTACACAAATGCATGCATGTAGGATTACACAGTGCAGTATAATTACACGTGTTCTCCAGACTCTGTTGCATTAATTTTTCATTTTTAAGTATAAATATTCTAATAGTGTAAAAAATGACGGAGTTGAAAATGGCAAAGGTAAAGATGGCATAGGCAAAAATGAAAGAGGTATGGGGTGCTGGTTTGTTAAAAAGCCGAGAAAAAAAAAAGTTTTCACTCTAAAATCAAAGGGGATTTGGTTAAGGGGGAAAATGACACAAAAATTGTTTCAACTAAGTAAAGTTCTTTTGGGTCAGAAAAAGAATTACAACAAAAATAATAATAATCAGATAATAAACAATGTTTTTTCTTCTGTTTGAAAACTAACAGAGATTTGTATCAAATCCCTACATTTTAGCATACCAACATAATTACCAAGAGGGTGCTGCTTATGGTGTACAAAATACCCAACAGCACTTCCGCTTCCAAGGGTTATGACCATCAAGCCGTTTATATCACATTGGATGCAGTGGTAAAGAAGGTTCAGTGTCTTCTTTTATGCAAAGAATCTGAACCAGACGGCCCCCTCGATTGACCCCACATTGGTTTACCAGTCAAAACAAGATTATTATTGATTTTCATAATCAGTTACATATTTAGGGCCAAGCCTGGAAAAGCATGCTTATTGTCATTCAAATATTAAAAAAAAATAGTACAGACGACGGACGACATTACAAATAAGGACATAATATTTAACCACAATCATTCGTGACAATTTCAACGTCTAAGCTTTTCCCGCTATGTTCTCTATGTTTTTTCCCACCCCCTAGCCCTCTTGATCTCTCCACCTCTCTTCCCAAAAGGAAAAACCAGTTAGACCAATATTTTTTTTACTGGTTTCCAGTATAATTTTACTTGTTTCCAGTATATTTTTACTAGGCCAGTTGATTTTTAACTGGACCAGTAAAAATCAATTGGAGACCAGTTCCAACAATTGCATTCCAGTTGAAGCAATTAGTAATACCAGTTAAATTGTTTTTCATTAAACAGGTATTACTGGTCCAAGAAATGGTTTCCAGTATATGTTTACTGGACCAATTGATTTTTAACTGGACCAGTAAAAATGAACTTGAGACCAATTCAAACAATTGCATTTAGGTTCGAATTTGCGGAGATATGATAAAACAAAATTAAAATGTTTTATAAAGGATGTCCTTTTTGCCCCAACACTTCGTGTTTAGAGTCCGATTTGCGCGAGGTGTAGAAGATGGGGTCGTACTAAACCAAATAAGGTAAAGCCGACATACGAAGGACCCGTCACAATAAAACATTCCTGTGCTTGTTTAGGGGTTCATTTCAAGGAATATTTGCCAAGAGTATCGTTTTGTTACCAATACTTGTTAAGGGTAGGGTTTCACACGCCTATACTTGTTAAGGGGTGCATTATCAGAATATGAAAATTACGTGTTTAGGGTGCTTTTCGAGATCCCAGGGTCGCGCATGGTATCCACTCGTGAATGGAAGTGCCCCCCCCCCCCCCGGGACACAAGTATGTTACATGTTCGGTCATTTTCATTTCACTATCAAAAACAACTCCTAAATCCTTAATGGTTGAAGATAATGGAATATCTATGTCTTAAAAGAAAAAGAAAGGTCGAGGAACCGATTAAGGTGTGTAGGAGATGCAGCAACAAAGAACTCTTTTTTACAAGAATTCAATTTCAATTTATTATCAACAAGCATGAAATGCGAAAATAAGGGCAGGCTGCATCTCGTGGCTTGGTAGGATCTAAAGTGAACATCTGAATGTCATCGGCATAAACATGTACTGAATTGAGGGCCGACTCAAATTCCCTTATTTTGGGGCAAAACAATTATATGCACACCTCAGTGAACTGCAAATGAGACAGTCGATGATGTCCCCCACTCACTATTCCTTTTGTTTTTTATTGTTTGAATTATACAATATTTTATTTTTTTACAGATAATTTACGACAATAATGACCAACTTGCTTGAGCCATATAAAATATATTAAACAATGCTGCACTCTTAAAACAAATCAGTCAAATTGACTAGACCAGTAGTCAGCTGGGAGCAACTGATATGGCGATCACTGATATTCACATTTCTGACATATATTCTAGTGAGAAATAACTCTGTTCTAGTAAAATATGACTAGAAAATAGTCAAATATGACTAGAATAACAGTTGCACCCAGCTGACCCTATTAACTTCTCATTTTTGACTGATTTGTTTTAAGAGTGTAATTCCACATGTTCAGGGAGGAATAATCGTTGTTTCACTTGACATTTAGGAGAAAATTAGAATATTTCATATAAAAAATACTAAAGAAATAGTGAGTGGATGATGTCATCAGTTCCCTTATTTCCATACTGACCGGGATATGCATATAGATGTTTTGTGAAATTAAGAGAAACTTTAAAACGTCGTAACTTTCTTAGTTTACATCCGATTTATATGAAATTTTCAGTGTTATGCTTGTTTGATTTTTCTCTTTTTATTCACATCAAAGTTTTGTTGGGGTGGATTTGTCCTTTAAGATGTAGACTTTGAACTTGTGAGCTCTTGACCCTAGAAAAGGATAGAACACCTTCCGCAACACACTACCCTGTTATTTGCCCATAATAACATTGATACAGAGCAAAGTACGAAGTCGACATTTCATGGGAGATGTTTCATGATGAAAATTACAATAAATTCCAGTGTACACATGACTTCCTTTTTTTATTACAATGCGATGGGAAAAGGGGGTTAATCTTCACTGACAGCCGATGTACGTGCCTGAAGTGAAAAAGGTTGACAATTGACAATAAGAGTCTACATACTTTTTATTCCTATCATAAAGATAAAATATATCTTAGATCATTTTTACCAGCATGCCCCCCCCCTCTTGAATATACATGTACAAAGGACTATTCGCCCTTTGTACCCCAATGACACCGCCTCTGAATTCAACTCTTTTAACCTAAGGGGGCAATGTGTTATTCTCTAATAGGAGGTGATATGCCTAAAACAGTCAAGTTATAAGCATTGATCAGGTGGATTTGAACCAGCTAGCCATCATCGTTCGTTTTCAAGGTGAGTATTCATAATTACAAAGTTTTCAAGAATCCTTTGATACAGGGAGTGCTAATCGAGGGAGGGGGGGGGGGGTTGGGATGCTCGTAGTATATACTAGTATAAATAAGGACTAAAAAAACCTCAGGTAGTTATATTACGTGGAATGCTCATATCAACAATACATGCAAAACTGTGTCAAGAAATATTGGAGTCATCAATAAGCTTAAAAACGTTCTTCTAGCACAGGCGCTTTCCATTGTGCATTAATTCTACCATATCTTGATTATGGAATTCTGGCATGGGGTAATGCCTCTCAAACGAGACTAAATAAAGTCTTGCTACTTCAGGAAAAAGTACTGAGAATAATATGCAATATGTCCTTTAGAGCTCATACGGATGAATTGTTTCGTCAGAAACGTATCCTTAAAGTCAATGACCTGCATACAGGTCATTGACCGATTTAAAGTACTCATCAAAAAATTTCTTCTGAATTCTTATTGATTCAATCAAATATTTGTGAACTTCATACTTATCCACGGTCAATATTTAATTTTGTATATAGTGTATATACATTTGTGTTGCAGTGTTTATATCTATATAATTTTATAGAATTTTGCTGATTATTTTACTCTATTTGTATCATATTACCCTTGTATATAGTTTTGATAAGGGGTCTACATTTTACAATTAGGCCCCTCCACTTTTTTTTCATTTCATTGCTACGTTTCAATCCTGCATATGTTATGCATTTTTTTTTATTGTAAACATGATTTATTACGAAATGTACTTTAATGATTGTTGAATATGAATATATTAATAGATAAATAAATATTGTTTTGACCTTTTCATGCTATAGTTATACTTTCTCAAAATACTTTATTTTCATGATAGGGTGAATATACTATTCCAATGCAAGCAGCATGGACGAAGGCTGCTAAAAGGTATATACCCCCCTCCCCGACTTTTTGGTAATGATCTTGACACCCATTTGGATATACCATTGCATAAAAGTTACTATTATTTTAGTTCTGTCATCCAATGGTAACTGCCTTGGTAACCATACTCAACATCTAATCAAAATCAAGGATTTCATGCAAGTTACCGTTGCAAGGCAAAGTCATCAAAATGGTAACTTTTATGAATATGGTATCTGGTCGTGAAAACTACCACTTGTACGTGTAGACGAACATTGTGCCCAATTTGTAACGACAGTGGATGAATGGATAGGTAGATAGTTATTAGATAGATAGATAATAATATAGGCAATTTATATTGCGCACATATCCACCTTGTTAGGTGCTCGAGGCGCTCCTATATATTATTACCCGGATAAGCTAACCGTTCATATATAGCGCACACAGCTTTTTAAGGAATTACTTCCTACCGGTACCCATTTACCTCACCTGGGTTGAGTGCAGCACACTGTGGATCAGTTTCTTGCTGAAGGAAATTACACCATGGCTGGGATTCGAACCCACGACCCTCTGTTTTAAAGTCCGAAGACTAATCCACTGGGCCACAACGCTCCATATAGATGAATATGGAGGAATGGATGAATTAATCTTATATGAAAGAAATACATGAATAAATCTATAAAAATGTAAAAAAAAATAATTGAAATGTAAAAATTTAACAAAAAAATAAAGAATAATATCTCCGATTTGATTTTTATCCAGAATCTCCGTCTTTAAAAGACAAAACCATGGAACTTATCAAGAAGCGTCTTGAGGAGAATGGCATCACTTCGGTGCGTTTTGAGCAATCCGATATGTACGGGATCCCACACTGCAGAGCTATTCCAACAAGGCATTTTGAGAAGATGGCAACTAGAGGAATAAACATCTCTATGGGTTACATGGCTTATGATCCAAGGGGGCGTATCGCCCCGAATAGTGGGTATGGCGAGGAAATTCACTACTCTGATTGTCTGGCTTTTCCAGATCTGGATACCTTTCAGATATTGCCTTGGTGTACGAAGACAGCAAGGGTCTTGATCGAAGGTGTCCATGAAGGGGAGAAGGTACCTGTCTATCCAAGGGTTGTAGCCAGGAAGCAGTTAGAAAGGTTGGAGAAACACGGGCTGTCGCTTTGGTCGGCTCACGAACACGAGTTCTTTGTAGTCAAAGAAGGCACCATGGAATCTTTACACGGATATACAAATTCCACAGCAGTCATTCCAATGGCAGCTTACGAACCATTCTTCCAGCAGATACTCAATGACCTGCCTCCGGCTGGTGTCGATATTGAGTGCTACGGGGTTGAAGCTGATATGGGACAACTGGAAATCACCTACCGCCCGGAGTTCGGGATCAAGGCTGCAGACACTGCTCACACCTACAAGATTGGTATCAAAGAAATTGCTCAGAAGCAAGGATTGGTGGCATCATTTATGACGAAGCCTTTTCCGGAAAGATCTAGCTGTTCGGCTCACTACTGTCATTCCCTCTGGGACGTAGCTGGGAAGGTGCCAATGCTTTACGATGCTGGAAGCCCGACTGGATTATCGGAGGTTGGCCAACACTGGGTGGCAGGACTCATGGCTCACGCCAGAGCAATAGCTGTGTTGATGGCACCAACGACCAATTGCCTCAAGAGATTCAAACGCTATTCAGTCGCACCCTGGAACGCCACATGGGGTCCGGATAACAGAACCTGCGCCTTTCGCGTTAAAACGAATGGTGGGAGTGGCACATACATCGAAAACCGGCTGGGAGCAAGTGGTTGTAGTCCTTACATTAGCATGGCTGCAACAATTGCTGCTGGATTAGATGGAGTCATCAATAAACTTCCACTTCCAGAAGGGATCGACGGACCAGGTGATGCATACAAGGATGAACATATTCCACCCGGGACACAGAAACTCCCAGACAACATGGAAGAAGCAATTGAAGCCTTGCTGGCCGATGCTGCGATAACAGATGCCCTTGGACCAGAATTCATCAAGTGTTTTGTTGCTTCTAAAAGGCACGATATGAAACTTGAAAAGGAAGCAATATCAAAGGGAACTGTTGAGGAATGGGAAAGGGATTATTTCTTTCACATCATGTAAGAGAAAAGGGATTGGTACGCCTGTCATGCCCGTTGATTCAAGTTTTAATAGTCTTTGACACCATACTTTACTTTACCTCTGGGAGCCAATAAAATTTGACCATTGATTTGTGTTAGGACCTGAAAAATGTTGTCAAGTGTTCCTTAGTCGGGATCGAGTTGTTCCCAGGGCACCATCGAAATGCCCCTTGGTGGAAATTAATTTACCACCAACTTATCCATTGAAAGAGGTAATTTAAGAAGTCTAAGTATTACTACCCCCCCCCCAAAAAAAAGGGGGGGGGGAGGTGGAAACGGGCTAGGTGGTAGGAAAGGGGTAGACGACGCCCCTCCAAAAGCGCAACGCCGGTATGATTCAACTGAAAAACATTATAGCATTAACGTTTCGTCATATCTTGACCACTAATGCCCTTATCAAACATTGTTTGGTGCCGCCTTGTCTAATATTTGTATCCTCTACATTAATCACTAAAAAACAGTCCTAATTGAGTCCCTTTTCACGTTACTATATTAGAATTTCGGCTCGCGGTTCGCGCTCGCATTGTTTAGTTGGATACTTACCTCTTTTTTATGATTATACAATCTCCTCAGAATCTTCAGGTCTAAGGACATAAAATATCAAAGAATTTGAGCTCGCGCTTCGCGCTCACATGCCTTATCTTGTTTATAACAATGAAAACTAACATATGCTTCAAACTTCAGTCTTTAGTTAGGACTACCCCCCGAAAAACCTCCCCAAAAAATCAGATTACAGCGGCCAAGCGAGAATAATGTTGATGAAAATATTTTTCGGCCCCCCTATTGGCCAATCCGCTCCTGGAAGGTCTATTCCACTCCAGAAAAAATGTCGCTTTGAATAGAGAAACTGAAACTAACATATACTCTCTTCGTTCTACTGCTGCTCCTTCCTATGTAATTCCAAAGTCCAGAAAACAGGTCGGTTTCAACTCCTTTCAATCTCCCCCCTCCCCCCCTAGTCTAGATTCTAGACGTCGGTGTACTTGTTATTTCTCTCCATTTGCTTTATTCTCCATCCCCTGCGCGCCTTCCCCAGTGATCGCGCTATCCCTCTTTCACGGTAGGAAATCGTGCGGCTGTTTTCATTTCGGGCGTAGAGGTCGAAGATTGTGTTATGGTGTCAAGCGCGTAAAACATTCCCCATAGACTTGTGTGTTAAAATGGCACTTTTGAAAATTAATAAAAAAATAAATGTGAAATTAGAGGGTGGAGTGTTTACTACCATTGGATAGGATATATATCTGGCATTCCATATCTGACCAGGAAAGGGTAGCGTAGCCAGCTCATTTTAAAAATAAATTGCCATTTATGAAGATAACTATGAATGGATCAAATTCATCGACTCAAACAGTAAAATAGCCCTAATTAGTCCGCCAGTCAAAAAAAAATAGTTCCAAGCCACTTTTTTATCTTCCCATTTTGGACGAAGGAAGTTCAGTAGTTACCATGTCTAGATTCAGTGTTAGATTTTGAATCATATTCATACAGTTTTGTCAATCAGCAACATCATATTGAAAACAATTCGAATGGGTTGGGTCGAACGGATATCTTGAGCCCTCCTGATGTAATTAGGCTCATGGCACCTTATTGATCAACAACTTAACTGAAAAGTAGAACAGTCCTGGAAAAGGACTACCCCCCCCCCGTCTTTGGAACAAGCTTCCTCCATCTCTTCGAAACCTCTTTTCTCTTAACCTCTTCAAAAACATCTCTAAACACACTTATATAACCATATAAACCTTAACTTGCAATCAACAGCGCTTTGTATCCTCTGGAAAAAGCGCTATATAAATCCAATTATCATTATTATTATCATAACGCTGAAAATTTCATCACAATTTAAAATAAGAGGGTTCGTGTTGTGAGTACCCTTTCCATGGCTTGGAACCATTTCCCACCTGACACAGTGAACAGCACATGATTCACTCGAGGTGTTCAAGGGGAAGTTCACCCTGAAAAAAACTTTCTTGTAAAAATAGCAGAAAAATAGTAAAAAATATTGGTGAAGGTTTGAGGAAAATCCGTTAAAGAGTAAGAAAGTTATTAGAGTTCAAAGTTTTGGATTTGTGACGTCATAAACGAGCAGCTGTCCCATGTTATATGTAATATAAAATGCATTAATTTCAAATTTTGTATGGTTCCTGATGACTTAATTTTGTTTTCTTTTCATGATCGGGTGTGAAACGATTTGTTTATTGATATACAAAAGTTACAATGAAAACCATTTTCAATTTTCTGAGAAAATGACATTTCATTGATTTTTTACCATTCGCTATGTATGAATGCTGCTCACATATGACGTCACAAATCAAATAATTGAAATTCTAATAACTTTTTAATTATTTGATGAATTTTTCTCAAGCCTTCGGCAATATTTTTCATTAATTTTTCTGTTATTTTTACAATAAACTTTTTGTCAGGGTGAACTTCCCCTTTAAAGTCGAAGATCGAAAAAAGCCCACCTACGATGCGATATAGCTATCAAAGCGCACATTCATACCAAGTGATCCAGCAGTGTACATCCAGATCCAGACATTTTAAAATTTTGCTTATTTTGGGGCAAAACAATGATATGCAAAATGTTGTATTCAGAATTTAGTAGCTACCTTTCTGTAATAATCTTCACCACCTCTATTGTGTTTGTGCACATGCCTAGCATGATCATTTCTGAACTTGGTTAGAGATTCCAATCCTACAGGCCAGGGGCGGAAATCTCTCCCAAAAGGTAGGGGGACAGGGGTCTGGAAAATTTGACAAGCAAAAAAAAAAGGTCATCTCGTCCGAAAACGCACGTTTTATTCACATTTTGAGTGATATATTTCTCAGTATCACCAAAGACCAAAAATAGTAGGGGGACATTTGATATTGTGTCCCCCCTACTATTCTGAGTAGGGGGGACACGTCCCCCCTGGGATTTCCGCCCATGCTGTAGGCTGTGCACGCTTGATTTGATATCCAGATATGATCTGGGAGTCTGCCATTAAACTTATTTGCAACTAGACCTATTTTCTCTGCCTTACTTTCAGTTACTGTACATATATATTAGTTCAAGAATCCACAATACAACACACAACTCAGTGAAATGCGAATGAGACAGTCGATGATGCCCCCAACTCACTATTTCTTTTTTTTTTTATTATTGTTTACATTATACAATATTTTACAGATTTGACAATAAGGACCATCTTGCTTGAAACATACAGTATTTAACAATGCTAATTCCACATGTTCAGGGAGGAATTAATCGTTGTTTCACTTGACATTTAAGGAGAAAATGAGAATATTTCATATAACAAAATACATAAGAAAGAGTGAGTGGATGATGTCATCGGTTCCCTCATTTCCACACTGACTGGAATGTGCATAACTGTTTTGTGAAATTAAGCGAAACTTTAAAATGTCGTAACTTTCTTATTTTACATTCGATTTATGTGAAAGTTTCAGTGTTATGCTTGCTTGATTTTTTTCTTTTTATTCACATCAAATTTTTGTTGGGGTGGACTTGTCCTTTAAGATGTAGTCTTTGAACCTGTAAGTTCTTGACCCTAGAAAAAAAGAGAGCACATTTCGCAAAAGACTGCACTGTTGTTTCCCGATATTAAAGTCGACATTTCCTGGCAGATGTTTCCACAATTTCCAGTGTGTACATTATTTCCTTTTTTTGTATTACAATGCGATGGGGAAAATCCAGGGGTTAATCTTCACTGACAGCCAATTGTAGTATTGTACGAACCTTAAGTGAAAAAGGTTTCACAATTATTGACAAAATTTGCAAAGAAGATTCTACATACTTTTCATTCCTATCATAAACATGAAATATATGAGGCGTTATGACAATATGAGATCTGATGATGATTATTTGCTTTAGAGTCCATTTTGAAACTCAATGTACCAGCATGCATGCCCCACCCCTTATGCCCCATAACACCGCCTCTGAATTCAACTCTTTTAACCGAAGTGAGCAATGTGTTGTACAACTACTTCTCTAACATGTCTAATAGGAGGTCACTTGACAAAGTGGCATTCAGGTTCTTAGCATCAGGTGGTTTTTACATTCTTGAAGCAGCTGTCTATAGCCAGAGTCGTTTATTTTCAAGGTGAGTATTCATAATGACAAAGTTTTCAAGAATCCTTTGATATAGGATTGCTAGTCATGGGGGGGGGGGGATGCTCGTATATGAGTAAGGAATTTTAAAAAGGAACCTATAAGCAATTATATTGCGTTGATCTTTTTGTACCGTACACAAGTGCTATATTTTCATGGTTACACTTCGTAATTCCGAAGCTTCGTAATTCCGAAGGTTCGTTATTCCGAAGGTTCGTAATTCCGAAACACGTAAATTGCCTATACCTCGATGTTCGTTAATCCGAAAACAAAAAGGGTTCGTTAATCCGAACATTTGTGGCGTTATTCCGACGGTTCGTTATTCCGAAGGTTCGATAATCCGAAAACGAAATAAGGTTCGTTGTTCCGAAGGTTCGTTAATCCGAAAACGAAATAAGGTTTGTTGTTCCGAAGGTTCGTTAATCCGAAAACGAAATAAGGTTCGTTGTTCCGATGGTTCGTTAATCCGAAAACGAAATAAGGTTCGTTAATCCGAAAACAAAATTTAATCCGAAAAATTAAAACCGGGAAAGCAGAGGCAGGGGGCGGGGGACACTGTTGTCGTTCAATTGTTATGAGGATGGGAAGGCAAGGGCGGCCGAACGAATTTTCGTTTGGGGGGTAAAGCCAAAAAATGAAACTCATACGTCAAAATGGGCACTTTGGTGATATTTTCACCTTAAGATTATCATCTGCTTGAAGTCATTGTGTGTTTGATAGTAATTAAGTAGAGAAAAACTTGTTTGAAGTGACTTCTTATTATGGCAAAATGTATATTTAGGCTTTATTTTTCGGAAGAGAGTGTAATGAGCGAGCGGCTTGGTAAAACAATTTCAAAGGTAAAGTTGTAAAACGTTTTTTGGGGTCAATTATTCTTAAAATGGCATTATTGAGAGCAGTGGCGTAACTTCGGGGGGGGGGGGGGCACGTGCCCCCAATCGGCTGCCCCCCCCCCCCCGAGGGAAAAGGAGAATAAGATGGACAAAGAAAGAGAAACGTAGCCGGGAAGAAGGAATTATTGTATTTGATATATTATGTTATATTATATTATATTATATTATATCACATAAGAAATATTTTTCATAACTTTATGAAACATAATTGGCTTAGGGCGTATATAGAGGGCTAAGGTGTTCATCATTTCTGGTGCTTGCATAGTCTGAGTAATGAGGTAATCCTATTGTACTAGAACATCCCGTTTTCAAGTCAATATACACCAAATATATTTCCTCGCACTTCGAGTATAAAATGATTGTTTTATGTAGTTACATGCTTTTTTAATGACTATTTCAAGGTCTGAATATCAAACATTTCCTGTCCGTGTTTGCGTTCGCATTAGTGGACACATCGAGATGTCTGTTCTTCATATAAAAAGAATCAGTTCGCGCTTCTCGCTCGCATCATTTTGGTTAGTGAAATATGTATGGTCTTAGTGAATTCCTACAAACAAGCCTTAGAATGCCCCTCTTCAGGTCTGAATTTCAAAAATTTTCAGCTCGCGCTTCGCGCTCGCAGTATTTGATTAGTCAGATATGTATCATGTTCATGATTACAATGACTACGAAAGGTGTTTCATGCATGGGTTAGGTGTAATTCTAACAAAATCAGCAAGCGCTTGCATGGCGCTCGCATTAAATGACTATGGTTAGATATGTATGCTCTTTATGAATTCCCTAAAACAGTCCTTAAAATGTCCCTTTTTCGGGTTAATATATACAAAAATAATCAGCTCGCGCTTCGCGCTTGCATTGTTTGTTTTGTGAGAGAGGTACGTATCATTATTACAAAACTTTGGTTATATCCTTTTCTTAGGTCTGAATATTAAAAAAATTCAGCTCGCGCTTCGCGCTCGCATTATTTGATAATTGAGATACATATCCGTTTAATGGTACCGTCCTTTAAATGTCTCTATTAGGTCAGTATACCTGGCAAATGAGCGCGCTTCGCGCGCACACTAAGTGACTCAACATTTTTGCTGGTGCCCCCATGCCATGACCCACGGTACGCCACTGATTGCGAGGTGTTGCAAGCATGAATCACAAGCTAAAGCTTTAGGGTATTCAAATAAAAAATGAAAATAAGTTTTTAAAAACCAAACAGATTTCTGCTGTCATTAAAAAGAGGTGCATCTAACTAAAGAATTAACACGAGCGCAAAACGCGAGCTTAAACATACTGACCAGAAAAGGAATCTGTTAGAAAGCATTTAGTGACCGCTTTATGATGCATATTTCACCAATCGAATGAGAGTGCGAAGCGCAAGCTGAAAATTTGTAATATTCCAGCCTGAAAATTTAACTTAACTTGTATACTTTAAAAAGAGTATGTTATTTCGAAAAAAAACTTGAAAAACGGCATATTTATTTTTGAAAAAGGAACTTTCCCATTTTGGAAAATATTCATTTCCCTGTTTTTTTATTTCATTTTTAGGGTGCAGGTGCCCCCTGCCTCCCTAACAGCGGATCCAACTCTCGTCAAATAGGGGGGGAGGCAATTTTTTTTTTCAGCCATATTTTCCTCGATCGGCAGCTTAAAGAGAAATTCCAGTAGTTGCAGTAAACACTGATTTCATGAGAAAGTCTATAAAACAAGGCTTAATTGTCAGTATATCGTCGAGGATCTAGATCTGGTACAGTTACATTAACTGAACTTTGTGAAATCTTGAAATCTACGCTGAAAAATGTTCACACCGAAAATCCCCAACACAGATAAGCGCACGTGGGACAATGTATAATTATTGCTTAGGGCGTCGGGCCCGACGCTCTACCCGAATCCCCGGGGGGGGGGGGGGGCACTTCCATTCACGAGTGGATACCATGCGCGACCATGAAGTCTCAAAAAGCACCCTAAACACGTAATTTCCATATTCTGAAAATGCACCCCTTAACAAGTATTGGCGTGTGAAACCATACCCTTAACAAGTATTGAAAACAAAACGATACTCTTGGCAATATTCCCTGAAATGAACCCCTAAACAAGTACAGGAATGTTTTATTGTTACGGGTCCTTCGGTCCTCGGCTTTACCTTATTTGGTTTAGTACGACCCCACCTTCTGCACCTCGCGCAAATCGGACTCTAAACACGAAGTGTTGGGGCAAAAAAGACATCCTTTATAAATTTAATTTTGTTTTATCATCCCCGCAAATTCGACCCTAAACACGTAATTTTCCTTGCGAAATAGATACCCCTTTTCATTATTGTTGTGTTTTTGACACCCTTATCACGTTACGTACGTAACGTGCCCTATCGTGAAAAAACCCCATCCTTTTTACGTGTTTTTTTTGGTCGCGCATGGTATCCACTCGTCAATGTAAGTGCCCCCCCGGACCCGAATCCTGTGCTTATTTGCTGATTTCTCAGCAATTACACAATTTCGTCCAGAATCCTTTGGCACATGCATTTTATTTATACAAACAGACACTTAAGTGGTCATTTCATTGGATTCTGTACGAACTTATTTTGATATCGTTACCAAAACTAGCATTTACTTTTAAAGTAGATTTTTGTTTGCTTCTTTGAAAGGGTAGTCCTAACAGTCAATAATTAGCTTTATACTTATAAAATAAAGTAAATTATGTAATAACATGATAAACCCTTTTTAAATAATGCGAGCGCGAGCTATATTTTTTTAATATGATGGGCAATATATGTTTGTGATCTTCAAAACGAGATGCCTATGTAACTAAATTTAGATAATAACTGCGAGCGAGAAGCGCGAACAGAAATTTTAAATATATAAAGCTCTGACCTGATCTAAAGGGGACATTTAAAGAACTTTTTGCAGTTAGCCATGAAGACGATGCGTGTTTCAACCAGTGGCGGCGGAACGTATTTTCCTTTTGGGGGGAGGGGGCAAAGCCAAAAAGGGGCCAATAGGGGCAATTTGGTGCAAACGGATATTTTCACCATGCAATTATCATCTGTGTAAAAATGTTGTGTGTTTTGTAGTAATTAAATCGAGCAATTTTTTTAAAGTGATCACTGATTGATAAGTTATATATTTCCGTTTCATTTCTGCGAGCGTAGCGAGCAAGCGGTTTGGGGGAAAAATCAAATCTGAAGATGTAAAATTCACCTTTTTGTTCAATTACTGTTGAAAGGGCATTCTTGTGAGATGTTGCGAGCGAATCACGTGCTCAAACTTTTGGAAATTTCATGTAGGCCTAGAATGATAATAATGATTTAAATATTATTTACCCAGGGAAGCCACTTCAGTTCTGAAAACTGTTCTCCAGCTATTATTATTTTTTTTACAAGAATGCTTAGAATGTCCAGTTTTCAGGTTGGAAAATCGGAAAAATTTGGCTCACGTTTCTCGCTCGCATCAAGTATTGTTTATTGAGGGACTCATTCTATTCCTGGTTAAAAAAAGTATAAAATGTCCAGTTTTCAGGTTGGAATATCACAAATTTTAAGCTTGCGTTTCGCGCTCTCATTATTTAGTTCGTGAGATATTTATTCTATTCATGAGTCACTAAATACAGTCCTTAAAAGGTTTCTTTCTGAAGCCTGTTGCATAAAACTTTTTACCTGAGAAAACTCTGGTAAAAACTGAAAACTAAGGTTAGTCTGATTTCTGCCATTGACTTTAGCACAGGGCAAAAACTCCGGTAAAAACAACCTGAGTTTTCTCAGGTAAAAAAGTTTTATGCAACGCGCCCAGGGTTATTATACAAATTACAGCTCGCCCTCGTGTTAATTCTTTAGAAAGATACACATCTTTCTAACGATTACAAAAAATTTATGCTCAGAATCTTTAAGCTCACCTCTTGTTACATGAAATGTCTACTAGTTTGAGCTTGCGATTCGCGCTTTCAACATCTCACAAGGATCATTATTAGTATTATTTTTATTTTTATTACCAGCAGAAGCTGTTATTAAAAATGACATCCCCTCCAATTCAAATCCTATTATCTAGAGGTTACTCGCACGCGACCAACACACTTGATCCCATGCATCTTTGATTTGATTTGATTTTGATTTTATTGA
This sequence comes from Lytechinus variegatus, assembly GCF_018143015.1. Lineage (NCBI taxonomy): Eukaryota > Metazoa > Echinodermata > Echinoidea > Temnopleuroida > Toxopneustidae > Lytechinus > Lytechinus variegatus. Next base: position 5,208,295 of record NC_054747.1, on the reverse strand, counting down.
TTTCCGTTTCACAACATAAGAATGATAAATATAACATGACAAGGCCGAAAATATGATGAAATATATATAAAATAATCTTAGACTTAAGGAACACAATTCAACAAATAAAAAACCTAATATGACATTTGTATTTGAAAGTAAAACGGAGGGTCTTGCCGAAAAAAGCAAAGCTTGTACAAAAGGCAAGACCCTAAATAAACTTAGTTTCATTACACACAAAAAACACTGGGTCGTAATGATATATAGAGCTTTTGTTTACAAATAAATACAAACAATTTTGGTGCACTTTACGAAAAAAAAGTAACAGGTGGATCATGCAAAAAATATTTTGTTTTATAGCATTAGGGAGGGAGGGGGAGGTTAGGGGAAGAAGAGGGGAGGGACAGAGAAGTGCAGTGTACATGACGTAGAAAGAAAGCGGGCAGCAGGAGCAGGTACTTTGGCTAATTGCGATTTAAAAAAGAAAAAAGTAATAACAAATTATACATGTATATGTATATAATATGAAAGCATGCAATACACATATACATAAACGCCGAGAATATAAAGAAAGAAAAAAAAAGTTATTCGGCATGACCTGCTTGCAACGAGTATTGCAAAATTAACATTTTTTTCAGTTTGCGTTTAAAAATATGTATATTAGGGGATTCTTTAAAATCTTGAGGCAGAGAGTTCCAGTAGGCAGGCCCGGAGAAGACAAATGAATTCTTTGCAAATAAAGTTCTTGTTAAAGGAAGGTGATAATAATGTCGTTGCCGTGTTGGGTAGCAGTGTACTGATGCATTTTTATGGAACATATTTGAGAAAATAGTGGGGAAGATCCTCCTTGCTTAATTTGAACATAAATTGGAACATATAAGTTCAAAGAGATATATGTCACTTACTTTGAGAATGTTATTTTCAAAAAATAAGATATCAGTATGTGATCTAAAGTGTGTTTGAAAAATTATTCTTAGAGCATTTTTCATGGAGAAGTAGTATTCTATTTAGTTGTGTTTGTATTGCACATCCCCGGGCAATTATTCCGTAATTAATATATGGTAGAATAAGGGTGTAGTTTAATGTTAACAAAGTTCGAGAAGGGAGAAAAATTTTGAGTTTATTAATAATTCCAATGTTTCTAGAAATTGTTTTACATATACTATCAATATGAGGCTTCCAAGATAATTTGTTGTCAATAAGGACACACAAGAATCTGGTAGTGGAAACATTATTAAGAACAAAATTATCGAAGAAAATACTGTCTGGTAGAGTATTGATTTTATTACTAAAAGCATGTAGTTTGTCTTCTGGCGATTAAGTGAAAGTTTGTTGGCCTTGATCCAATCTGTAACATTTGTTAGTTCATAATTTACGATTATAAGTATGACAACTATTATCGACGGAAGTGGTGACCTTATTAATAAATGACAAAATTGCATGGGAAGTACTATGGTTTTCACGGAATCCAAATTGGGAGTTTGAAAAAATGTTGTGTAATTTGAAAAAAGCACTTGTTCTGGTATGGACAAGTTTTTCTAGAATTTTGGATAATGACATTAGTAAGGATATCGGACGAAAGTTGGAAACGAGTTGGCCATCACACTTTTTGAACAGTGGGGGGCCCCGTCCAGTGCTAAGAGAGGTGTTAAAGATATGTACCAATTGATGGGTCAACGATGGCTGCAATAATTTTTTTTAGTAGAAAGTTAGGTATGCCATCGTACCCCGGAATTTTCTTATTCTGTAGATTGCGAACTATATTTATTATTTCCATTGAATTAGTAGGATTAAAAAACATAGAATTTGGGTTAGGGTCAACGAGGAAATCGGAAAATGATTTGTTAGCTCGAGGTATATTTTTAGCCAAGTTGTTGCCAACATTTGAAAAATACAAATTGGACTCTCCCGTGATTATGTTAGTGTCGTCTGTGATAGTATTGTTTGACTTTATTTTTGTGATTGTCGAGCTTTTTTTACTTTTGTTCAGTACATTATTGATAATCTTCCATGTATTTTTCATATCATTCTTGTAGATATTTAATTGAGAAGTGCAGTATTCCCTTTTGGCGATACGTAATAATGTGGTAAGGGTGTTTTTATAACAAGTGTACATAGAACGAGAGTTTTCGCTTGGTTTAGAGATATATTTATAATAGAGGTTATTTTTACGGTTAATAGATCGTAAGAGAGATTAAGTAATCCACGGATGTAATGGGATTTTTTTTATAATTTGATTTTCGGTTGGTAATAACAGGAACATGGGTATCTAAAGAAGACGTTAATTTGGTTATAAAAGAGTCGTAGGCTACATCAACGTCTGTGGAGTCAAAAATGGTCGACCAGTCTGTATTGTCTAAATCATTACGGGAAATGTTATCATCGGTTATTTTACGATAGGAAGTATTAAATGATTCATTCTTAAAAAGTTAATTTTTAGACAACTTCTCAAAAATTGAATAGTGATCAGAAATATCACTAAGGACTATACCAGCTATGGGGGCAGGGTAAGTTACATTACTAAATATATTATCTATACCCTTATAAAAATTGCCAATGGTATTTGAATGGTGCCGAATGGTAGTTGAATGGTGATCTGAATGGTAAATGGTACGCGAATGGTATTTAAGTGGTGTTTCAATGGTAAGTTCTTAATGGTAATTGGTAGTTTATTTAATGGTAAATGGTATACCATATACCCAATGGTGTTTCAGTGGTATGTGACTAATGATATGATTGGTATGATGAATGGTATACCATTTACCCAATGGTGTCTCAGTGGTATTCAGTGGTGTCTCAGTGGTATGTGCTTGTAATGGTATGATTGGTATGATGAATAGTATACCATACATCCAATGGTGTCTCAGTGGTATACAATGGTGTCTCAGTGGTATACAATGGTGTCTCAGTGGTATTCAATGGTGTCTCAGTAGTATGTGCCTGTAATGGTATGATTGGTATGATGAATAGTATACCATACATCCAATGGTGTCTCAGTGGTATACAATGGTGTCTCAGTGGTATTCAATGGTGTCTCAGTAGTATGTGCCTGTAATGGTATGATTGGTATGATCAATGGTATACCATACACGAATGGTGTATCAGTGTATACAATGGTGTCTCAGTGGTATTCAATAGTGTCTCAGTAGTATATGCCTCTAATGGTATGACTGGTATAATGAATGGTATACCATACATCCAATGGTGTCTCAGTGGTATACAATGGTGCTCGGTGGTATTCAATGGTGTCTCAGTAGTATGTGCCTGTAATGGTATGATTGGTATGATCAATGGTATACCATACACGAATGGTGTATCAGTGGTATACAATGGTGTCTCAGTGGTATTCAATAGTGTCTCAGTAGTATATGCCTCTAATGGTATGACTGGTATAATGAATGGTATACCATGCACCAATGGTGTCTCAGTGGTATACAATGGTGTCTCAGTGGTATTCAATGGTGTCTCAGTAGTATGTGTCTCTATAATGGTATGACTGGTATGATGAATTGTATACCATATATACCCAATGGTGTCTCAGTGGTGTCTAATGGTGTCCGAGTAGTAAGTGCCTCTAATGGTATGACTGCATGGTATACCATTATATACCCAATGGTGTCTCAGTGGTATACAATGGTGTCTCAGTGGTATTCAATGGTGTCTCAGTAGTATGTGCCTCTATAATGGTATGATTGGTATCAATATGGTGTCTTAGTAGTAAGTGCCTAGTGGTATATATAATCATGTTGGATAATTGTAAAGCCATAGTGGCTTAGTGGTGTTTGCCTAATGAATGCCATTTGTGTTAATGGTGAATGGTATGCCCAATTGCATTACCCATTAACATAATTCCGAAGGTTTAAAGAAAATGTATCAAAGATTAAAAGGTATTTAGAGTTAATTAAATATTTGAGCTGTGACTTTTATGCGAGCAGCTTCCCCAAATCAAGTGTAATCGCTCATGATTGTAAACATGATCTCTTGCATTCTTTTAAATTGTCTTTGTCCTTATTTAAAGTAAAAGGTCTATATGTGTTTAAATATTATTGATCCAGTGGTTATGATACAATATCATAAATTTGTTATATTTTACAATTGTACATATTACCTTCTAAATTTAAATCTGATGCAATGGGTGCAAAAACAAAATCAATCGGTCAATGAAATCTTTTTTGATAAAAAGGGTTTTAATTTTTAATTAATAAGTTTTATTCTATTTTTATAATCATTTTGCTTGTTTATGGCCGCTTTTTATAAAGAGAACTATATATTGAGTGTTCCAAGAAGATATTGGCAATCAATCCCAAAATTCGATCAGATGCAAATTTACAGGTGATGATACATTAAGTTTATCTATAGAACATATCAATTTGGATTTTTTTATGGATCAGTTGCAAGTTTGCAATGAAAAGTATGACTCTCATGATTTTGGAGTCTGAAATTGATTTGCGTTCGATTGCAAGTTTCTTGCAATGCCCCATATTTTGCTCAAAATGAATTCACTGTTGGTTGTCTTGGTCCCCTAACCTCTATCAAATTCCCATCCGCAAACCCTGATTTGGTCTGTCTGCAACGTCAAAACCCCCTCTGAACCCATTTGTACGCTATTATAGCTGCTTCCAATCATGAATTATTTCTCTCTTTTTTTTTACAAATGATATTTTAAAAATTCTAATTCTATTTTTTAGGCCCTAAATATTCTTTCCCACTTGTGGACGGCGTTCATAAAGAGGAGAGCTATTCTATAGGCCGGTCATTATACTTGATTGAAATGATTTATCCACATGGTCTTGCTCCCTCACCCCTATCAAAATTCCCTGCCGCCATACAGGGTATAGAACAATGTAACAGAAAAGAAATCTACTGAATGAAATCTCAATTTCAATCATTACAAAAGCAAATTAAAAGGGAAGAGGAGTGATTAAATAATATATATAAAGGGGAAAAAACAAGAAAAGAAAAAAGGCAAAGAAGAAAAGAAAATTAACAGAAAAGAAAAAAAGACAGCGAAAATAAAAAAGAAAATATAAGAGAGAGAACAGGAAAAAAAAGTGAAGGGATCGAAAACTTTTTCATAGATTCCAAGATCCAAGGAAAACAGTGGCACTCACGCCATCATGGTTTCCAACTCAGAACCAATCGAGAGGAAAAAGAAGACACCCCTAATTTGGTTTTAATTCACCCCCCTCCCCCCCCCCCATATGCGTTGGCAAGCAGGGCCGCTTGGCTGCTTGCTAGCTAGCTCTCTCGCACGCACGCGCGCGCACGTCTAACCGCCAATTGCAATATTTGAAAAAGAAAACTCCATCTACCGGGACCGCCGTTTTGCTGTTGATATGTCCGTCGATAATTCATCAAAAACTAAAGGAACACGGGTCAGATTCGGACAGCGACTTCAAAGTCATTTGTAGAAGGCTAAACAGTAAGTTCTATAACAATTTTCTTTGATTTATTTCTCAAATTGTCTCAAAATGTTAGAATCTTAGATGTCGGTGTACTGCCACGACCACTGCACTGCCACCGCCATTGCCCCGTTGGCGCTGGCCGCTGCTCTACTGGCCGGGACGTGGCTATGGCGATAGGGAGTGCTTATGCTTCGTGTTGGCTGAGTTTAGCTCGGCGAGCATTGAATAGATTAGTAATTCGCTCATATTGCCTGATGTTTATTGTCAATGTTTTACAAAAACCATCTCTGAATACGTTGAATTCATGAATGAATGATTTGTTAATCTAATGTCAAGACTGTCAAAGCGTTAATTGTGAAACACTGCACAACGTTAATTCACTGAAATTGAAAACTTGCCGACAAATAATGTTTTGGAATTAGGCCTATAATTTGTTGTTGTTGATAGATGTTGGTAAATGAGATAAAATGGAGGTGAAACATGGAAGGGGTCCTAAAGTTTAAAAAATGATAAAGGCTACGCAGCCCCTATAAAGTTACACTGTACCACTCATGGCACATATGGTGAAATGTGCACTTTGTGTGTGGAACTGTGACTGGACAGAGTGACAAACGATTCCTATTCAATTTTTCTACAGAGGCTGCAATAATTATGCAGTGGCGCTAATGCAGTTTTGCACCGGCCGATTACCAGCATACCTCATCACCAAAATTTGTTCCCAAATGTCATGACAGGTCTCTCAGTCACATTTCGATGTTAATACCACCGCTTTTCAAAATATCTGGAACGGCTGTATTTAGTGTTTGATCTCGACGCGTTGATCTAATCCGTAGACATCACTTCGCGGATTGCTTGGATTCGCTGTAATGTTTATTGGGACTGAAGTTAGCGAACAAATGATGCTTACATGTGGCGAACAAACAGCCAACATGCCGCATGCGAATCTTTTGGTCGCATAACTTCGGTCCATATCAACATGACGGCAAATCCAAGCGATCCGCAATATTTTGAAAAGTGGTGGGCATATTGTGTATTCGCATACATTCGTAGTTCCGAAGCTTCGTAATTCCGAAGGTTCGGTTATTCCGAAGGTTCGTATTTCCGAAGGTTCGTAATTCCGAAGGTTCGTAATTCCGAAGGTTCGTCAATCCGAAATCGAAATAAGGTTCGTAATTCCGAAGGTTCGTTAATCCGAAAACGAAATAAGGTTCGTAATTCCGAAGGTTCGTTAATCCGAAAACAAAATAAGGTTCGTAATTCCGAAGGTTCGTTAATCCGAAAACGAAATAAGGTTTGTAATTCCGAAGGTTTGTTAATCCGAAAACGAAATAAGGTTCGTTAATCCGAAAACGAAATATGGTTCGTTAATCCGAAAATTAAATAAGGTTCGTATTTCCGAAAATGAAAATAATTCATTTTGGTAACAAAAACGATGTTGTCATTACAAGATTACACGATATTATGCAATGATAGTAATAACGATCGATGATACATGCGTGTGTTGGGGCCAAAGCATGTATTTCATTAAGAATGGCGCCCTGATCAAGCATAGGCTAATTTCGATTTTATCTGAGCAATTGCTGCCTATAAGCAAATGGTTTAATTAAAGATGCAGGGGATCAAGTGTGTTGGAAGCGTGCGAGCAACCTCTAGATAATAGGATTTGTATTGGAGGGGATGTCATTTTAATAAAAAAAATACGTTCCGCCGCCATTGGCTAAAACACGCATCGTCTTAATGGCTAACTGCAAAAAGTTCTTAAAAAGTCCCCTTTAGATCAGGTCAGAGCTTATATATTTAAAAATTCTCCTCGCGCTTCTTGCTAGCAGTTATTATCTAATTTTAGTTACATAGGCATCTCGCTTTGAAGATCACAAACATATTGCCCATCATATTAACAAAAATATATAGCTCGCGCTCGCATTATTTAAAAAGGGTTTATCATGTTATTACATATTTACTTTATTTTATATGGATAAAGCTAATTATTGACTGTTAGGACTACCCTTTCAAAGAAACAAACAAAAATCAACTTTAAACTGCCGATCAAGGAAAATATGGCTTAAAAAAATTGCCCCCCCCCCTCTATTTGACGAAAGTTGGATCCACCGGGAGGGAGGCAGGGGGCATCAAAAATGGAATAAAAAACAGGGGAATTAATATGGAATAAAAAACAGGGGAATTAATATTTTCCAAAATGGGAAAGTTCCTTTTTCAAAAATTAATATGCCGTTTTTCATGTTTTTTTCGAAATAAAATACTCTTTTTAAAGTATACAAGTTAAGTTAAGTTTTCAGGCTGGAATATTGAAAAATTTCAGCTTGGGCTTCGCACTCTCATTCAATTGGTGAAATATTCATCCTAAAGAGGTCACTAAATGCTTTCTTTAACAGGTTCCTTTTCTGGTCAGTATGTTTAAGCTCGCGTTTTGCGCTCGTGTTAATTCTTTAGTTAGATGCACATCTTTTTTAAAGACAGCAGAAATCTGGTTGGATTTTTAAAAACTAATTTTCATTTTTTATTGAAATAACCTAAGTTCTAGCTTGTGATTTACGCTCGCAACACCTCGCAATAATGCCATTTTAAGAATAATTGACCACAAAAAACGTTATACAACTTCACCTTTGAATTTGTTTTACCAAGCCGCTCGCTCATTATACTCTCTCCCGAAAAATAAAGCCTAAATATACATTTTGCCATAATAAGAAGTCACTTCAAAAAAGTTTTTCTCTTCTTAATCACTATCAAACACACAATGACTTCAAGAAGATGATAATCTTAAGGTGAAAATATCACCAAAGTGCCCATTTCGTTCGTTCGGCCGCCCTTGCCTTCCCATCCTCATATGATAATTAAACGGCAACAGTGTCCCCCGCCCCCCTCCCCTTGCCTCTGCCTCTGCTTTCCCGGTTTTCATTTTTCGGATTAACGAACCTTATTTTGTTTTCGGATTAACGAACCTTATTTTGTTTTCGGATTAACGAACCTTATTTTGTTTTCGGATTAACGAACCTCATTTCGTTTTCGGATTAACGAACCTTCGGAAAAACGAACCTTATTTCGTTTTCGGATTAACGAACCTTCGGAAAAACGAACCTTTTTTCGTTTTCGGATTAACGAACCTTCGGAACAACGAACCTTATTTCGTTTTCGGATTAACGAACCTTCGGAACAACGAACCTTATTTCGTTTTCGGATTATCGAACCTTCGGATTAACGAATCGTCGGAATTACGCCACAAATGTTCGGATTAACGAACCCTTTTTCGTTTTCGGATTAACGAACATCGAGGTATAGGCAATTTACGTGTTTCGGAATTACGAACCTTCGGAATAAAGAACCTTCGGAATTACGAAGCTTCGGAATTACGAAGTGTAACCTTGTGTATTGACCTCAAAATGTGTGTAGACAATTTCTGGTGGGGAGTTTTGCTCGCAGTTGGCTGGTGTGAAACTTGTTAAGCATTAATGCGGGATGGTATTATTAGATCTTTTCATGGGGCTTGGAATATCAATTTTTAAAGTAAATTTTATCCTTTTTTAAGTTTGTCCTGTGATCACATTTTATCTGTTTTTATTTATTTACTGATCAAAACTTGCCTAAAACAATGTCTGGAATTCATCCACTGGCATATGATTGTCCATGAACGGATCCATGATTTCTCAAAGGGGGTAGTGGGGCATATTTTTCCCAAGGAAACTTTAAATAACAAGCAAACCAAAAAAGAGATCCTCTTGTATGAGACAATATTTTCAATATAAATATTTGCTGTAACTATCGAGGGGGGGGGGGGGTGAACACTTGTGTAAGAAAGCCACATTTTTATCTTGCTCTCAAGGTGGGGGCACAGGGGTCCATTGCAGAAAGAGTTGCGTTTAAACGCAGGTAAAAAATCAATCGCAAGTCCCAAATGCGCGCTGTTGATTGGTTGAAAATCAAGTTGCGCATGATATTTAGAGTTGCGATTTATTGCAACTCTAAATATACAACGGACCCCAGGTCAAATGTGCCCACTTGGATCCGCTTCTGCGATTGTCAATACCAGGGAAATGGAATTTATGTCATCGATTACCCTCCTTTTGAAAATTGCTGCTCTGGAAATTTGATTTCAGATGACATAGCTATTACTAGTATAAAGCATGCATAGTTATAATACAGCCTTGTCTGAACTAAGCTGAACAATATCACATTTCCTTATTGTTTTCCTGAATTCTGGGCTGGTAATCAGAGATCCATGAAAAATATCTCTAAAATTAAAGTTCTAAGATCATTCTTTTTCTATTACTATATTAGTATTCTATTTTTGTTTGTATCTGCACATACATGCAGATTTTACAACACTCAAATTGATTTTATTTCATTTTCAAAGTTTGGACGACGGATACACTGGATGATAAGGTTAATGGTCCAGCCTTATCTGGGAGTGACACGACGGGTGTTGAACACAGAAAACGTGCCGTGTACAAGAAAAGAATGGAGTTTATGAAAGGTATGTGTGTAAGAATTTTCTTCAGTAGGAAAAATTGCAAAGCTTCATGAGATAAAACAGATTGTATTCCTGCAGTGGCATAGCTGAAAAAAATCAGTATGTTGGCTGAGGGGGAGGGGTGGACACTTTGTCCTCAGGTATTCATTTGTTGTGGTATTTGTCATCATTGGGGCCTCCCATGAGATAATAGGTTATTTTCTTCCCATCTATGGTTAAACATAAATTTATTTATCATATTTTACAAAATGTTTTGTTGATATTTGTTAATTGGTACCATTCAATTGAATGGTAGTGTATACTGCAAATTTCTCGATATTTAAAAAAATATATGAACTTCTAAAGAAAGCTTACACACACGACAAGCATTGATGTTTTGAACCCTTAGCTAATATACTGTCCTTTGCATTGTTTTCATCCAATATTTCTTATTACAGCTTCAAGGAATTGATCCTGCCGGGTACCCATTCACTTCACCTGGGTCTAGTGCAGCACAGTGCGGATAAATTTTGGGCTGAAGGAAAACACACCATGGCTAGGACTCAAATTCATGACCCTCTGTTTGTAAGGTGAGAGTCAGAACCACTAGACCACGACGTACCCAAGCTGATGTTATATCCCCACTTGTTCTTTTGTATTTTATTACAAGAAGTCGTGCTTATTTACACTTTGTCCTCCGAGAACTATAAAAAATGGAGTGAAAATTTATTTCAAAGACATGTCCACCCTAACAAAAAGTTGATTTGATTAAAAAGAGAAAAATCAAACATAAAAAGCGGATGAAAAATAAGAAAGGTATGACATTTTTAAGTTTCACTCAATTTCACTTAATAGTTATATGCATATCCTGGTCGGTATGCAAATGAGGGAACTGATGACATCACTCATTCACTTTTCTTTTGTTTTTTTAAATATGAAATATAATTTTCTCCCCATTGACCTATGAAATAAAGTTTTATTTCTCACTGAACATGTGGAGTTACCATTGCTTAACATTATTTGGTTCAGTCCAGTTGGTCCTTATTGTCAAATCTGTAAAATTTGAAATATTGTAGAATTCAAACAATGAAAAACAAAACAAAAAGTGAGGGACATCATCGATTCTCTCATATGCATGTGGGTAAATTGTGCATATAACTATTTTGTGAAATATAAGCGAAATTTCAAAATGTCATAACTTTCTTATTTTGCATCCGATTTTGATGAAATATTTTGCATGATGCTTGCCTGATTTTTCTCTGTTGATTCAAAACAACCTTTTCTGTGGTGGACTTGACCTTTAATGTGAAGATATGCATTGCTGGAAATAATGATATGATACTTGGGACATATCATACACACATGTATGAAAATATTAAATAATTATGATTTCATTTTATACAATAAGCCCAGCAAATATTCCTGACGATCATGTGTACATTAGGTTAATTTTCAAATTCAATAACTTTGTTATTATTAGATGTTAATGAAATTTTCAGCATGATGCTTTTCTGATTCATTCTCTCCCTACCAAAATCTCCCATTTTCTCATGCTTTCTTTACTATGGTCCCCTTCATTCTCCTTATAACTATTTTATGTGTAAAATGTAACCGGTCGTCCAACCCATTTGATTGAAGGGCTAGAGGTACTCGAGACTGAAAGTTATGTGATACAATTCAAAGTGTACATCAGACAAACAAAAAGCACTGAAAATTTCATCAAAATTTGTTGAGGATTAACGAAGTTATGACGAATTAAAGTTGTTATTTTTTGGTAAAACTGTTCTCTTCAAGTCCTCATGAATATACAAAATCACAATTTATATATTTTTTGTATTATATGAATTCAAATTTTGTCCAAGCTAGGTTGTAAAAAATTACAATTGACTACTGATTCTGTGTAAGACAATAATCATATTATTTCTCACATATAGTTGAGTTATTCATCTGATTCAGCACAGCAAAAATAGACAGAAAAGAAATAAGTGGGTATCTTGTATATATTATTTTCTATATATTTTGCAAAAAGAGGTCTCTATTTTTTATGTTTTTTAGTGTTCCAAATTGAATAATTTTCTTTCCCTATTTTCATTATATTTTCTTTCTATGTGTGATATATTTATTTCTTAATTTATCTTTATTGTATTTATGATAAACTTTTGGCGTGTTTCTACAGTAAATCATTAAAAACAGTTTATCTTTTCCAGACTCGAATAACCTTATCGCTCTTAAACCAAGCTGTTTCTACAGACCAAATAATCTGATTTACTTGCATTTCGCTTCGCAAATACGGCAGAAATCGGAAAATTCAAACTATAACATCAACATTGCATTTTGGTATGTCAAAAATTGCATCTCGTTAGGAAATTTTCAAAATTCATGGTACATCTCACTCATTGTAGCAGGTATACATGTTTCGCGATCAGCTGGCGAGATTAAACAGGCCAGAATATATGTATACTGTGAGATCGCACTTCTGGGTTCAAGCACTTAAGCCAGACATGAATGCTATTTTGCCCCATGTTTACAGAAAAGTTAAACGGATTAACATGGCAATAACCACCTCTCAAAGATGGTTATGTGAAACCATATTTTGCGCGATGCAATTAATCAATTAACCGCATCGCGTCTATTTCTACAGGAAACTTATCCAGGATTCTGGATACTTAGGCGGGTAATACTTTTTAACAATTCTTTGTAGAAACACGCCATTGATATATCTTTTTAGGTGAAAAGAAAAAAAAAGAACAATTTGGGGGACGGGGGTACTATTTCCCCCCCTTTTGGGGATATTTCATTTCTTCTAGGTGTGGTACCCTTTATTCATTTGGCCATGTGAAGGCTATTGCACATTTTGAGTTTAATCTTCGAAATTTGGTGTTCATTAGTTTGTTGTCCAAATTCTGTCTTGCATGTAAATTCGTTTATAGGAAGATTAACATAATACCTATGTGGAGTGCAATCATTGATCTCTTGTAGTGTCGCGCAGTCACATGTATTCATAATATGGTGCTTTTATACCATTCCTGTCAATACTCTTCTGTACTTGAACTTATTAGTAAAAAAATGTTTATTAATATTGTTGAAAGCAATTCACACAACAGATTTAACATCAAGTATCAGATTTGTATGCAGAACAGTGGTTTTGCCAAGTACTCAATCCATGTAAAAAGCAATAAGAGAGAACAGGTTTATTCTTGGAAATGTTAGTCTTCATTTGTTGTGTTTTTCAATCAAACTCGATCTGTCTTGATACATGTTTATTTTTTTCATAACAAGATTGACAGAGATATCAACGAGTAGCTAAGTCATATATATTAATAACTTATGTGCTTTAATTATAAAGTCTATACTTGTGAATACTCTGTGCCATTTATGCTGTACTTAAACTTCTTATAGTAAAAACATTTTAATGACGTTCTTGAAATAACTGCTTTCATTTTTTTCTTGTGTATACTTATTCCATTATTAAGCCTACCATTAACCCCAGATATATGCTGTACTCCATTGGTCTACCATTCACTGTACTTTATTGGCTTACTATACATTGCACATCTTTGTTCTACTGTCTACCATTGGTCTACCATTGAATGTACACTTGTGGTCTATAGTGTATGACCAATGGTGTTATTTGAATGGTTGACTAATAGTATAGAGTGTATGGTATGACAGTATTGTATGGTAAATGGTAGGTCAATGGTGTACAGTGTATGGTAAGCCAATGTTGTATGGTGTATGGTAAGCCTACGGTGTACGGTGAATAGTAGTATGGTGTATGGTAGGCCAATGGTGTACTGTAAATGGTAGGTCAATGGTGTACGGTGTATGGTAGAATGGTGTAAAGTGAATGGTCAATCAATGGTGAACGGTGTATGGTGTACGGCGAATGGTAGTTGAATGGTGAGCGATGAATGGTACACGAATGGTGTACGTTGAATGGTACGCGAATGGTGTATGGTGAATGGTACGCGAATGGTGTACAGTGTATGGTACGCGGATGGTGAATGGTACATGAATGGTGTATGGTCAATGGTAGGCGAATGGTGTATGGTGAAAGGCAATTGGTAGGCCAATGGTGTCCAGTGAATGGTGGCTGAATGGTAAATGGTAGGCCAGTGAATGGTGGCTGAATGGTGAATGGTGGTCAATGGTAAACCTGTCTATAGTGGCCATATGGTAGATCAATGGTGAATGGTGTTTGATCAATGGTATATGAATGGTAAATGGTGCTCATGAATATGGTAATAGTAACGTCCGAATTATTTAAATTAGTTTGAATGGTATACCATTGAGGCTTGAATGGTATACCATTGGTGTATGGTGGGTGCTGTGCGAATGGTATTCCAATGGTATATCAATGGTGTATGATAAATGGTATACAAATAGCGAATAGGCATGAGTGCGATGGTGCGAGATTTCGCATGAGGTGAAAGAAAGATGCTCTATTCAACGAGGCGTTAGCCGAGTTGAATAGAGCGTTTCTTTCTTTCACCGAATGCGAAATCTCGCACCATTGCACGAATAAGAATATTCGCTATTTGTGTTGTACAACGCCTCGGAATCTAGCGAAAATATGAAAAAAAACAAGAGTTTTTCCATCCAGTAATCTATGAAAAGGTAGCAAAAATATTGAAAGCGAAAAGCAAAATCCCACAAGCCGGGCCCACAAGCGCGCATGATCTTGGACAACATTGCGCATTTAGCCAGCGGGCTGTACGCGCATTGCACCTTATTTAATAAAATCGCATTGTGACGTCACCTCTTAAAGCCGTGCAATGGTACATTTTGGACGGTACATTTTGGATGGTACGTCTTGTGTGCAACGGTACGAATGTGTGACATTCGGCCTCCCATTTGATCGCGTACAACAAGCTAAGTAGGCGTTGTACAATAGTCAATGGTACTCTAGTACCATTCAATTTTTTTTATAAGGGTAATAGTTGCAGAAGTGCTAGTTACTCTCGTTGGTTTAGTAATTAGTGGTAAGAAAGAATTAGTCAAGAACATTTCAAGGAACTCTTGCGAAATATTAGTGTTGCAATTCATTAAATTGATGTTGAAGTCCCCCATAAAAAATTCTTTATTTTTAAGAAATGGATTGAGTAAAAACTCTTTGAGGGTTTCCAGAAAATGCTGAGTATTCGAATTTGGAGGTCGGTATAAAACTCCCAATATCAGATTTTTTTCCTTTAGGGTTGATGATTTCAACAAAGAGTGATTCTAAAGCATCATTGGATAAAGTCATATTATTTATAAGATTATATTCGTATTGCTGGGGTATATAAAGTGCAACACCACCACCGGGTCTAAGAGTTCTGTTATTAACAACTAGATTAAAATCAGAGAGTGCATAAAGAGAACAAGGATTTTCCGAAAACCACGTTTCAGTAAATCCAATGACTGAGTGTTTGGGAAACTGATTATTATCAAGAAATAATTTTGACTTATCGAAATTTTTCTTGGCACTACGAATATTAAGATGGAGAAGAAAAATACCCTCTTCAAGACTGCTAGAGTTAATAAAAGATTTATTTTTTTTTCTGTAAAATACTGTGAAGTATTAAGCTGCCCACATGGGTCGTTTGGGTCAAACCATTTGCTTAGGCAGCAATTGCTCAGATAAAATCGAAATTAGCCTATGCTTGATCAGCGCGCCTATTCTTAATGAAATACATGCTTTTGGCCACAACACACGCATGTATCATCGATCGTTATTACTATCATTGCATAATAACGTGTAATCTTGTAACGAAAACAACGTTTTTGTTACCAAAATGAATTATTTTCATTTTTGGAAATACGAACCTTATTTGATTTTCGGAGTAACGAACCTTATTTCGTTTTCGGATTAACGAACCTTCGGAATTACGAACCTCATTTTGTTTTCGGATTAACGAACCTTCGGAATTACGAACCTTATTTCGTTTTCGGATTGACGAACCTTCGGAATTACGAACCTTATTTCGTTTTCGGATTGACGAACCTTCGGAATTACGAACCTCATTTTGTTTTAGGATTAGCGAACCTTCGGAATTACGAACCTTATTTCGTTTTCGGATTGACGAACCTTCGGAATTACGAACCTTATTTCGTTTTCGGATTGACGAACCTTCGGAATTACGAACCTACTGAATAAACGAACCTTCGGAATAACGAAGCTTCGGAATTACGAATGTATGCGTATTTTCATTATAGGGTGAATATATTACTATTCCCATGCAAGCAGCATGGACGAAGGCTGCTAAAAAGGTATAACCCCCGGCCTTTTTGGTAATGATTTTGACACCCAGTTGGGTCCCGTTGCATAAAGGTTCCTATTATAGTAACTCATCCAATGGTAACTGCCATGGTCACTATACTCAACAGCTAATCATCAATGATTCCAAGCATGGCCATTGAATGGCAAAGTTACCATAATGGTAACTTTTATGAAACGGGCCCCTCGTGAAAACTACCACTTGTACGTGTGGACGAACATGGTGTCCAAGTTGTAACGACAGTAGATGGATAGATAATAATAATTATTGCGCTCATATCCACCTTGTTAGGTGCTCAAGGCTCTACTATATTACCCGGCTGAGCTAGGCGTTTATAGCGCACACAGCTTTTTAAGGAATTATTTCCTACCGGTACCCATTTACCTCACCTGGGTTGAGTGCAGCACATTGTGGATCAGTTTCTTGCTGAAGGAAATTACGCCATGATAGACAGATAGATAGATAGATAAAATAGATGAATAGATCGATGGATTAATAAATCTATGAAAAGATGAATAAATGATGGAATTTGATAAATATTTAATATTAAGGAAAATGACAAAGATAAAATAAAGAATAAATCTTCGATTTAATTTTCATCCAGAATT
Organism: Lytechinus variegatus; assembly: GCF_018143015.1. Taxonomy (NCBI): domain Eukaryota; kingdom Metazoa; phylum Echinodermata; class Echinoidea; order Temnopleuroida; family Toxopneustidae; genus Lytechinus; species Lytechinus variegatus. Next base: position 5,191,581 of record NC_054747.1, on the reverse strand, counting down.
TCCGTCTTTAAAAGACAAAACCATGGAACTTATCAAGAAGCGTCTTCAGGAGAATGGCATCACTTCGGTGCGTTTTGAGCAATCCGATATGTACGGGATCCCACACTGCAGAGCTATTCCAACAAGGCATTTTGAAAAGATGGCAACTAGAGGAATAAACATTTACATGGGTTACATGGCTACTGATCCCAGGGGGCGTGTCTTCCCGAATAGTGGATATGGCGAGGAAATTCACCACGCTGATTGTCTGGCTTTTCCAGATCTGGATACCTTTCAGATATTGCCTTGGTGTACGAAGACAGCAAGGGTCTTGATCGAAGGTGTCCATGAAGGGGAGAAGGTACCTGTCTATCCAAGGGTTGTAGCCAGGAAGCAGTTAGAAAGGTTGGAGAAACACGGGCTGTCGCTTTGGTCGGCTCACGAACACAAGTTCTTTGTAGTCAAAGAAGGCACTATGGAACCTTTACACGGATATACAAATTGCGCAGCAGTCATTCCTATGGCAGCTTACGAACCATTCTTCCAGCAGATACTCAATGACCTGCCTCTGGCTGGTGTCGATATTGAGTGCTACGGGGTTGAAGCTGCTATGGGACAGCTGGAAATCACCTACCGCCCGGAGTTCGGGATCAAGGCTGCAGACACTGCTCACACCTACAAGATTGGTATCAAAGAGATTGCTCAGAAGCAAGGATTGGTGGCATCATTTATGACGAAGCCTTTTCCGGAAAGATCTAGCTGTTCGGCTCACTACTGTCATTCCCTATGGGACGTAGCTGGGAAGGTGTCAATGCTTTACGATGCTGGAAGCCCGACTAGATTATCGGAGGTTGGCCAACACTGGGTAGCAGGACTCATTGCTCACGCCAGAGCAATAGCTGTGTTGATGGCACCAACGACCAATTGCCTCAAGGGATTCAAACGCTATTCCTGGGCCCCCTGGAACGCCACGTGGGGCCCTGACAACAGAACCTGCGCCTTTCGCGTTAAAACGAATGGTGGGAGTGGCACATACATCGAAAACCGGCTGGGAGCAAGTGGTTGTAGTCCTTACATTAGCATGGCTGCAACAATTGCGGCTGGATTAGATGGAGTCATCAATAAACTTCCACTTCCAGAAGGGATTGACGGACCAGGTGATGCATACAAGGATGAACATATTCCACCCGGGACACAGAAACTCCCAGACAACATGGAAGAAGCAATTGAAGCCTTGCTGGCCGATGCTGCGATAACAGATGCCCTTGGACCAGAATTCATCAAGTGTTTTGTTGCTTCTAAAAGGCACGATATGAAACTTGAAAAGGAAGCAATATCAAAGGGAACTGTTGAGGAATGGGAAAGGGATTATTTCTTTCACATCATGTAAGAGAAAAGGGATTGGTACGCCTGTCATGCCCGTTGATTCAAGTTTTTATAGTCTTTGACACCATACTTTACCCCTGGGAGCCAATAAAATTTGATCATTGATTTGTGTTAGGACCCGAAAAGTGTCAAGTGCTCTTTGGTCGGGATCGAGTTGCCCGAGGGCACCCTTTGAAATGTTCTTTGGTTGGAATAAATTTACCACCAACTAATCCATTGAACGAGATAATTTAAGACATCTAGGTATTACCCCCCCCCCAACAAAAAGTGTAAACAGGCTATAAGTGATCGGAAAGGGGAAGACGACGCCCCTTCAATGCGCCACTACGGTAGGATTTAAGTGAAAAACATTATGGCATCAACGTTTCATCATATTATTGCCCCTTCTGCCCTTATCAAAACCTTTCTGATGTCACCTTCTCTAAAATAGACCCCGTCCCAAAACGGTAAGATCCCTCAGAAAGGCGACATAATAGATAATGTTTATCCTCTATAGCTTTCGTTCTGACAAAATCCTGTACCTATAGGAATATTAGTTAAGTCGAACCCATAATTTATAACTTCATTTAAAGAATGATATTGGTAAAAAATAATGTAAATTAATGAATGCATTTAATATTTTCTCTTTTTTTTTTTTGGGGGGTGGGGGACGCTCGGATTGCGAGTGAGTTGCAAAAAGATTTTACAAAAAGATGTAAAATTAGCGTGACGACCTAATTTTTTTCTCTTCGAAAGCAAATGTGTTTACTGTACTGAAAAAAAATGGTTTTGTGGTAAAATGCAATTATGTTTGTGGTGTAAATCCGCTCTCAGCAGCCAGCAGAGCAATAAATTGTTTATTTCAATTTCTTATAGGGTACCTAGAACGTGTATGGAGTTGTCAGTATATTGGATGTATCATTTATGTAAGCATGCAGTAGATAGCGTACGCAGGATTTTTGAAGGGGGGGGGGGCGAGTTCGAGTTAAATGAAAATTTGACAAGCATTAAAAAAGGTTCACCCCCAAATTTTAACATTTGATCTTTTTGTAACAAGAAACTTCACAAGCAAGAAAAAAAATTTGAGCCTCGGGGGGAGGGGGGGGGGGGGGAGGGGGGCGGGGTTGAACCCCATCCCCCTGCATGATTATAACGGGCCCATCACAGGTAAGAGGGGCACAGAACACGTTCGTAAGGGGACATTTTTTTTTTATAAAATTGGCACTGATATGAGTAATGGCACTTGCTAACACATAATACAGGGGTCCGTTTCATGAAAATTGTCATCGCTGACAAGTTGTCTTTCTCGGACAGTTACCATAGCAACAGTCAGAGACCAGTGCTTCTTGGCCAATCAAAACCAAGGATTCCACTTAAATATTCAGCAATAACCATTTAGTCAGTGCTGACAACTACACATTTTTTTTCAGGAAAACAAACATTTCCCAGAATGTTCAAAATTTTAAGAAAAAGTACGTAAAATTTCCAAAAAAAAATTAGCTCGAGCTTTACGCTCGCATTATACAAATAAGGGTTATGGTATTATACATTTATGTTTCATAAGAATAAAGCTAAAAAGTGACCATTAGGACTATCCCTTCAAAGAAACGAAAAATCCCGGCAAAAATCGTATTCGAGCGGCCGATCGAGGAAAATATGGCTGAAAAAATTCCGCTCCCCCCGCTATTGGCGAAGGCTGGATCCGCCCCTGTGTATTTTCGGATGTAATCATTGCATTATAAATTTTTGTTGGAAAATGAAAAAATAAGGATCGCCGCCCTGCCTCGATTCGCATTTTTGTTGAAAAAATGGACAATGCATAGAACTTTTTTCCTTCCTCTAGTTTTTCCGTTTCTGTTCTTCCAGTCATTTCTTTCTCTATTTATTTCCCTGCTTTTCCTTCCCATTTCCTCGTTTTCTTTTACTTGACTTAAAACGTTTTGTATTTATCTATTCATGGGGTAAACAACCAGCGGCATGACGATGATGACGAGCTCGTTTCGGTCCCGGTATCTTCATATTTTCCAACCCCCCTTCCTTTGCTACTTCACGGACAGCCTCCTTCCCGTCTCCATTCGTCTTTGTCCCTTTCTCTCGCTCCCCCTTCCCTCACTCTCTTTCCCCTATCTTTTCTTCCCCCTTTTTTCAATATCCATTACCTTCTCTGATTTATCTCTATTTTCCATTTCCTTTCTTTTCCCTTTCCATTTTCTCTCTTATTCACCTTCCTATTTTCTCCACTTGTCTTTGCCTCTTTTCTCCTTTCCTTTTCTCTTTCCCTTTCTTTCATTTCCTCTCTCTGGCCCTCATTTTCCTTCTCTATTTCTCCCCTTTTCTCCTTCCCTCTTTCCTTTCTTTTCCTTATCCTTCTCTCTCTTCTCTCCTTCCTGTTTTCAACATCATGATAATAGAAAAGTATGATCTTCTGAATAAAACTTTGAACATTACACTTCAACAACTCTGAATCTTAGTAAAATGCGTCCCTTTATAATTCCACCGCGCGCATGAATACAATCTGCATTATGACAAATTTCCATAGAAAAATCAGCTTCAAATAGCTAACAAAAAATAGACAAGATTAAAAAGCGATCTTGATTCACCAGATATATACATAAGAGGCTACAATGAATTAAATAGAATGGCATAAATCAAGTTATACATATTCATAACACAATGTTTCATTGATTAAATTAAATACCTCTTACACTATATCCCACTGTTAGCATTGAGTAAAACTGTGAACATGATTACAAAAACTGTGGCAAAATCAACATTATTCTACATTTGTGTAAGGTATTAAAGTAGCTGTATAGTCCAATATATTTGTGAGTTTGTGTCAAATGTTTGACAAAGTATATCCAACTGATAAAGTCAGGCCCAAATAACGTAGAGGGTGTGAACTCTTTGGAGGGATGAAATGTTGATGTTCTTTACGTTTTACTGGTTATTTCCTTGAATATCAAGTGGCAGAAATAATACTCTGTCATTTCACCAAATCACACCAATACAAGGACTATCAATAATTACATGAACAGGTACAAAGATATTCTATCATAGGTCAATTGGGAAATCAGGAAAACCTCCGCCACAAATTCGCATAAAACTTTGGACTTACTCTTTTCAGAACTTTCAAAACACATACATACAATCAAAAAAGATTTCAAACTTTCTTTACTGCTCTTTTCTAGTTAACTTATTTTAAAATATTTCCCCATAAATAGATCCTCTAAAGGAAGTACTGCTGTATTTAAACATAATTCCACTAATGCATCATTCCATTAATAAATACAAAGGCAGAATACTGGATTATTAAAGAAATTTAAATTATCATGAATCAACTTCATCATTCCAGCTAATAGTCCAAATCAAGTATTTATGAAAAACTACATTATTTGAATTTATGATAATTTCACGTAAATATCACAAAATTCAATACAAATTTACAAGTTTGGCAATGTTTTTACTAGAATACAATATATTACAGTAAGAATACAAAAGTGCAGCCTTTCTAATACACTAAGATATAAATGTATATATTGATTATATAACCAACTAGAACTATCAATGAAGGTGATTAATACCCCACCCTATGCTGCTACCAAGGCAATGCAATTTGGAAGTATTCATAAGATTAAACATGTACCAAACTGAAATCAACATGCCCCCCCCAATGAAAATGAAATTCAAAACAGTGGACTAATGAATAAAATAGCGTACTTAACCATGGCAACAGGCATCAATTTGGCGCACTGTGACAAAAGCGCCAATCAGCATTGAACATTTTTAAATTGTGCAGTAAATAAGCATAATTCATATAGGAAATCTGAATAAACCATGGGGTTCAGCCGATAATTTTAAAAATCACCTTTGTGAATTTGTGTTTTTGTTGGGTGGGGAGAAGAAATAGCCAGAAAGAGAGGGGAGGTAGGCAGAAACACATCAGAAACAACACTCTTTATTTCAACATGAGATAATTACTAAAAAAGCAAAACAAGAAACAATCTATGTGTCAAACAACCTCTGGATAGCCTCCTGAATAAAAGTGATCAAAATAGAATTACAGTACGGTACAATACTGCTTCATTTCAAATTAAACAAAAAAAGTAATATCCCCACTGTAATAGCAAACAATAAACAGCAATCTTTGACAGACATATTGTGTGCACTGAAAACAAACAAAACATAAATAGATGCACCTTTACAAAGCATGGAGAAAACTGCAAAAGTACTGAATATATTAATCAGCCTCAATCATTTCTACATGTACATACGATGATGTGATAAATGAAAGAAATTGAGAGAACATGACTCATAACCGCAGTTGGGCAATTCTGTAAAATAATCAACCGTTTCGTACATCCGACCCCCATATTTCTCAAGTCTTACTTCACTTCATAAACTGACCAAGTCATGGTCATTTGACGGCATTACAGTCTGTGGTAAGAACCAGAAATCAGAGACAGAAAATTTCATGAAGGTCTCACATACATGGGGTGGGACGTACATATTCTATGGAATTGCCCCATTATGAATTATTATTATACCTTACAATTACAAGTACTCCCTAAAATAACCCTGAATACATATACAGGTACGTATGCTGCAATATAAAATTGGTTTCAGAAATCTTACATGTATTTCAGCTACAAAAATAAAATTGTTCACCTACCCTCCCCCATGATATCACTAGACATAACCAGTTTACAAAATACATGTATGGGACAGTATCTATATGCTCGTACATGTATTTCCCTCAACTATATTGCCCTATATGTGGCAACTACCATGATTATTCCTATATTACACAAAATTGTGAATTCAGCCTTCTTATTATCATTGTTATACTTCAATGATAACAACCCTTTGTTACAGTACCCCCCCCCCCTGGTGAATGAATTCTACATGTATGATTACAACAGGGGAAAAAAGTTACAGTGGTCTGGGAGTGACTTAACCCCAGAAATGCTCTAAAGAGCACTGGAAACTAAAAAAATAGTGCTTTTAATTTCCCATTCACCGTAATACCAAAGCTTATCTAACGTTTAAATTTGGGCAGTAAATTGTGACAAGTAGCCCCCCGAAAATAACAACAAAAATCTAATAATATTTTTTTGCCTGGATTTAATACCAGTGCCGTCCTTCCGAAGCAGTACTGATACATGGGAAAGATGAAGATCATCTCCTTTCTATAGGTGTATTACAACTCACTCTTAGCTCCAAAATCTGTGACAAAAAAGATGAAAAACAAAAATACAGAGATGATTTGGTGAGATATATTTCTCATCATGTATCATTTTGTGGCAGATTCAGCCAAGTTAGATACATGGACAATATTCATTCATGAGCAAAATTGTTTGTGCATAATAGCACAGGTCCTGTGAAAATACAGGGGTGTGGGTGGTCACAAATAACAAGATCTGAAAAAAAAATCTACAAAAGAAATAAATAATAATGATAAATTATAGAAAACTTTCCTTGCACATATATACACCTCATTAGGTGTTCAAGATGGTCTTATATTCAGGGGTGTGAGTGGTCACAAATAAAAAGATCTGAAAAAAAAGCTGAAGAATGTTGAGAAAGTCTGAAAAAGAAAGAGCTCCCGTACTTTTTGCACAGAGGGAAGCCAAAAATAAGCAGAAATTAAGCTGAAATCAAAACAAAAAAATCTGAAATCAGATAAAAATCTGAACTCTCACACCCCTGATAATAATACACGAGATTTGTATAGCACACTTTCCATCTTTATTAGCTGCTCAAGGTGCTTCAGAGCAGCTATGAATAAAGCAAAAAGTGAAATGTATTCAAAGTGGTGGTTTTATTTATTTAATCCACATTTTTTTATGGATTAGCCTATGACAGCATATTGACTTTTATATTATTTAAATGGTGCAGATTTTAATAAGATTTCAGCACTACATGGATAATGAATAAATCATAGCCCTTTTGTCAAACAAATCTACATCAGAATTTGTAAGAGTTGAAATATTTGGAATACCATATTCAATAGTTAAGTCAGCATGATTTGGTCATCATTACACACGGTTCTGCAATCAAGTGTCAGTAGCCAATTAGGTTCATTGATGCATGGATATTTCAATCCAAATACTGACTAAGAACCAATCAGAATTATTATTTATTGATATTTCATTCCAAATACTGACTAGAAGCCAATAAGAATTATAATTTCATATTTGTAACAGGACCAAGTGTTTATTTTTTTAAATTTATTTAACTATAATTTTTAATTTCCAATTGTTTTGAAGAATATATTAAGATAAAGTCTAGTTTTGAGATGACTCTGCCTCCTTTCCCCATTTACAATATTGAACAGAATAAAAATCAATTGCAAGCTCTTACGTTACAGGGCCAAGGTGGGTGTTTCATAAAGCCGTTCGTAAGTTAAGACCAACTTTAAGAATGACTGGTGAACCTTTCTTTAGGTATATGGTAAATTCATTGGCAATGCTTTAGTGCGTAAGAAAGGATCACTAGTCGTTATTAAAGTTGCTCTTAACTTACGACCAGCTTTATGAAACAGCCCTCAAAAATATTTAAAAAACAAAAAACAAAGTCTGCCCCTTTTCCCTTTATATAATAATGAACAGAATAATACTACTTACTTGGGTCAATCTCTGGCTCCACTAGGAGGGGTGGGGGGGGGGGGGGAGAGAAGAGAGAAAGAGGAATGAATATACGTGATAGAGTAATCACAGCAACCCCTGAAGTCTAATGATCAATGCAATAAAACCCTGACATATTTCACAATCAATTTTGCTTTCTCATGCATACTAACTAAATCTTTAAGAGAAGTTTCCTAAAGGTTCATAAGAAAAACACTAACACTAATAGCAGAGAATGAAAAATCTGTCTGAAAATCATATTCAGACTACCAAGAAAATAAAAAATGCTAAATGCCTACAGTGCAAGTACTGTAAGATGCAAATAACAATATTTAAATTTTTTTAATACAAAACAAATTTGGACTGCAATTATCGAGTTGCCAAAGTTGCCCTATAAAATTTCAAATTTACATGGGACAGATGACTGCAATTTGATTACTGTATCTACATTATATTTTAACTTTTACCAAAGGTATATTTTGGCTTTATAACTAAGAATATGTAGTTGCAGCAGAAGCCACCCTGTCGTTTAATGATCAAGATCTGGATTATCAAGATTTTCAAGCTAACTATAGGAATCATGGGCCCGTATTCTGAAGTCGGGTTTAACTTAAACTCAGGTTAAAAGTTGTGGTCTAAGTATGGGAAGCCAAAAGTATCAAAATTTTTATTAAGTTGTATGTTTCTTATGTTTACTGTGCTTTTTCCTGATTCATTGATGGTGAAGAAAATCATCTATTTATACTTCCTACACAATTATGAATGATTTGAGAGCTGAATGAGCTGAAAGTATATTTTCTACTGTTAGTGATTATGTAACAATTGGCGGTCCATACTTAAACCACAACTTTAAACCTGAGTTTAAGTTAAACCCGACTTCAGAATACGGGCCATGGAGTCTACCTGGTGGGTGTTTCAAAAAGCTGTTCGTAAAGTTACAAAGACTTTACGCACGACTCTTGGCACGACTGGAACATGTTCTTAGGTCATTAAACAATTACATAGGGATACCACACAACAAAAGCGTAAAGTTATTTGTATCTTTCGAACAGCTTTATGAAACACCCACCAGGACACTGAATCTGACTATAATAAAGATCACCAAATAAACAAATGCTTGGAATATAAAGACAAACACCTGACTGGAATGCTTATTTTGGTCATTTCTCAGCAAATTACACATTTCCTACCAGAATCTTTTGGAAAATAATTTCTATCAAAAATATAGAGGCCCATATTCTAAAGTAGGCCATGGTCTACCTCTATGGTAAAGTTATGGGAAGCCAAATATGTCAAAATTTTGTTAATATTCTATGTATCTTATATTCACTGCGCTCAATCATGCTACAATGGCAAAAAAAAGAGGAAAAAAAGTCAACTCTTATTCCCAGACTATTGTGACTGATCCGAGTGATGGATGAGCTGTAACTGTTTAGAGATTTGTGTCACGATTGGCTCTCCAAGGTTAAGCCATGACTTAAGACCAGAGTTTAAATGAAACCCAAGTTCAGAATATGCGGGCCACAGTCACTTGGTTGGTCCTTTATTTGATTCTGTTCAAACTGTTTTTCGGATTGTTACCACAAGTAACTGGCATTTATGCTTTAAGACTTTTGCATCATTGGCGGAAATCCCAGGGGGGACGTTCCCCCCCACTATTTGGAAAGGGGGGACACAATATCAAATGTCCCCCTCCTGCTATTTGTGGTATTTTATGATTGAAAAAAATAAATCATTTTGGATGAAAATACATTACATTTTGGGTTATAAAGCCTTTCCCCACTTTTTTTTGCTTTCCAAATTTTCCGGGAAAATTTTTTTTTGATTCACCCCTAGTCACCCCTACCTTTGGAAAGAGATTTCCGCACTTGTTTTGCAAGATATCATTGTTTGATCCAACTTACTCTATTCAAGCTTTGAAAAAAAAACAGAAAAATAATCTAAAATGTTCCACTCACATCCGAGGGACACAAAGGCTGATCCAACCCCCTGCTCATTAGTGAAGATACATTCATAGGATCCAACGTGGTTGTAGTTAACATTCCGAATCGTCAAGCGTGAATAGTAACGCTCATCGTAGAACCCATCTGGATGACGATCCACATTCACATTACCACCTTGCGCGCTGTGATGGAGAGAAAACAAGAATTATTTCTAAAAACATAAAATCATAGCTTTAAGAAATGATGGCCAACAAGGACCTGGACACAATTACTAGGCTTAGTGATCGAATGTGGAGAGGTCTTGAGGTGGTGATCTACAACGCTTCTGGTTTCTACTGTATAAACAAGTTCAAAGGGCACAGAGTGGCTATATCCTATGCCAGCCGGCTCGTACCCCCCCCCCCTTTGAGTGCCATACTAAAAATATGTAATTAGAAAAATATTGTGTTTACCCAAGTGTGCCCTCCCCCTTTGAAAGTGATAAACTTTTTTTTGCTTCCCGGTAATTACATTTTGGGTGAAAAGAATACTATATAAATGCTTTTTGTCAGCTACTTTAATCTTGTTAATCTTTCTTTTTAAATCAGGATGCTCAGGAAATGCATCCCACCACCACCTTTCAGTTTTTACTCTTTTCTTATACCTTTCCCTTTAAGTATGCATGTTCACTCTTTACATTAAGTTACAATACGAGTTCAAAAGGCAGAGTGGCTATATCCTATGCCTATTACTTCATGTTTGATGTTTTTAACAACTTGTACTGCTTTGAATGTAAACCCATATATTGTACACAATACAGCCTTTTGTCCTGTGAGATGCAATAACAATAAACCTTTTCAATTCAATTCAATTTCAAATGTTACATATCATTTCCCATGAACAATGGTACTTACTCCAATGCAGTGCCATTCAAGGTCCATAATACATCACTCTCTCTCCCTGTAGAAGGCCAAGCCTGGCTGATACAGGCAAGGACTGCTTCAGAGTTCTGAGTTACACGGATGTGCCGAATAGTTGCTCTGACCTCTGGGGCATCTGAAATGATGATGACACCAAGTAAAAAAAATATTCAAACGGCCGTTTTTGACTCCCTGTATGGCCGCCGTATAGCAAAAGTGAACAAGGTATAAATTAGCTTAATAATATGGATATATATCAGCACAAAAAAGAGTTGGGAGTCGTGCATATCATATCAATAGCTCCCTGATTCCATTGCTTTAATACTCACATGGCATTTGGACATAGGTCTTTCTGGTCAGTGTTTCCCCGAATCCATTTGTCACCGAGCACATGTACTCTCCCCTGTGGTCACTACTGAGGGGGTTGAGCCTGATGGTACTGTTGAAAACATTCCTGACGAAACCCTTCCTTGCTCCGTTCATCAGGATGTACTCGACTGGGTATGTCCTGGACCATGTCACACTGGGCAGCGGACTCCCAGAGGCCCTGCACTCCAGGCGCACATCGCTGTTTGGCTGCGGGTTCATTAGGTTCGGTGTGACGTCGTCAATTATTGGAAGTACTGGGGATACAAGATAAAGGTTGTATAAAATGTTATAATCTGCGTCTCATTTTAGAAGAAATATCAGTTTCTCGTTTTCAAAGATGCTTGCAAAATTACACATTCGGAATATATACGGTAGAAAGAGAAAAATGTACAGTACCCCCTCCCCAGTGATACAGTTCCCAGTAAAGTATATGGTGCCAATTACGATTATCCAATCATTGTCATAATTTCATATGCATACTTGGATTTAAATTGATCTGTCAAATGGCTATGATGAGAATCAAAATGGGACAGACAGATGACAAAAGAGGTATAAGGATCAAGACTGACAAAGCTCCGCAACTTACCAATTTGTAGAAGTGTCGTTGATACTTCCTTGGCCGGTGGACCTTCAAACTTGCAGGTCCATTCTCCTTTATCGCGCAGAACATTTACATTAGCAATACGGATGATCCAATGAATCGTCGTAGAATCATCTTCATCTGGGCCGACTTCCAGTGTGTAGGCAGAATTTTCATCACGAAGAAGGCCTTTTCTAAAGCTGATAACGGTTCCATCATGGTACCACTCGACTAGTAAGTCATCATTGCCGGCATTGGTTATTTTGCAATCTAGAATGACTTCATCTCCATTGTTGATTGGGGTGGTTTCACTTAATAATGGTTGAAGCTCAGGCTGCTGGGCATTTCCTGCAATCAATAGAAATACATAGTTATTCTACTGCATCTTTTTCAGAAATTCAATGTTTACATAATAATACGAATAATATGCAGCATAGTTTCTTCGTGGCACTACAAATGTTACCAATCACTGCATTCTATTACCCCAGCTTTAGCATGGCTACCCTGATCAGAGGCTCGAGCATTTAAAAAAGGAATTCCTTCCTTCCGGGGAACTACACCTGGGCGGAGAATTGCAAATGTAGATAAACGAAGGGCCAAAGGACGTGTTTTGATGGGATTTGAACCCGACCTTGTGGTCCAAAGTCCAGAGACTTATCCGCTGAGCCACAACACCTGTTTTAGACATGAAGAGACATAGGTGATTGCCTGAGAATCAGAGGTAGACCTATCACATTATTGAGAGGCAGTTTTTGTGAATGTTCTATCTCGAGCAAGTTTCTGTGTAATCTCGCATCTTAGACGGAGTGAGTAATTTGAGTCTCATAAATGCCTGTGATGGGTGTACTGGGTAGGAAAAAAAAGGACATTTGGGAATTGTAACAAACTCACATCTTTAATACAGGAAGCCAGCATTTAGAAGTCAAGGAATGGTTTTAGGGAAATAAATATAAATAAAAACAATTTAGCATGTTTAGTAACATCTTAGTTTTGTATCTTTTTTTTGCTGAACTTTATAAACATGTTTTTTACCATACATAATTTCTATCTAAAAATTGTTTTCATGTTGTTTATCTAAGTACTGAGAAAATATTGGTGATTTAGAGCCAACATAAAAATCCTCACACATATAAATCATTCGCTGCTGATTTCAACATTGCATGCGGATTCAATATGCACCAGGTACCAGGTCCGGTCCGAGCTCGGACCCTCCCACACGCAATGATTTGATATCGGCAGCGAATTATTTAAACGAGTGATGAACTTCATGTTGGCTTAAATCACCAATTTTGAGTCTGATAGAAGCATGGAAAAGAAGTGAAACTTTGTGTAAAGTAAGAATATTAGTTTAATTGTTTTTAAAGATCGTGATGTTGCATGAATTTTCCCCCAATAAAATCCCACCTTTGTCACTTGGAATATCAGATTCATGTTGCATGAATTTTCCCCCCATAAAATCCCACCTTTGTCACTTGGAATATCAAATCGAGTTCACGGTGCGGTCTCGGATTTCGGGTAGGTGGAGTGTATAGTGTAGCGCTAGTGAAGTGGAGTGTAGCCTGCACAAACTTCGCTCGAGTTAGCCGTACATTAACTTAAATGCATTTTCTTTCTCAATGTCGACAGTGGCGGGCGCAGTGTGCAAAGATGATCATGATTGACATGTCTGGAGACAGTGGAGTGGAGGTGTCGACTACGACATCGACAAGGGGCCGATTGCACGAAAGGGTCTTTGCAAGGACCGTCTTTCGTGTCGCCAATTTTTTATGATGCGCCCTGTGAAACACATTTCAAAAAAATTATCTACCAACATATATTAATTATTTGTACATTAAACTTAAAGTAAACAAAATATTTGTTTATAATGATGTGATTAGGCCTGGGACTTTCTGGTTTTTTTCTCTTCGGGTACCCGTGGTAATTTTCGGGCGGGTAACCGGGTACCCGAAAATCATGTCGCTCCAAATATGACTGGTGGAAAAACCCCATTGGTGACGTCATCAAGCCAATGCGATGCAGGCCAATTTATGAATGAAAATATAGTAAGCATGCGCATTGCAAGCCTCCCGTGCGCCACGCAGTATTCCATCGAAACAAGTCTGCAATACTCTGTCACCTCGTACCAAAATCGACCTAGAATTCCACTTTTCTATATTTTATATGAATTATAAAAGGTATTCTCAGAGGATCTGTTTTCTCAACGATACTGCACAGGTAAGCAAATTTTTATTACGTCTTGCTTTTCCATCAAAATCGTACAAGGTACCGTCGATATTACATCGTGTTCGTGAGTTTGTAGAATCTATCGCTACGTGAACAAAGTCAATTGATTTCCGGGTTTCGGAGCGTCAAATGCGCCAGCCAATCACGATCGTGTTACCATTTTCGGTTTATGATGAACTGAAAATGGTATCAAGAACGTGATTGGATGGCGCCTCGTATGCTCCGAAACCCGGAAATCAATTGACTTTGTTCACGTAGCGATAGATTCTACAAACTCACAAACACGACGCAACATCGACGATACTTCGTAAGATTTTGATGGAAAAGCAAGAAGTAATAAAATTTGCTTACCTGCGTGGTATCAGTGAGAAAACAGATCCTCTGAGAATACCTTTCATAATTCATATGAAATAAAGGAAAGTGGAATTCTAGGTCGATTTTGGTACGAGGTGACAGAGTATTGCAGACTTGTTTTGACGGAATACTGCGTGGGGCTGGAGCCGCTGGGCTTGCAATGCGCATGCTTACTATATTTTCATTCATAAATTGGCTTGCATCGCAGTGGCTGGATGACGTCACTGCGCTGCAAAAGAAACATGGCGACGATTGAACGATCTCAGTCACATCATCATCACTTGAAAAACTAGTAGGCCTATATTTATGGATATTTCGAGGGTAATTGGATGGTGAGATTCAAAACGAGACTTGTGTACTTTTGACTTTTGTGATGAGTTTACAATCATGTCTTACACTACGCAATACAAATCAAATGTACGTTATACTGGTGAGCAATTTTCGGGTATCGGGTATTGATTTTTCTACCCGGGTACCCGAGGCTTCCGGGCGGGACCCGGGTACCCGGGTTTTAGTCCCAGCCCTAGATGTGATATCTCATGAAATTGAATAAAATTTGATTTAAAAGCAAGCTAACGAATTCTATTTTTTATCATAAATTTCAGAATTAACATCCCGCTTTTAGCGCATCATAAAACTAAAAGATGGGCGACACAAAAGACGGTCCTGAGACTGTCACTGAGAGAGAGACCCTTTCGAGTTTCGTGTGCACGTGTGCAATCGGCCCGAGGTCTTTCCAACTCCAACTTCCCATTCTTCGTATCGCCCAAATCGGCTTTGCCTTTGTGAAACAGTTGAGCGATATCTCGTTCTTTTGATGTACATGTATGTCGAGCGTTTCTATCAAAGTCCAAAGACCATTTCATGAAACAGGACCCTGGTCCTAGCTGAGCTGAGCTCATCGCCTGCCAGCGCCGGAGAAACCGGGAATGCGTTGACCGTTGTGCGACGTCGGAGCTCCGTCGCGTCGTCAGTCCTCATCACTGAGCTGATTTCCGGGTCCGGTATACCAAAAAGAAACATTACTGCTTAAACATACTGTAAGGGTTTACAGACATACACAGTATTGTTTGCACTAGAAGCTTTCATATATATTACTGAGGACTGCTTGATACATGTAAGGGAGGGGAGTGCGACTTTTGGGAAAGCTGCTAAAGCTATGGTCTTGGTTATGAGTTGTCTATAGAATAAAGCCTTTTAATGTTGTGTGACTCTAAAACTATCCTGTCTGAAGTCTGGTTCTTGTTCAGGTATTCTACCCCTTTCATTTGGCGTTGTCAGCAGGATTGGATGTTACTGGACAAGGAAGATTTTTATGGATTGTTTTTTGATTGTTTGATGGTTCATTGCATTGTGATTTGTGTAGTCCCTGGTGCTGCACTGACAGTACACAGTACAGTAGTGTGTGTGCAGATATATGTGACTGTATCACTACTATTCATGCACATACATGTGTGTATAGCCATACACACTCAAGGTTAGTGTTGTCTATGAATGATCATATCATTACTCTTTCAGTCTTTGCTGTGCTATTTCCAATTGACTCATGAGTGTGAAATTAAGTTTGAAATTGTGCCAGTCATTCTAGAATCTGAATCTAGATCTTAAGTTAAGTCAACCAACCTAGTTACATAAAGTAAAATAAATTAGCAAAGTATAATCTCAATCATTCACTCTCATTTTTCTAGCTCCTCACTTCTTGTTGAAAGTTCTCCAGACCTTTGACCTTTTCTTATTCTTTCTTCCCTTTTATTCTTTCCCCTTTGTTTTTCTGCGCCGCCAAATTAGGTGACTGAACGATAGGTCTGTTGTTAGACGGTCAATAATTTGTTATGTTTTATGTTAATTAGAATATAATTCAGTGAGTGAAAACTGAAGTGAGTAAAGAAAGTAAATAACAAGTGTAACTTGCTCTGGATATACAAATCAAGCAAATCCTGGGTTATAGGGCCTAGTAACAGATCTAACATCTATTACACAATTAATGGATAGGGAAAATAAACAGGTTAAAAGAATTGAATAAGGAAAGAAACAGACTCTTAGTACAAAAGATTTTGAAATATAAGCATTTATTACTAATACTTGAGACTTACGCATAAATTAAACTAAATAAATAAGACTAATCAGTCAAATCGAACACATGAATAAGTAAACAAATAAAAAAAATAAATAAATAAATAAAAAAAAAATAAAATAATAATAAATAAATAAATAAATACAGGTAAATAAAGACACACCAACAAACTCTTCACTCTGGATCTTATAGATAATCTTAAATATAAACACATGGAGTAATGCATAAACAGTAAAAGATTTATTTGAGACATAACCAACAACAACAAAATAAAATAAAAAAAAATAAATAAAAAATAAAAATAAAAAATATTATTCAATTTAACATTGAATATTGGGTTTTGCTACATTCTTACCATGGATCGAAGTACATATTTGAATCACTTTACTGCAGAATACATTGGGAGGTTGTGTGAGTTGAATCATATTGATGTGATTAAAGTAAAAACAAAAGAAGAAAGAATCAATTGCTTAAGTCAGTTACCACAGATGATTGAAGAGACTACTCCATCTAGTGCTCAGCCCAGTCAGACAGGTATGAGTGCTGAAGATTTGGCTCGCTTGATGAAGGAGATGGAGGTGTCTCGTTACCAAGAGACCAAGCAGCTATGCGAGTCTCTGATGAAGATGACTGTAAGTCCACAGGCTAAGGTAGAATATAGGTTACCAGGGCTCCACAGACTAACAGGAGATGATGATATATCATGTTATCTCAACACTTTTGAACGTATGGCAACAGCGGAAGAGAGGCCTAGACATGAATGGGCTAAACTGCTGGAACCGTACTTGACAGGGAAGGCCCAACAGGCTTTTCACTCCTTGAGCTATTCAGAAAAGGAAAATTATGATGCTGCTGTACAGGTTATCCTACGGAGGTATCAGCTAACCCCAGAAGCCTATAGAGTTAAATTCAAAACCGATAGTAAACAAGGTGAAGAAACCTTTGAGGAATATGCAAACCGTCTCCAGGACAACTTCTGCAGGTGGCTGGAAGTAACGCCTTCTACGTTTCACAACCCTGAAGTCAGACGGTGCTTTGATCTGATCATGATTGATCAGTTTTTGAGCACTGTGGTTGATGAAACATTACGGCTGAAACTTAGAGAGCGCAATGAATGCTCACTCATTGCCTTAGCCCGCACAGCAGATGAGTTGCTCTTGCATAGGCGAGCTAATTCAGTAGCTCGCAGAGATGAGGCAAATTTCAGGAAGAAGCATGGTGGTACGACTGATAGTCGTCCAAACACTGCTAGTTATTCCCAAGGTCATACTAACTCAAATCCTAACCGCAGAGGGACATTTAATCAGAATTGTTACCGCTGTGGCCAGCTGGGACATAGGATTGTGGATTGCCCCATGCCACCCCCAGTAAGGTCTGCCAAATACACCTTCACACCCAACACACAAACACCTGCACCAAACACAATACAACATAGTTCAGAAACAGGCAACTGTAACTTTGTAGCTCCAGAAGAGTTAATAACTCCTAACTTGTCAGATGTCCCAAAGAAAGGACTACCCATGATGGAACTTGTTCTGAGAGGAGAGACAGAAGCACATGTTAAGACATATGGGCTAGTAGACTCTGGGTCTACGGTTTCGCTCCTGCCATCAGATCTCTGTGACAAGTTGTCTTTACCTGTGACCCCTTGCAGTGAGGGTACCACTCTGAAAATTCTCGGAGAAATGACCGTGACTCCACATGGGGTAACAAGTGCAGAAGTAGAGTTCGGAGTTAGTACCTTGCAGGTTAAATTTCAGGTAGTCAAGACGTTGCCAGCTCCAGTTCTTTTGGGAGTGGATTTTGCTCATGCAGTAAAATTGGTATTGGATTTTGGCGAAGGATGCTTTGGAACCAGTTTCGGGGTTGAAAAACCTGTAAAGTTTCCTATGCTAGGAATGCAGTCTGGAGAGCCAGAGTACCCAGATTATGAACTCGACGAGGGCAGGGATACTATCCCTGTATCTTGTGGAACCAAGTTAGATGTTTCAGCTACTGAGCAGGCAGAGCTTGAGTCACTCCTGGGTGATTTCAAGGATGTTCTTTGTGACATTCCAGGTTTCACAGATGTTGATTGCCATCACATTGATGTGGGTGACGCTACACCTTCTCGTTCACATCCTTATCGGATTGGTCCTGAGCGGAAAAGAGCCCTAGATGAAGAAATATCGAAACTCTTAGAATGTGGGAAGATAGAGCCCTCATCATCTCCCTGGGCTTCCCCTGTTGTCATGGTGCCGAAGAAGGGAGGCACTTATCGCATGTGTGTAGACTACCGCAAGTTGAACTCTGTTACAAAGATTGATGCGTATCCCATGCCGTCAGTCGATGACATCCTCCAGTCTTTGCATGGAGCTCAGGTGTTTTCTTCGTTAGACCTGAAAAGTGGTTATTGGCAAATGGGAATGGCTCCTGAAGACCGGGAGAAGACTGCCTTCATTTGTGAAAATGGTTTGTTCCAGTTTAAAGTCCTGCCCTTTGGGGTTGTCAATGGGCCAGCTAGCTTTCAGAGATTGATGTATAAGGTCCTTGGGGATCTCATTGGGAGGTGTTGCTATGTCTACCTAGATGATATTGTATGTTTTTCTGGTAGCCCACAAGAACATTACAGAGACCTGAGGGAGGTATTGACCAGATTAAGAGCTGCTGGTCTTACTGCTAATGTTGAGAAATGTCAGTTCTTACATAGGGAGATGAGGTATCTTGGACATTTCATTGGAGCTGATGGCCTAAAGCCTGACCCAGATAAGGTGTCTGCTATCAGAGATTATCCGGTGCCTACCTCTGTCAAGGAACTAGAGAGATTCCTGGGCATGATTGGATGGTATCAGAAATTTGTCCCTGGGTTTGCAGATAAGGCTGCCCCACTATATGCCTTGAAGAAAAAGAATGCCATGTGGGAGTGGACGGACGAATGCACCATAGTGTTTCACAGGTTGAAAGAGGCGCTCATGTCGGAACCAGTGTTAGGATACCCCGACAAGTCTTTGCCGTTTGTTGTTCACACGGATGCCAGTAATGTAGGTTTAGGGGCTATTCTAATTCAGAAACAAGACTCCCTGACCAAGACCATAGCTTATGCAAGCCGGACCTTGTCAAGTGCGGAACGGAATTACAGTACTACCGAGAAGGAATGTCTGGCAATAATCTGGGCCCTAGAAAAATGGAGGCCTTACCTAGAAGGCAGACCATGTAAAGTTGTGACAGACCATCAAGCCCTGTGTTGGCTCTTCAGAAAAAGGAAGCAAGGGGGTAGACTTGCTCGATGGGTACTACGCTTGCAGGACTACAACTTCCAGGTGGTGTATCGCCCGGGATCCCAACACCATGTCCCAGATGCTCTTTCAAGATGTAGTGGAGAATCTGCAGTAGTTGGAGCAGTCGAGGAAATCCATGCTAACTCTTCAAGTGATAATGACGAGAAATGTGCTGATCCTAACTGCATTTACCCAGAGGATGATGTATTAGACTGGGTGTTCTGCGATCAATGTAGACGTTGGTACCACCAAAGCTGTGTTGGTATCACTCGGGAGGAGGCAGAGATGATGGATCTCTACATTTGCCCTTCGTGCCTACCAGATGAAGCTCCAGGACCTGAGAATGTGGACAATCCGATTCTGATCCCAGAACTCGATGCAACACTATGCCGCGAGGCCCAGAGGCGCGACATTCAACTCCTACCCCTTATCTTGAACTTGGAGAGGGGTGACCTTGACTTCAAACCTGCCCATTCATATGAAATGAAGAATGGGCTTCTGTGGAAGAAGGACGGTCGTTTAGTAGTTCCCAGTGAACTACAAAGCGCTGTGATGAATGAGTGCCACAGGAAACCTGCCGCCGGGCACTTGGGACGGCGGAAAACTCTCGCTCGACTAAAAAGTAACAACTTGTGCTGGAGGGGAATGTCTCAAAAAGTCCGCAGTTTCGTCCGAGCTTGCAAAGTTTGTCAGCAGACCAAACCTGTCTACCAGAAGAAAGCAGGTATGATGCTCTCCACATCGTCATCTAAGCCTTGGGAGATTGTTGGAGTAGACTTGATGGGACCCTTTCCCAAGAGCTATGGTGGACATGAACATATACTGGTTGTAGTGGATCACTACAGCAAGTACACGGAAGTGATCCCCCTAAAGTCTTCAAGCAGCCAGGTGGTATCGTGCACATTGGTCCGTCAAGTGTTCTGTCGGTATGGACCCCCCAAGAAACTACTGTCCGACAATGGTCCACAGTTTCGGGCAAGGGCATTAGCAGCAGTGTGTAAGGAGTGGGGAGTGGAACAGGTCTTCATTACCCCTTACCACCCACAGACTAACTGGGTGGAGAGAGTCAACAGAAACCTGAAGGCCATGGTTCAGTCCTATGTGTCAGGGGATCATCGCTCATGGGATGTACACCTAGCAGAATTTGGCTTCGCTTTGAACACTTCTACTCATGATACCCTTGGGACAGAACCAGCACTCCTCATGTTTGGGAGAAGGCTAAACACTCCCCTCAGCAACAAGCTTGAAACTAACCCTTCTGATGGTGTTAGCCAACCCAGTGTGGAGGACATTGTACAGCGTAGTGGACTAGCGAAGGGTAAAGCCAAGCAACACTATGACAAACGGAGAAGAGAGAACAATATTAAGGAGGGAGATCATGTGCGGGTCAAGACCTACCCGATATCCGATGCAAAGAAGTGCTTCACTGCAAAGCTTGCTCCCCGTTGGTCGGAAATGTATGTAGTGACCAAGCAACTGACTCCTGTAAACTTTGAGATTGTGAATGAAAAGAACAAGAAAAAAATTCGCATTGTCCATGTCGACCAGCTAAAACTCTGCCCATGATTTCATCGGCAATGGACTATGAACATTGTGAAAACTATTGGTCGAGTAATTCCTGAGAACTCAGTTATGTAACAAAGGCAGTATATAAACCAACAAAATCTGATGTGAACTAGATCTAATTTACTAACTGAAACTTGCATGCATATATAACTGTATGATTACATCATGTACCAACCATATCGTTCTTGAATACTCAGTTACATGTATACAACAAATCAAAACATCAAACAACCAAAAGAAATGTGTTGAAACTAAAGTGTGATTGTAAGCATCTGAACATCATTTGTTTTAAGTCGAAAATACTTCATTGAAACCTCTAAATATTTCCAACTGCATGTCTCATTACAATTTAGATACTAAAGTTTTGAAAATTGAGTATGCAAATGTGTCACTGCGAAGCTACATATTACCATGTACAAAATTATATTGATACTGTTTGTTCTTGATATTTTGTTATCAGCCAACATTTTCCAGTTTGGATAAATTTTGATTGGTTCTTTTGCTTTTGCTGTTCTTATCCTTCAGCTGCGCTGGGATGTTTTAAGGTGTTTTATTGCCTATTAATGTTTGTTAGCTTTTGGACGGTGAAAAGGATAAGGATATGACACCTCCAGACTTGTTAAATTGCTATTTGCAGTTTCTTACTGTACATTTACATGCATGTTATATCTGATTTATTGGGGGAATCTTGTCACATGAATTATTGATAAGAAATGTTAATGTATCGCATTTAGTCCTTTGTTTATTCAGTCAAATGAGTATTTTACGCTGATGAAACAAAGGGTAAAAATGTCTGTTAAATTGCTAGCGTCAAGTTCGTATATGAATGTTTTATTGAACTTATAAGTGGAGTATCGTTGCATGTACTAATGACAAGACATGATATTGTATGTATTACATTTGATTCATTGTGGTTAAAAAAAAAAAACCCATAGGGTTATTTTAGTGGGGGGGAGTGTAAGGGTTTACAGACATACACAGTATTGTTTGCACTAGAAGCTTTCATATATATTACTGAGGACTGCTTGATACATGTAAGGGAGGGGAGTGCGACTTTTGGGAAAGCTGCTAAAGCTATGGTCTTGGTTATGAGTTGTCTATAGAATAAAGCCTTTTAATGTTGTGTGACTCTAAAACTATCCTGTCTGAAGTCTGGTTCTTGTTCAGGTATTCTACCCCTTTCAATACTTAATGATACAATAAATAGCACACACTTTTGCAAACGAGGACAAGCGACTTACCTTTCATCACCAACAACAAGGAACAGGCTGAAAATATTAAGAATTTCATGATGTTTTAGTCGCTCTCAGACACAGCTAACACCATGACCACCAACGTCTCGGGCTCGGCTTCCAGCTATATCGCGCGCGAGCTAGCTAGCGAGCTAGCTAGCCCGAATTACACAAAAAATAAATAGTTTTATTCTGCGCGCCCTCTTTAGTTCGAAGTTAACAATTTTCGCGCCCGCGCCAAACATGAACACGAAAAAATCAACAATCTTTACTAGTATAGTGACTAGTTGATTTATTCTGAGTTTGATATTGATCTGTCCAATACGTACATGTACCAGGCTTACACATATTTGGAAGTATTACTGATGCGTTCGGAGGCTTTGAATTTGGACAAAACTTCACACGAGAGGCAGATAATTAAAATATTTATCACTGACTGTCTGTTCGGATTTCAGAATGGTTCTGCAGAACAGCGGCCGCTACAGGGCCGATCGCAGTGAGAACGCCGATGGTTCCGGGGGAGGTAGTAGGTGAGTGAGTGGACCCTACTTCCTGCAGGCATTCAGCTGCATCTGCAGTGAAACCGTCGTCAATCGACTTCATGGACTTTGACTCGAGCCTGTCTTTCAATGCAACATAGATCTAACGAGTAACGTTACAGCACGTGCTACAAAAACCTGATAGAATTAGGAACGTCATTAGGCCTAGGCCTATTCATCATTTCATTGTCATTGATTCATTGAATCAAGATTCATCATGACATTTTTCATTTTGAGATTTAAGAACCCATAATCAATTGTGAAGCTGCATTTTGAACATGCTAACGCATTCCAAGACTAGAAGAAATGCAACAAATACCTCAATCAGCTGTGTTCATTCAGTGCTTTGCTATTCTATTCAACTGGGGCGGTATTATGAAAACGTTCTTATCTACGTCATGATCTTAAAGTCAAATTGATATTCTGAAAATGTTCTTATCTTTTTCTTATATTTTGTCAAATTTTTGGTCTTATCTTGCTCTCCATCCTATGCTGAGCGGGTGAAGCTTTACTCGCGCATATCATAGTACAGAAGCGCAAAATGGAGATAAGTGGTATTTTGAAAACGTTCTTAACTTTTCTCTTATCTTTCACGATATTTAGGATAATATTTAAGATAGCTAGAGGGTTATCACATCTCATGATATCCGCGTTCCTTCTTGCTCAAAATCGATGGCCACTAGTATTAACAAGTACCCACAAGTATTCCACCATTTCTTTGAATCTTTCATTCACCCTTTATTTTGCCTGTCACCTTTTCTAGCCTTTCTTTCTTTGGCATTATCGTGATATAGGTAACCACCATTCACTTCATACAGCAGCGCTTTATTCAGTCGCACGCACGGTTCCCTATTTCCACCTCCATTCACTTTGTACACAAATGCGCGTACACAAATCTATGAGTGGTTTCCAAAACCACGATTTGGCCCTTTCTTTCTTTCTGTCTGTCTGTCTGTACTATCTGTCTGTCTTTCTTTTCTTTCATTCTTTATTATATCTTTTGTTTTATTATTTTTAAATGTTATAATTTCTTTCTTGCTTTTCTTTTGCTTGGTTTCATTTATTCTTCATCTTCCTTTTTTTTTACTAATTCTGCTTCCCCCCTTTTCTCTCTTCTTTCCTTTTCTTTTTGTTTCCTTTTTCTTCCTTTCTTCCTTCACTTTTTTGTAATCTTTTTCTTTCTTTCATTCTTTCGTTTTTGTCTCACCTGCGAAGCAAAGTGAGACTATAGGCGCCGCTTTTCCGACGGCGACGGCGGCGGCGGCGGCGTCAACATCAAATCTTAACCTGAGGTTAAGTTTTTGAAATGACGTCATAACTTAGAAAGTATATGGACCTAGTTAATAAAACTTGGCCATAAGGTTAATCAAGTATTACTTAACATCCTATTAGAGTTTCATGTCACATGACCAAGGTCAAAGGTCATTTAGGGTCAATGAACTTAGACCATGTTGGAGGATTCAACATCGAAATCTTAACCTGAGGTTAAGTTTTTGAAATGTCATCATAACTTAGAAAATATATGGACCTAGTTCATGAAACTTGGACACAAGGTTAAAGGGGAATCCAACCCAAATAAAAACTTGTTTTTATAAGGAAAAGAAAAATCAGACAAGTTGATAGGTGAAAGTTTGAACAATATTGGACAAACAAAAAGAAAGATATGAATTTTCAAAAGTTGTAAATATTGGTAATCACTATACCCATGGAGATTTCAAATTGGCCGCATATGGGATGTCATAGAGATGTAAGGCAAGGACTACTCTTCCATGTACTCCAATACATATTATGGCTAAAATGTCATTTTTCCCAAAAGTTTTATTGTAAATTATATTTTTCTTTCATGAGGACATAAAACAATATACTACATGGGTTATATTTAGATTACTGCCCCAGGGGAATGTTTACTTAGGAGAAAACCACAAATCCCTGATAATAAAGTACATGGCCTATGGGAAAGTTGTCCTTGCCCCTTGTTATAATTTACTTACCCATTTGCCAATTTGAAATCTACGTAGTATTAGTGATCTCAATTTTAAAGTAGCTATAACTTTCTAATTGCTTGTCCAATTTCTTTCAAACTTTCACCATTCTGTTTAATTTATTTTTCTCCTTCCCAACACAACATTTTATGGCCAAGGCTGGATTCCCCTTTAATCAAGTATCACTGAGCATCCTACATGAGTTTCACGTCACATGACCAAGGTCAAAGGTCATTTAGGGTCAATGAACTTTGGTCGAATTGGGGATATCTGTTGAATTCCCATCATAACTTTGAAAGTTTATGGATCTGATTCATGAAACTTAGACATAATAGTAATCAAGCATCACTGAAAATTTTGTGCAAGTTTCAGGTCTCATGATTAAGGTCAAAGGTCATTTAGGGTCAATGAACTTTGGCCGAATCTGGGGTATCTGTTGAATTACCATCATAACTTTAAAAGTTTATTGGTCTAGTTCGTTAAACTTGGACATTAGAGTAATCAAGTATCACTGAACATCCTGTGCGCGTTTCAGGTCACATGACCAAGGTCAAAGGTCAATGAACTTTGGCCGAATTGGGTGTATCTGTTCAATTACCATCATAATTTTGAGAGTTTATGGATCTGATTCATGAAACTTGTACATAAGAGTAATCAAGTATCACTGAACATCCTGTTCGAGTTTCAGGTCACATGATCAAGGTCAAAGGTCATTTAGGGTCAATGAACTTTGGCCGAATCGGGGAAATCTGTTGAATTACCATCATAACTTTGAAAGTTTATTGGTCTAGTTCGTTAAACTTGGACATTAGAGTAATCAAGTATCACTGAACATCCTGTGCGCTTTTCAGGTCACATGACCAAGGTCAAAGGTCAATGAACTTTGGCCATATTGGGTGTATCTGTTGAATAACCATCATATCTCTGTAAGTTTATTGGTCTAGTTCATAAAAAGTGGACATAAGAGTAACCATGTATCACTGAACATCTTGTGCGAGTTAGAGTAGTTTTCAAAGTCAGCACTGCTGCTATATTGAACTGCGTGATGCAGGTGAGACGGCCAGAGGCATTCCACTTGTTATATATGCTTCTTCTTTTTTCATTCATTCATTTTATTTTTTCCTTTTTCTTTTTCTTCTTTCACCTTACTTTTTAATTTTTCTTAATTTTTTATAGAATTTTTCTGTTTTTTTTTCATTTTTCTTCCGTTTGTTCTTTCTTTGATTTTCATGTCTGCTTTCTGACACTTTCGTGTCTTATTTGCTTTCCTTTTGTTTTATACTTTATTTCGCCCATTCTTGTTTCATTTGTTCGTTATTTACTCTTTCTTCTATCTGTCTTCTGTTGATTTTTTGAAATTAAAAAAAAAATCTATTCTTTCTATTAATGTTTTTTTTCGTTTTCTTTTCCTGACTTTTTATTTTCCCTTTTCATTCTTTTTCTTTCTTTCTTTTTCTCAGAAAAATAAATAAGTCATGATCATTGAAACATGAGTTACGCTTCAATGATCACAAAAAATATTAAAATAATATGCATTATTACACTTATTGAATTATAATCATTCATGCGTGACCAATAACAATTTGCAACTAGATGAAAAAAAGACTATACTTTTCTTGTTCATGTGATAAATTATTCATTAGAGTTTATGAAAGCCAGGTTACAATTTCACAGTCCACTTATCTTTCAGTGTTTTTTAATGTAAAGTGTACAAATAATTATTGTAGACACTGTATGTTGAGAGCTGCGAGAGGGCGCGAAATATTACCTATACGCTTGCTTGTTTACATCGGAAGTTTGTATTGCTGGTTGCGTTCTAGGCGCTCAGCATTTTTTCCTCTTGGCCTAGGCCCTATTGTTTTTTTTTCACTGTCAAAAGATGGTGTACTTCACCTTGATTTTCTTATATTTCAAACATCACCTGAGCTGAAGGGCGAGTGGATGGTTAGACATTTCTTCTGACCTCACACTTTTTGCTTGATTCTTAGTTGATTTTAATACCCGGAGGTCTTGCCCATTTTTCACTTGTCTTCCACCTATCTTATTTTTTTGGGTTCAAGCAGAAGATCAGAGGATTCATCTGAGGCCAGACTACAGAGGGCGACAATCAATGATGAATTGGATTCCTTGTATGGATTTGATCGCTACAAAGAACCAGCTGAGAGGGTGGGATGGCTCATCAACATGCATCCAGTAAGCATTCATTATTAAAGGACAAGTCCACTCCAACAAAAACTTGATTTGAATAAAAGGAGAAAATTTCAAGAAACATAACACTGAAAATTTCATCAAAATCGGATTTGAAATAAGAAAGTTATGACATTTTAAAGTTTCGCTTATTTTTAACAAAATGGTTATATGAACGAGCCAGTTACATCCAAATGAGAGAGTCGATGACATCACTCACTATTTCTTTTGTATTTTATTATATGAAATAATTGCATTTTCTCATCATTGTCATGTGAAATGGAGTTTCATTCCTCACTGACCACGTGGAATTCCATTATTTCAGGCAAGGAGGTCCTAATCGTCAAATTTGTAAAAATTGAAATATTGTATAATTCAAACAATAAAAACAAAAGAAATAGTGAGTGAGTGACATTATCAACTCTCATTTGGATGTAACTGGCTCGTTCATATAACCATTTTGTTGAAAATAAGCGAAACTTTGAAATGTCATAACTTTCTTATTTTACATCCGATTTAGATGAAATTTTCAGCATTGTGCTTGTCTGATTTTTCTCTATTGATTCAAATCAACATTTTTCTGAGGTGGACTTGACCTCTAAGCTTAAATCTGGGTACATCCATTATGCAAAACAATTTGCTTGATTGCTTCCTGTCTCCTTGCCAAAATCTCATACATTTACCGCCCCACCCTACCTGTGTGTTTGTTGATGCTGTTTGTGCATTTATTCATTCAATGTACTGGGAACTACTACTCACAAGTTTTTATAAACTTTTCTGTAATTTACAATTTTCGCTGATATTATTCGTCATTCCTGTACATATTGTATATGCTGAGAAAATAAATTGAACTGAACTGAATTGAAAAAATTATTTCAGAGGGTGGGACTTAATGTTCATTTAATAAATTAGTATTTAGAAAATAAATCTTAATCAAAATAAAAAATGAGGAGTGAAAACAGATCTATGTGAATACTAAAGAATTATTGCAATTCCATTGAATAACAATAAATTGATTGATTTGATTTTGAATTCCTTCCTTATGCAGATTACCATCTGGAGGGTTTAATGAATTAAATTCTGAATTGGAATGTTCCATGATACATAGGGGTGTTATATGAGAGGATGTTTGACTTTGAATCAACTTTTAATTTCAAACTGGTGAAATTTATTTGCTGTAATTGTGATATTGTATGATGTAAAGTTAACATGAATTAATGTAAAATGTCTTCGGTCTTAAAAATTACAAATAAAATTTCAAACTGTTAAAAAAAGGATTTCAACATGAATGTGATTCACATTTCCTGCTAAGATTTAGAATAAATAATAGAACTCAATGGGTACATGTAAGTGTCTTGGTGGAGTTTATTTTAATAGCATTGGGTTATTGGTTCAACATTCTTAAAAAACCGTGAGTGTTATTTCACCATTTTATGTGCCAATCTTTTTGTTCATCTTAGACTTTTTTTCCCCTGTTTTTCTTCCTACCAGGCAGACATTTTGGATGAGAGTAAAAAGCTAATCAGTGCAGTGGACTACTATTTCCTACAAGATGATGGTAGTCGTTTCAAGGTACCCTATCACCTAAAATCGTTTGGTTGGTTTGATTTTAATGGTTGCAAATTTTGATCGTTGTAAAAATATAGATTTCAAAATTTTAAGGCCAAGGATATTTGTGTGTATTGTTATTAAAGGGATTGTCTGGGCTGAAAATATATCTCAATAAATAGAGTAAAATTCACAAAGCGAAATGCTGAAAATTTCATCAAAATTGAATAACAAAGAACAAAGTTATTGAATTCAAAAGTTTATCAATATTTTGTGAAAACAGTTACATGCACATCGTCATGAATATTCATTAGGTGGGCTGATGATGTCATATCCCTATTTTCCTTTTTCTTTTGTTATATGAAATCACAACTGTTTCATTTTTTCATACATGTTTAATGATGTGTCTCCATTATGATGAAATAAGTTGCGGCAATAAATAACTAATGCTTTTAATCAGTTGTCAATCCAATGAATTGATTTAGTGCTTGGTAGAATTTTTTGAATAAACCTATTTTCATATCATAAAATACAAATGAACAAGTAGGGATGTGACATCATCAGCCCATCTAATGAATACTCATAAGGATACCAAATTTTTTTTTGAAGTACAATTGATCAGGATCCTACAAAGAGTCTGTGAATAAAAAAATTAGTAGTTTTGGGGCCGTATGACAGCCTTGTAGATTTTATCCCACACTAACACCATGCAAGTGGTGATCGAAGGCTGAGATCTCACACCCTCCTCGGCTGTGAGATGGGCCCAAATAACCCGGCCCTTTTAGGGTTAAGTGCCTTTAACAGTGAATCCCCCTCCTATCCATCTCACACCAATCTTTTTATGACCTATTGTTCTCGTGTTCGTGCGTACGGTCCTGGAGATTAGTATAAATAGAGTAGGATATCAAACAATTTTCGTCACTTGATAAAGAGTTGCAGCGGCACTCGAAAGCTTGTGAACTTGTAAGCCAGTGAACACTTTTTGCGAGAGTGATCCTTGTCGCAATCTGGGTATAGTTTTTGATTCTCACATGACAATGTCGAATCACATTTCTTTTATTTGTAGATCAGTTCGCTACCACTTGCGAAACATTGGTTTTATTAGGAATTACTTGTCTCGACCGGCCACAGAAAAATTGGTTCACGTTTTAATTTTGTCCCGTCTTGATTTTGGAAATTCCCTATTGTTTAATCTACCCCAGAATCAGTTAGTGAAAGTTCAGAAACTTCAAAATGCTGCCGCTTGCATCGTTTCTCTATCCACCAGGCGCACTCACATTACTCCTATTTTAAGATCCTTACATTGGCTCCCTTTTAAACAGCGTATTATGTTCAAGATTTTGTTGTTAACTTTCCATTGTGTTCATGGCTCATCTCCCCAGTACCTTATTTCACTGATCAAAAGTTATACCCCTTTAAGATACTTGGTTCCTCCCTTTCCAATTCTCTTGTTACCCCCAAAGTTTCCAAAACCTGGGGTGAAAGATCATAACATCAAACAGTGCTTGACTTCTGAAACTTTCAAAAATTACCTCAAAACATTTCTGTTCAATTCTTCTTAATTTCTTTTATAATTTCCTAAAAAGCGCCTTGAGCACTCTACAGAGTGGATTTGGCACGATATAAGTCTTAATTATTATTATTATTATTATCACGAATTTCCTAGAAATCCAGTGAACACTTTTTGCAAGAGTGACCACGAATTTCCTTGTTGACCATAGTAGATTGCGAGACAAATGAATACCCTCTAGCAATTAAGAATGATCTTATTTTATTTTGTGTTTGAAAAGAAAACTTCTATTAAGAAATCTCTTTTTTGTTTCAGGTTTCCCTCCCGTTCAAACCTTACTTCTACATCGTCACCAAGAAGGAATGTGAGAGGGAGGTATCCGCGTACCTGACCCGGAGACACGCCGGAACACTTGCTTCAGTGGAAACGGTCTATAAGGAAGACCTTGACTTGGTATGTGTTCATCTGGGCCCCGTCTTACAAAGAGTTACGATTGATCTATCTCAAGTATATGGAAAGCTTTCTCTGTCATAATTTTTCTTTAGATTTGCTCAATGTCCATTGAAAACAAAGAACTGTCAAGAAAACAGTGAATGTATTGAATATACATCATTTCTAAAAAATATTTTGAACAAACATGTAAGTTTAGACGTTGACGTTGCTGGCTTTCCATAGTTGCGATTGATTGGATCGATTGCAACTCTTTGTAAGACGGGGCCCAAAACCAGATTCTACAAATGGGATTGAATTCTAGTATGCTGAGAAGTCCCTTTGGGTTCATTCTCACAGTTAATTCTCATTCTTAATTCCTATTTTATCACTAGTAATCATTCATAATTTTTGTAAAAAGTACAAAAATCTGAAGAAAAAAAAATTTCAAAGAGAATATGGTATCTTCAAGTTAAAAAAGTGAAAGTAAATCAATCCGAAGTGATGTTCATCAACAGCATTCTAAGGATCATCTTATTTTTATGGGAACCCTACAACATGATGCATTGTGATGCGGGAACTAAAAAAGGCATGTTCACCATCCATTATCAAATATTTCATGTTAAACACCTGTAATTGTACCTGTATTCTGTCATGGAAACATAGATCCATCTGTTCCTATTAAATAGGCATATTTTTTAGAGCGAAATAGATTTTCATTTAATAACCTGTGCATTGCTATTTCTGTGAACATGCATACTTAGTAATGAAAGGGAATTTTAAGAATGTTTCTCTTTCTGGAAAGCCCACAATAGCAGATATGTTGAAATTATGAGTGTCGATGTTACTTTTCTAAGATTGGGACTGTATCCCCTCATTATTTACCAACAGCCAAATCACTTGGTGGGTCTGAAGAGATGTTGCCTGAAGCTAAGCTTCCACTCGACACAGGATCTAATGAAGGTGCGACGAGAGATCATGCCGAGGGTTCGCAAGAATCGAGAGCACGAGAAATCTTCCTCTGCATACACTGCCCTTCTAACCAGGTATTTGCCTATTTCTTCAACCATTGGACCTTATTCTGAATGCAGGCTTTAGCACTCAGGTTTAAACTCTTGACCCTACATGTATATCTTAAATGTTACTTTGGCCACTATGGTACCAAACACAGGCAACTTGATTTTTAGTGGCTTTTGAATCATGTTGCCGTAGAAGGTAGTATAAAGTTACCATAATCTTAAGTTCTCTCCAAATGACCCATGGTCTAATATTGTTAACTATGGATAGCCAATTGTGAGACAAATTTTTAACAGAACAGGCTCTTTAAATCAGTGTATTTGACACCCAAATCATTTCATTACTTTCAGGGAAATATAGTAACTAGAATAAGGTCTACTCTATTAAAATCTGGGAAAAGAACAAGCAAAATTTTAGATTTTCAGCTTCTTGTAATTTTAGTAGAGTTAGACCATGGCTTAGGATAAAATTCTAGTATGTTCCATTTGTACCGACTCTTAAGTCATCAACTTGAAGTGACCCAAAATAGCCTACTCACGTGAAGATATTATCCTTTATTGTAATTTTTTACAATAATGGAAATAAAGAGAATTATTGGAGGAATTATGTTCAATTCTCAGTTAGTGAGGATGATTATAGAATAACTTCTCATTTCTTCTCATTTTTATGGTCAGCCATCTTGCTGGGAATGATAGTACTGTTGGCAGCAAAGGAGGGAAGAAGATAAACGATCAGATGGACAATATACTTGATATCAGAGAATATGATGTCCCTTACCATGTTAGAGTGGCCATTGATAAGAAGATTCATGTGGTAAGTGTTATAGGTAAAATTTGAATGGAAAATATCATATTTGAGGTTAAAATTGATTGAAAGAATACTAATATAACCATTATGAAAGATTTCAAGCCTTTATTTTGGAGTAAAGGCCAAATTAGTTTCAAATCGTAGCCAATTGTATGACTGCTATGACGTCATTACGACTAGATATTAAATTCGCTTTTATTCTAAGAAGGATGATAGCATTATCACAGATTTGAACATAGGTATTCGTGCGATGATTTAGAACATTACACAGTAAGATAATCCATGTTTCAATAATAGCATCAAATTCTTGTAGGTCTTATTCCAAAATCGGGTCGCAAACCAATCGTAAGGTGTGCGGTCGCCTTTATAGGTAAAAGGCAGTAGTTGCTGCAAACAATTATTTTATGAGAAGGTCTTTTAAATCAAGGTCAATCTTCAAAATATTATCATACATCTAGATCTGATACATTGATTTAAACTTATCTGTGTAAAATTAAAGATACCTAAATTTCTCAGGAAATTGCCAATCTTGTGTTAAACCCTAGTTGATACCATGTTAGAGTGGGCATTGTCACAGTTGCACTGGTGAAGCCTACTCCAGATAAACAAATCTGTCGGTCTGGAGTTGTTTCGGTGTGATTTTTACTTTATATTAAATGTCAGAGCACCAAATCTATTTTGTCTTATTTTTGGATCTCCACAATGATAAATCTGAAACTTATCTTCTCTGATATACTCTCCACGGAAGCGCCGTGGTGTAGCGGTTCTGACTCTCGCCTTATAATCAGAGGGTCGTGTGTTCGAATCCCACCATGGCCTAGCGTCCTTTGGCAAGGCGTTAATCCACAATTTGCCACTCTCGACCCAGGTGTTAAATGGGTACCCGGTAGGATGTGAAAGCCTATATGTAGTATGCCTAGCAATTGAGTCTTGGAACTCTTGTTGGATTGCTCCCCAGGGAGTTGAGAAGGTGCATACATTGTATGCGGGCATGCAAGGATCCGATGACCGGGGTAATAATATGTCTGTAAAGCGCTTAGAGACGTCGTTCCGATGTATTAAGCGCTATATAAATGCGGAATATTATTATTATTATTATTACTCTTTCTTTCTGTCTTTGTTTCTCTCTTTGTCTTATACAGGGTCATTGGTATTCAGTGCAGGGAAGAGGATCTATGGCACCTATCATCAAACAGAGAGATGATTTATTAGAAAGACCGGTAAGTATTCCCTTCTTTACTACTTCATTCCAAACACTGCCCTCTCGTGAATAATCATCAAATCCAGGGTCCCATTACTAAGAGTTACCATTATGGTAATTTGGATGGAATCCTTGATTCTGATTGGTGGTTGATCATTATTACCATAGAAACCATTGGATGGCAAAGTTACCATAATAAACTTTTATGATAGGACCCAGGATGGTGGTTCACAAAGATTTATGTACATATGACTAAAATGTCACTTTGATTTTGAGTTGCCTGTGGTATAATGTGAATAAACTGATTGGTCGGATCATGCCCAGATGACCTGCACTACGGCTTATTAATCAATGAAATTATGCATTATATATCTTGTGTGTGTTCATTAGATTAAAACCTATTTCTATCAAGTCTTCCTAAAACACACTAAGATTGAATTTAGCATGACATGCTTCTAAAATTGCTTACACTTCATAATTCCGAAGGTTCTTTATTCCGAAGGTTCGTAATTCCGAAACACATAAATTGCCTATACCTCTATGTGCGTTAATCCGAAAGCGAAAAAGGGTTCGTTAATCCGAACATTTGTGGCGTAATTCCGAAGGTTCGTTTGTCTGAAAACGAAATGAACAATGAACCTCATTTCGTTTTCGGACAAACAAACCTTCGGAACAAGGAACCTTATTTCGTTTTCGGATTAACAAACCTTCGGATTATCGGAACTTTTGGAATAACGAATCTTTAGAATTACGAATGTATACGCTAAAATCAGGCAGTCAAATCTGTTTATAAAAACATCAAAAATGGTATTTATGAACAAATGGTCATAGAAATAAGAATTGAGTAAAATTTCCATGATTTTTCACTTCTTAGTCTTGAAAACATGGCATTACATGTAGCTTTGCCAAAATTTCCTCTGATATAGTTTGATGTGTTTTGCTTTACTTCTCAGGACCTGATGGGCTTGCCCTTGACACTGAAACTACCGAACTTTGACATTGAACCTTTTTTAAGCTTTTTAAAATTCCCTCTGTAATCTATTGATCTGTTTTTATTTCTCACGACCTGGTGGTGCTTGCCTTTGATTTTGAAACCATTAAACTTTGACATTTAAGCATTATGTGTAGGTGTATGAAACCATCATGAAAATATTTTGATGCCTTTATTCCTCAGGACCCAGTAGTACTTGCCTTTGATATTGAGACCACCAAACTTCCCCTCAAGTTCCCTGATGCAGAGACAGACAGCGTCATGATGATCTCATATATGATAGATGGACAGGTTAGTAGTCATCAATACATTATCATTATCTAATCATACACAGTGTAAACAAAAGATTCATATTGATCTACATGTATACTACCGATATTATCGCCCAATTTTAGGCCTTGAATGTTTAATCCAAGACAGTATCATTTCCTGTGCGCGGGCTTAATGTGTGCACATCAGATACAGATCTATGTAGCCATATTACTCTGTACTTGCATTGTCAAGTACAGAGTTTAGCTTGGAAGAGCTGCTTATTCCTTCAAGGTTCAAGGTTCAAGTTCAATCTATACTGACTGCACAGAAAATTTATTAGCACTAACAGTGCGCAAACAGAGGCCCTGTTACAACCGGTAATATGGCAGCGATGCCTAATAATACAACAATGCATCACTTACACATTGAAATGTTTTGATTTCACAATCGAAAAATGTGAATGGGCTTAATGCTAGCGCTCTGGTAGGCTAACAACGTTTCTGTGCAGCTGGCACTGGTAGCTAAACTAGTGTGTTCTCATTGTCCTTCCTGCTATTAATTTTCACAAAACAAAAATAGAATTGATGTTAATGCTGGAATTTGTTGTCTTGTACCAATAAGGGTGCTAAATAATAGCCCCCATCCTCAGTCATATTTGAGATAATTTTCAGGTGGATTTTTTTTTGGGGGGACTTTGAAATAAAATGACCTTTATTGATTGGCTACCACATTCCTGTCTTACAATCCATCCCCAATGAATATCGTTTTTTTATTGATAAACCAATCAAATGAAATAAATAGAAATAAGAATAAACAGAAAAAAGCCTCTCAAGATGCATTCTGCAACCTTTGTGACTATGTTTGAATATATCCTGCCTATATGTGTAATCTCTCTTCTTTACACCAATGTTCTAAAAGGGTTATCTAATCACTAATCGTGAGATCATCTCAGAAGATGTGGAAGACTTTGAATACACCCCAAAGCCTGAGTTCGAAGGACCGTTCATCGTTTTCAATGAGGAGAACGAGGTCGCCTGCCTTCAGAAATTCATCGATCACATCGTCGAGATCAAACCCAACATCATTGTCACATACAATGGAGACAATTTTGATTGGTATGTATAACAGTGTATGGATACATCCACAATGTTTAACTTGTTCAGAATATACATGAGTTATTTCCATGGCTTTTTCCATATCTCTGTTCACCTTAGGTTGTTGTCGGAGGCATTATGATTTTAGGTCACCCGTCTGTTCATTTTCTGTCTGTTTCCATTCTTGCTCTCTTGATAACTAAGGAACAGTTTGAGGGTTCAGTATTAAACTTGGCTCATGTTTGCATGTGGGAGTGGCAATGATCCGATAGTATTGTGGGGTGTGAGGTCAAATGTCAAAGGTACTGGTTTGATTTGTAGATTTTTGTAATGGTTTGTATTCCATAGGGTCCTTCATTGATAATAATAATAATTACAATGCGCCTTGCAATAGACTATTTCTAGATAGATGGTGCTATATAATAACCTATTATTATTGAGCCAAGATAGAAATATATTATTGACATGTACTTTTCTGCATCTAGGCATTTTATTGAGACGATCTGAGCACAGATCGATTGGTCAAATGTTCTTTATTTGTGTCTGTAGGCCTATCATCAAGACCTGATTCAATCACAGCAAGATTTGTCTAAATGTTTTTTATTTTGTGGAAGAGCCGTGGTGTAGTGGTTCCGACTCTCGCCTTGTAAACAGAGGGTCGTGTGCTCGAATCCCACCATGGCCTAGCTTCCTGGCATTAATCCACACTTTGCCACTCTCGACCCAAGTGCTAAATGGGTACCCGGTAGGATGCAAAAGATATTGTATGTTTGATTTTGCCAGCACCATAATGTGGCTGCGATGAATGCAAGGAATGCTCCCCAGGGAGTGGAAATTGTGCACTTTTCATGCGGATTGAAATGAATCCAATGACCGGGGTAATAATATGATGTAAAGCGTTTTGAGACATTCTGGGAAAAGCACTATATAAAAATTGGCTATTATTATTGTTATTATTTTGTGCCTCTAGATGATTAATTGAGCCAATTATCCAAATACAGATCGATTGGTGTTATGTCTCTTTTTTGTTTGTCAATAGGCCTTTCATTGAGACCAGGGTCCCGTAACACAAAGGTTAGCAATTAATCGTACCCTTGATTTTTAAGATTGATTGTGCATTGTAGTAAATTGAATCAATCATAAAAAAATGTTCTACGATCATTGCTAAGCTTTGTGATATGGGACCCCGGATTATGGTATTGATATGTACAGAGTTTGGTCTAATGTTTGTTTTATTTTTGTTTATAGGCCTTTCATCGAGACCAGATATAAACATCATGGTATTGATATGTACAGAGTTTGGTCTAATGTTTGTTTTATTTTTGTCTATAGGCCTTTCATCGAGATCAGATATAAACATCATGGTATTGATATGTACAGAGTTTGGTCTAATGTTTGTATTATTTTTGTTTATAGGCCTTTCATCGAGACCAGATATAAACATCATGGTATTGATATGTACAGAGAGATTGGGTTTCAGAAGGATGCCGCTGGTGAATACAAGTGCAGGAGTGTGATACATATGGATGCTTATAGGTAGGTCATCACTCAAGCATCTTGATGGGGGTAAACAGAGCTACCAGCTAGTAGGATTTTATCCTATTAGATAGGTTTTTAAGGGGAAAGTTACACTAACTGGGACTGTTCCCTGAGAAATAGAATTTTTGAAACTTGTAAGGATGAGGAGTTTTGTACAATGTAGTATGATTTTTAAAAGGAAAGCGACACTATGCCTGGACCCTAGTAAACAGCGTAACTGATCGAGCCTCGTCAGCTAGCGCTAAATTATCAGATGCAGAAGTGTGATACATATGGATGCTTATAGGTAGGTCATCACTCAAGCTTCATGATGGGGGTAGAAAGAGCTACTAGTTAGAAGGTTGTTATCCTATTATTAGATTTAAGGGGAAAGTTACACTCAATTGGATTGTTCCCTGAGAAATTGGATTTTCGAAACTTGTAAGGATGAGGAGTTTGTACAATTTAGTATGATTTTTAAGGGAAAGCGACACTCAATAGGATTGTTCCCGTAGAAGTGGGATTTTTGAAACTTGTTAGATTGATGATTTTTGGTATGTTTTTCCTGAATTTGAAAGAAAATAGGATCTTATGCACGAAAATAGCATAAATAGAAATTTGGAATTGGATATTTTTCACAATTAAGGTTGGATGCTCTGTGTATGCAATGGGTGAACATTGTTGCTGTATTCATTAGGGTGTTGTAAGAAGTTTTAGATAATTGCAAATATATTTTGATAGGAAGTCATAATCATTTGTCTTGCAATTTGTTGCAAATTTGCACTTAATGATCTGCTTCTTGCATCAAGGAGTGAATGATAACAGATTTGCTATGGCTATTATTGATATGCCGATTCGGTGGATTGGTTGCATTGATTAGGCCGAAATTCACAATGCATCATGGGAAAAAGTCGACATCTGTTGCACGTGCTAGTACTAAAAGTGAATGCATACATGTGATTATTCAGTGCTATCTGATACGGCTTGATCAGACATGCTGTTTGCTAGGGTCCAGGGGTAGGAGATACAGTTTCCTGTATATTTCTTTGCGAAATTAAGTATGTTTTTGGTGAATTCTTGCCATATGATTTTCATTTTTGAAGCACTAGTACTGTGCGCTGCCTGTGTGCGATGTCAACCCAAAAGTTAGAAATTTGGTCTACTCACTGCATCTGATAGTTGGCACATCATATTCTGAATCCACCGAATTATTAAAATTGCAGAAGAAATTTGAAATTTATTGCAATATTTTCTCTCAACACCCTCTTTGATTGATGAAATAACTAAGCCTGGAATGATTTTGAATTATAAGAGAGGAGAAAACATTTGATTACAAAATCAAGCGATACATTGGAAACTAAAATCCAGAATGCATTCATGAAGAGTATTATTCATTCGTTCTGAAAGTTCTGTATGATTTGACAAGAAAAATACGAAATTGTGAAGAGATATTCTTCAATGATTTTGGTAGGAAATATTTAATCACTTAGAAATTTCTATACAAAGCATGACATTCTGGCCAAGCAATATCATTAAATAAACTCAGAGAAAAAAATTCATTGGGGCTTGGGGCTAATTCTCCCCCGAAGTGCCCCACAGAGCCCTATATATAGAGCCCCTTTAATTCACATAGGGTGTAGTATGCATGTAAGCTGTATTGGGCCAGTGAGCTGAAATTGATTTCACAAAGTGAGGTTTACATAAACATACTAGATCATAAATCTAAAACTTCAATGGTATGGTGAGTTGATGGAAATTGACGTTAGACTTTCTCATGAAATGATTGCGAATTCTTGAGTATCATGGTTGTAAGTACCTAAATTAAAGAAGCTTTTTGTCACTTAATTATAGATGGGTCAAGCGTGACAGCTACCTTCCTGTTGGCTCTCAGAACTTAAAGGCAGCATCCAAGGCCAAGCTTCGATACGACCCTATTGAGATGGACCCGGAGGAGATGTGCCGCATGGCCAGTGAGCAACCCCAAACCCTTGCCAACTACTCCGTCTCGGATGCGGTGGCGACATACTATCTGTACATGAAATATGTGCATCCTTTTATCTTCGCACTGTGCACCATCATTCCTATGGAACCTGATGAGGTATTGAAAAATGGTGGTGGTGATAATTTTGATGGTGATGATGATGATGATGATGATGATTTTGATGGGCATAATGATGATGATGGTGATGATGATTTTGATGGGCATAATGATGATGATGATGGTGGTGATGATGATGATGACAATGATGTTGGTGATGAAGATGATTATGATGATGTTGATGATTTTGATGGGCATAATGATGATGATGATGGTGATGATGATGATGGTGGTGATGATGATGATGATGATGACAATAATGATGTTGGTGATGAAGATGATGATGATTTTGATGGGCATAATGATGATGATGATGATGGTGATGATGATGATGATGGTGGTGATGATGATGACAATAATGATGCTGGTGATGACGATGATGATGATGATGATTTTGATGGGCATAATGATGATGATGATGATGATGGTGGTGATGATGATGATGACAATAATGATGTTGGTGATGAAGATGATGATGATGATAATGATTTTGATGGGCATAATGATGATGATGGTGATGATGATTTTGATGGGCATAATGATGATGGTGATGATGATGATGACAATAATGATGTTGGTGATGAAGATGATGATGATGATAATGATTTTGATGGGCATAATGATGATGATGGTGATGATGATTTTGATGGGCATAATGATGATGGTGATGATGGTGATGATGATGATGATGGTGGTGATGATGATGACAATAATGATGCTGGTGATGACGATGATGATGATGATGATTTTGATGGGCATAATGATGATGATGATGATGATGGTGGTGATGATGATGATGACAATAATGATGTTGGTGATGAAGATGATGATGATTTTGATGGGCATAATGATGATGATGGTGATGATGATTTTGATGGGCATAATGATGATGATGATGATGATGGTGTTGATGATGATGACAATAATGATGTTGGTGATGAAGATGATGTTTGTGATGAAGATGATGATGATGATTTTGATGGGCATAATGATGATGATGGTGATGATGATTTTGATGGGCATAATGATGATGGTGATGATGGTGATGATGATGATGATGGTGGTGATGATGATGACAATAATGATGTTGGTGATGAAGATGATGATGATGATGATTTTGATGGGCATAATGATGATAATGATGATGATGATGGTGATGATGGTGGTGATAATGATGACAATAATGATGTTGGTGATGAAGATGATGATGATTCTGATGGGCATAATGATGATGATGATGGTGATGATGATTTTGATGGGCATAATGATGATGGTGATGATGGTGATGATGATGATGATGGTGGTGATGATGATGATGATGACAATAATGATGTTGGTGATGAAGATGATGATGATGATGATTTTGATGGGCGTAATGATGATGATGGTGATGATGATTTTGATGGGCATAATGATGATGGTGATGATGGTGATGATGATGATGGTGGTGATGATGATGACAATAATGATGTTGGTGATGAAGATGATGATGATGATTTTGATGGGCATAATGATGATAATGATGATGATGGTGATGATGATTTTGATGGGCATAATGATGATGGTGATGATGGTGGTGATGATGGTGAGTGCTGTGGTGAGATTCGAACCCTTGTCCTTGTTGTTCATTCACTTCCATTTTCTTAATTGATCCAGGTCTTGCGGAAGGGATCTGGAACTCTTTGCGAGGCCTTGTTGATGGTCCAGGCCTTCCATGCCAACATCATCTTCCCAAACAAACAAGAGGCGGTCTTCAATAAGCTGACCAGGGATGGCCATCTCTTGGAGACCGAGACTTACGTCGGAGGTCACGTTGAGGCGCTGGAATCTGGTGTATTTAGAAGTGACCTGCCTTGCCGCTTCAGAATGGTAATTGAAACCAAGTTCTTGTGTTAAAAAGATTAAGACTGGTATTTCATCAAATCAAATTCTGCAGATAGTCCTGTGCACTACACACAGAAATGCATTCATGGGACTACAGAAACAAAGTCATGCACATTTATGCAACTGTTAATTGTAATTATTCTGAATGTGATGAAATATACTATTCGCAATGTTAACTCTGTTGTTATCCTTCTTAAATATAACAGAATAATTTTACAGCTGTCTTATGCTACATTCACAAATACCTTTACGATCACAGTACAAACAATTTTTATACATAGCGATCAGTGGTATGAAATGATTTGTATGGTGTTCGTAAATTCATTTTTGACCATAGCATTAGATTAAATTTAATCTTTCACCTCTTCTATTTTTTATGTTTACTATTTCCTTTATTGTTTTAAGGTCCCCGAGGCCTTCCAGCAGTTGATGGACGATGTTGAGAGAACAATGAAGCATGCCATCGAGGTCGAGGAGAAGATCCCGCTCAGTACCGTCACAAACTTTGAAGAGGTGAAATACTTACTCAACGCCTGGGCAGGACTGTCTCTCACCATGAAAATATGCTAGGCAAAACTACGCCTCATACATATGAATGATCTAGAGTGTTAAAATTGCTCAGTAAATATTTTATTCATTGTGGGGATTGTCTGTTTGTGGTCAGGTTTCCCTTTTTCATTGGATTTGGGACCAAGAACCAGTGGGGCTGTTTTCTTAACGTCAAGAATGAGAGGAACAAAAGAGAGTCTGAGGAAATCTGATTGGTTGAGCTCTGTTGGTAGTCTGCACTTGGTAGTTTGTCATGATAGCTTAAAAAGCAAGAGGTATGGTTCATGTATTCTATGAAACAAACTTGGAATGGCTTTGAAAACTTATTGTTTTTACGTCTATCAAAATTTGTTTTTTAAGTGGCAATATCAATAATATCATACAGGCATGGGTGACAGTATTATACAAACAACATTATGTTTGGTGCAAACTGGCCAAAACTTTTTTTTTTTTTCTTTGTCTTAGGTCTGTGAGGAGATCAAGGAAAAATTAGCCGCCCTCCGTGACAACCCTGCTAGGCTTGAGAATCCTGTTATCTATCATCTTGATGTCGGAGCAATGTACCCTAATATAATCCTTACTAACAGGTTACAGGTGAGAGGTTATCAAATTGGCAATGCAGGTTTTATGATGCACATGTGAGGGAGCATTAAATGATATTACATAGTCCCACAATCAAGGGTTAGTCATTCGATTATTGAAATGCAAGTTGTTGATTTATGGTCAGTTACAACTCAACTTTTTGCAACACTCCATTGTGCTTGATCTTGAGACTCATGCTTGATTTTCAGTTGATAGACCCATAAGCTCATATTATTAGATGAATTAGTAATGAACCAATATTGTATTGGACAATGTGTAAAATAATAGAGATGGGCTGAAGAAGCAAAATTCTTTTCTCTTAGAATTGAATTTCTATTAAAAAGTAAGTCCGCTCAAACATCTAGTTGATTTTTATTAAGACTAGAAAAACCAAACAAGCATATTTTTTTTAAATTAAAATCTGATGCAAAATAGTTTTACTGGTATGGCAATAAAAATTTTGGTTATTTTACTGAATACGACACCAAGATAGATTCTTGTCATCTGATTGGTCGTTTGATATTGATCATTCAGCCCATTTTACAATGATGTAATCCGTGCGATTTTGGATCCATACGATTTTGTCCATTGCACACGCACTGAGACCACCAGCACTGCAAGTGTGTTTGCAGTGCGCATTTTGTCTGCGACAATGAACAAACCATGTTCACACTGAATGCACTTTTATTCAAAGTTATAAATGTAAGATGACAAGTATCTATTTTTAGGTGTAATTTTAAACAAATAATGAATGTTTGTGAGTGCAATGGTGCCTCGTTGAATTGATCATTTCATCTTTCACCTCATGAAGTATTCCGTCCATTGCACCCACAAACATTCATTATTTGTATATTGTTGTATTTCTTGCAGCCTTCAGCCATGGTAGATGAAGCCGTTTGTGCAGCATGTGATTTCAACAAACCAGGAGCTCGGTGTCAGAGAAAAATGGCATGGATGTGGAGAGGAGATTACAGTAAGTTGAGACAAGAATAAAAAATAATTGAATTAACTCTTTGCATTCCCTCTAAACAGGATGTCTTGAAATGGCTGTCAAGGCCAATCCTCCATTTACATTTTGTTTTTCAGTAAGTTGGAGTAAATCATCTATCATGTAATTAAAGTTCTATTGACAACTGGCAGGGCTGTCATTTTTTAAATCCCAAATACTGAACACCAACAATATGAGTGATGGGATGTCAGTCTTCAAACAAAAGTTTTTATAGAAGAATTAGATTGGGGCCATCGTTTGGACATCGAAGGAGACAAAAACATCTTCTTTTGCACTGGGGTTTCTCAACATACATCAAATAGCACAAACAGTTGGGAATATTGCTTGTAAAGGTCTTGAAATCTTTAAAATTCTTTTAAAAAAAGGTTTTGGTCCTATCCTATCAAGGTATATTGGAAAACTACTTCACACAAAGTTCTTGAAATTGAACCTGTTTGGAATATAGCAACTTAGTATGGTCATGCAGCATCATCTGACCCATTGCATGAAACTTTTGCCTGTGGAAAAACAAATACTGTGGTACCAGTAAACAAAATTATGCCAATGCAACTTTTGTGCAACAGGGCCACGTTGGATTATTTTATGGAATTGCCCATTTATATACCTTTGATAGGGTGTGGACCTAGGGCATTACCAAATGTAACAGCAGAAATAAATTGTTACACCTTGTTTTCTGTGTATCATCTTTGTTTTAGTGCCAGCTTCAAGGGGTGAGTACCACAGGATTCAACAGCAGCTTGAGATAGAGAAGATCCCTCCAGCCAATCCGGGCGAGCCTCACAGAGTCTTCCATGAACTTGGTAAAGAAGAACAGGCCATGCTGGAAAAGAAAAGACTTCAAGGTATAATGGCATTGCTGGACAATAATGATAATAGTCAGTTCTTTTAAAGCGCATGACACATTCTGGATAACGTCTCTATGCTCTTGCAAAGGATATTATTTAGTAATATTATTACCCTAGCCGTAGCTCAAGCAGCTTTTACGCGCTCGGCATTTCAAGGAATAAATTCCTGCCAGGTACCTATTCACCTCACCTGGGTTGAGTGCAGCACAATGTGGATTAATTTCTTGCTGAAGGAAACTACACCATGGCTGGGATTTGAACCCATGACCCTCTGTTTCAAAGTCCGGAGGCTAATCCACTAGGCCACAAGGCTCCACATGATTGCTCCCCAGGGAGTTGAGAAAGTATGTGCATTGTGTTCATGAGTAATAAATATCTGTAAAGGGGTTAGAGACATTTGTCCAATGGATTAAATGCTATGTAAAATTGATAAGTAATTGTGAAGATATGGATTTGACCAAATGTTTGTCAT
The DNA here is from genome assembly GCF_018143015.1 of Lytechinus variegatus. Taxonomy (NCBI): domain Eukaryota; kingdom Metazoa; phylum Echinodermata; class Echinoidea; order Temnopleuroida; family Toxopneustidae; genus Lytechinus; species Lytechinus variegatus. Next base: position 5,146,603 of record NC_054747.1, on the reverse strand, counting down.
TGGCCTGGAGTCCTGGGGTGCCAGGTTTTCTGATAGTGTTTCATCAAAGTTGATGCATATTGAAATATTGTGTTAATTGTACCATGTCTCTGTACCTTGACTATTAATATTAACTGTAGGCTACATGTATTTGATTTCCTTTTCTTTTTAGTTTCACCCTGTCTTTTTTCTCTCTCTTATGTAATTGTTTTTTCCTGCTTGACTCTGTGTGATGCCGTTTTTAAACTTGAACTTGTTTTTCAGAGGTCATTTTGAATGAATCGTATTGGGCTTTTAATGATCCAGCCATGAACATTTATTATATTGTATGTGAAATATTGCATTGTAATTGTTTTTAAAGTGGAAATCAATCAAACTGAATTAATTATGTTTTCTCCTTCCTACATTCACTGAAATTGCAGAGCAATTGATAATTTTGATTTGATTTATTGTTTTCATCTGCATCCATAACATTCGTTAACACATGATAAACATAATACAGTATGTTAGCATTTTTGGCATGAATCATAAATAAAGTGTACAAACAATAATAAGTCCAGACAAAAATGATTAACTACCAAATTATTAAATGATATTCACAATTTGCAGGAGGATTGTCATCATAAGCAGATTGCTTGAAAAAAAAAGACAATCCCAATCCCAATGTAGGAAGAGGTTGTGGGATAATGTTTTTGGTTAGGGTTTTAGGGTTACAGATAGCTCTGTAATACCTTCAGTGACCGTCTAAGGGTAATTCCAGAGATTGAGAATTGATGACAGTATTTGGATATTACATGTATCTTTTGATCATCCTTGCATTTTTTGTAGAGTATTGTCGTAAAGCGTACAAGAAGACAAAGATTACAAAGCAAGAAGAAAGAGATACTACTATCTGCCAGAGAGAGAACTCTTTCTACGTCGACACTGTGAGGGCGTTCAGAGATCGACGTTATGAGTTCAAAGGGCTTCTAAAGGTTGGTCTATTAAGTTGTCATTTTTTGTGTGAAACAGTGAATATGCAGGCAATTTACATACATGCATTATGTGGCTTATATATTTCCTAATTGTGAATTTGACTGTAGGCTCCGGTTTAGGTCTTGTAAGTTGTTTTTAAATGTCATTTTAACTAAGGAAGTAAATAGACCTATTTGATGAAACTTGGCCATAAGGGTAATCAATTATCACAGATCATGTCCAAGTTAGAGCTGACATGATCAAAGTAAAAGGTCATTTAGGATCAATGAACTTTGATGATGTTGTGCTATCAACATGAACAACTCAACCAAGGTTAAGATTCTAAATTTTCAAGATAATTTTGAAGGCATAAATCCCTATTTCATGAAAATTTTGTATAATGATTATCAAGAATCTGCAAGTTGATATGTCATTTCAGATGCTAGGAGAATGTCAAGGGTCATTTAGGGGTCAATAAACTGATGTCAACTTTAAAAAAAACAAACAGACAAATGTTAGGATTTGAATTTTTGAAGACAATTTTGAAATTATCTATCAGTATTGAATTAAGCATGGATATAATGGATAACAGGTATCACCAGTGAGACAAGTAAGATTTCAGGTTACTGGTTGCAAAGATCAAACTTTCATTTGAATTGATATCTTGTTCATTACTTAGATATATTTAAACAAATTAAATAAAAAGATATAAGAGACATTTATTGGATATAAAAAAGATTATGAAAGAAAATGCAGGTTTCTCAATCAATTTCAAAGAAGGTAGGATTTTATGAAATGAATGTTTTTTCTTTCTCATTTTGAAAAAAATTATTCATCTTACATTGAGTTGTTTTTGAAGTCACACTGCTGATATATTAAACAAATATATCATGCTTTGAAAAAGTATAGTGGAATTATTTATCTGAGGGTGGTCTGGCAATTACTATTTTTCCCTGAGGGAGGGAAATATACTAGTTTTGCCAGTCCAACCGAGGATTAATAATTTCCACCATGCTTTCGAATGAAATGCCTGACATATTTGTTTTGTATCCTACTTTTAATAATTTATAACCAAAATCTATGTGCTGAGCTTGCAAAGTCTGGTTACTTGCCTTGAATTACCTACTTTTCTCCGAGCCACCGTGCTCAGCGGAACGCAGATTAGTGCCTGCGCCGACGCATCGCTGGACTTGCCCGGGAGAGAGAGCTCGCTGGCCGGTGCGCCTGAGAGTTTAGCTAAATATCCAGTTTTCTGAAATAATGACTTCAGAATATTGGTATAGCGAAAAATATATCAAGGTCTGACGTCACACAACATCTTAGTTGAAATATATTTGGTCACATGATGCTATTTGAACCAATCACTATACAGGATTCAATCTATGTGGGATATATTTGAATTATGTAACACAGTTGAGAATGTCAGAGGCATTCCATTTGTTATTGTGATTGATTGGACTAAACTTCATCTTTGAAATGGCAGGTTTGGAAGAAGAAGGTTGTTGCTGCGACAGAGAAGGGTGATGCTGCTGAGATCAAGAGTGCTAAGAACAAGGAGATTCTCTATGACTCTCTACAGCTGGCTCATAAGTGTATCCTCAACTCATTCTATGGATATGTCATGAGGAAAGGGTAGGTTCATGCTCCTAGTCATTCTCCTATAATTTTTCAATTCAATTCCATTTATTAATAATTCATAAAATGCAAAGCAGATATATACAATAAAATGTAAATGGGAATCACAACAAAAGCCTATGGCTTGCTTTACAGTGATCCCACTACATACATGGTAAATCAAGAACTTAAAAGAACAAACAAATCTACATTTCAATATTTACGTGGTAAATGGTGGTGATTTTTTTTTCCCCGATTGCCAAGAGAGCATGGATGCGTGTGAGCAAGCAACCAGAGGACCGACGGCTTAGGCCCCTCTCCGAGGGACCTGGTTAATGAAGATTGATGCTTTATCAAAGTGCCACTAGCGCATCAAGTGGGAATCGAACTTGGGTCACCGGAATCCGAAACCTCCATTTTACAGACTGAGCTTTCTTGCCTCCATAAATTGATATAAATTTATACTTATCAACTTACCACTATGGTAACTGTGCCATTAGGTACCTTGTCAAAAGACTTTTAGCAGGAATTCCACTACAAAGGCACTATGCGCCTTTTCATAGCGGCTTTCCTGCATTCTTCTTTGTTTTGCCAATGAGCCCCCAAAGTTTGGAATAGCTTATCTCTTGAAGTCAGGAAAGTACCATACGTAAACAACTTCAATCGAAACTCAAAACACATATATTTCATATATATCAGGCATTTTAGGAGTCTAATATAGAGCAGTAGAATATATACTTTAGTGAATAGTTTCTACACTCTGTGAATATACATGTATATATTATCATTATTAGACGTGTGAGAATTAGAAATGAAAGGTCACTTGCAGGATTCCTAAGCAAAAGACTCGGCTCTGACTGTTAATGAGGTACCTTATAATAACTATTGTACAACGCCTGCTTATCTTGTTGTACACGATCAAATGGGATCCTGAATGTCACACATTCGTACCATTGCACACAAGACGTACCATCCAAAATGTACTATTGCACGGCTTTAGGAGGTGACGTCACAATGCGATTTCATTAGTTGAAAAAGGTGACAATGCGCGTACAGCCCGCTTCCTAAATGCGCAATGCTGTCTAAGATCATGTGCGCTTGTGGGCCTGGGCGCGGCTGGCCCCGCTTGTGTGGGATTTTGCTTTTGGCTTTCAATATGTTTGCTCCCTTTTCATACATTACTGGAGGGAAAAAACTCTTGTTTATTCCACATTATCGCGAGATTCCGAGGCGTTGTACAACACAAATAGCGAATATTCTTATTCGTGCGATGGTGCGAGATTTCGCATTCGGTGAAAGAAAGAAACGCTCTATTCAACTCGGCTAACGCCTCGTTGAAAAGAGCATCTTCTTTCACCTCATGCGAAATCTCGCACCATTGCACTCATGCCTATTCGCTATTTGTATACCATAGAATCCTTTATTGTGAATGGCTACTGAAAAGTATCCCTGATTTCTTCAAGTTTTCATTCATTCTTGTTAAGACTGCTAAGATCACTTTTTTAAGGATCCAAATGTTGTCCGTCGTCCGTCCGTCACAAATCTAATGACACATAACTCCACAACCGTAAGTCGCTTTTCAACCAAACTTGGATGGTAGATGGACTTGGGGGACCTGCATGTTATGCTGCAGTTGGAGGTCACATGGTAAGGTCAAAGGTCATTTTCAGGTCAATGTTAAAGTTTACATGCAAGACTCTCTTATGACACCTAACTCCGCAACCGTAGGTCGCTTTTCAACCAAACTTGGATGGTAGATGGACTTGGGGGACCTGCATGATATGCTGCAGTCGAAGGTCACATGATAAGGTCAAAGGTCATTTTCAGGTCAACCTTCCCTAACTCTGCAACCGTAAGGTGCTTTTCAACCAAACTTGGATGGTAGATGGACTTGGGGGACCTGCATGTTATGCTGCAGTCGGAGGTCATACGATAAGGTCAAAGGTCATTTTCAGGTCAACCTTACCTAACTCCGCAACCGTAATGTGCTTTTCAACCAAACTTGGATGGTAGATTGACTTGCTTTTGCCTTGTGCTTTCTAGTAAATTAGATCACCATTTATATATTTTGTAGATAAAGAAAAAGGTAAGAGTTAAAGTAAAGTGTTGACTTCTAATCCGAGGTTGACTAAATTGCTAAGTTGACTGCTTTTTCAAACTTGCAATGTTACAGCTTTTAAATTCCGATGTGCATTTTTATTGTATCTTTACTAAATTTATTGTCTTTTTAAAAAAAATATTCTCTGTTTTCCTTTTGAATGTTTATGTATCTTGAGCATTTAATGAATTCTATTTTTATACTAATTCTTTTCATCTCCCAAATTGGCAACTGCTTGTTGGAGATCAGTTGTAGAGTATTGAAAGCATATTCTTTGGTTTTATTTACCTTGTATAGATCTCGATGGTACTCAATGGAGATGGCTGGTATTGTATGCTACACTGGAGCTGGGATCATCACTCGAGCTAGAGAACTCATCGAACAGATCGGGTAGGTCTCTTTACATTATCATAATAATAATAATTGACATTTACACAGCGCTTTATCAATAAATTATTATTACCCGGTCACTGGATTCATAGCATTTCAAGCAGCGTGTTAGGTGCACTTGCTAAACCAACCACAATGACGGTTGTTTCCTACCGGTACCCAATTAGCACCTGGGTGAGAGTGGCAAAGTGTGGTTTGATACCTTGCCAAAGGACGCAAGGCCATGGTGGGATTTGAACACACGACCCTCTGATTACAAGGCGAGAGTCAGAACCGCTACACCACGGTGCTTCCATGGTGTGGTTGTCCAATCATGTACTGGTCTACAAATAATGCACAGGTGAGGGAGTGTTAGTGGTGTTGCAGCCCACTTTATATTGTTAACAAAGGTTATACCTGAGTTGCTTGCATTACCAATACATCACAAAAATAATAATAATAATAATAAACAGTTCTTGTATAGCGCATATCACAATTATGAATAATGTCTCTATGCGCTTCCAAAGGACTTGGATATTATTACCCCAGCTGTAGCTTGGCTGCCGTAATTACTATGATTACAGCGCACACGCATTTCAAGGAATAAATTCCTGCCAGGTACCCATTCACCTCACCTGGGTTGAGTGCAGCACAATGTGGATAAATTTCTTGCTGAAGGAAATATGGCTGGGATTCGAACCCACAACCCCCAGTTTCAAAGTCCGGAGACTAATCCACTGGGCCACAACGCTCCACGTTAAGCATGTGCATTGTTTTATGAAAGGGTAAACAAGTGAAATTTAAGAGAAATAATGGATTATACATTTAGATAAGACCATAATGAGTTTGACTTTCATATTCGTGAACTGAGCTAGTTTGCAAACCTCTGACATCACTAATAAAGAATTTTTCATTGTCATTTGTCAGGCGCCCTCTAGAGTTGGATACAGACGGTATCTGGTGTGTGATGCCAGCCAGCTTCCCTGAGAACTTTGACATCAAGACCACCAACCCAAAGAAGCCCAAAGTAGCCGTTTCTTATCCCGGTGCAATGCTGAACATCATGGTGTTTGTAAGTTTCTTTGATTTTGATGGAAAACAAGCCCAAATATTTCCTCAAAGAAGCCCAAAGTAGCTGTTTCTTATCATGGTGCAATGCCAAACATCATGGTGTTTTTAAGTTCCTTTGATTTTGATGGAAAACAAGCCAAAAATAAGCCTAAAGAAGCCAAAAGTTGCTGTACACTATTCTGGTGCAATGCATGTTTTAATTGTTCATTTTCAGAATAAGTTTTTAAAGAGATGGACATGCAATGATTGATGGGAAATTTTGCAGATGTTTAGACCCATATAAAGAATGTTCCCATTTACTTTCTCCATTTACAAAATTAATTCCTAATCCATTGCACTAATTTTTAGGAAATTGGATGCATATATGTGTATTTTTATTTACACAGATAAGGAATATTATTTTTTTTTTATAAAGACTTGATAGAAAGTTTTCAAAAAAAAATTAATGAATAAGTTTCAAAACATCGTTGTTTTGACAATTTCCCTTTCTATCATCGTGCATGCTTTGTATTCCTGAATTAAGTGGCATTTTGAATTTGGTCTCACAAGATGTGCGAGACCCAGACAAAACCCCCTCACAAAACATCACAATAAAACTTTTATGCAATTCAGATTTAGTTGGGAATTTCAACTTCAGTTGGGAATGTTCCTTTGGCCTGATTAAAGATGACAATGTATCGCCATGGTCAAAATTCACCTTATGATTTTATTTTGTTTTTTCTGAAGGACTACAACACAAATGACCAGTACCAGGAGTTGGTTGACCCCAGCAATTTGACGTATGAGGTCAGGAGTGAGAACTCTATCTTCTTTGAAGTAGACGGGCCATACCTTGCCATGATCCTCCCAGCATCCAAGGAAGAGGGCAAGAAGTTGAAGAAGAGGTAAGGTCAAGGGTCATTGGTCTAGGGCCCATGTCATAAAAGAGTTACAACTTTGTTAACTGCCATTCAAATGTCATGGGAAGATTGTTCAACAGCTAATTACAATCAATGTTTCCTTTATAGTTGTAAGTTTCTATGAAATTCTTAAGTCATTTTATCTTTAAAGTATTTTATTTTATCTAATAGAAGGAAATTTGTATTCTTAGATGACATTTTGTCTCTCAGTTAAAATTTCGAATTTTATGTGCAATAAATTTTATCTTTCCTATCTAAAGATGATCCCTCAGCAGAGCAGTGCCTGCCTAAACATGCATGTATCCATCATGTTTCAAACCATTGCATCATGTATACATAAGGCACATGAAATGTGAACCAATATTTGAAATTTTTGGTTTCCCATTATTGAACTGCATTCTTTTGTACAGGTATACAGTCTTCAACTTTGACAGGTCAGTTGACAAGCTATTAGTAAAACAGAGAATTTCCGTTCACATAATAAGATTGATTAGTCTTTTACTACTACTTTTTGTACAAGCTTCCAGTGTTCACCATTGACTAGTTAGTGGTAGAGCTGAAAGTCTTTGATATTAAGCGGAAGAGAGAGCTTCTGTTCACATAGCTCTGATCGGTCTTCTTAACATTGCTGATGTTTGTACATGTATGCAGTGTTCATTGACTAGTTAGTGGCAGAGCTAAAAGACTTTGATATTAAGCGAAAGAGAGAGCTTCTGTTCACATAGCCCTGATCGGTCTTCTTAACATTGCTTTCTTTTGTACAGGTATGCAGTGTTTAACTTTGATGGATCGTTGGCCGAGCTGAAGGGGTTTGAGGTGAAGCGGAACGGAGAGCTTCAGTTGATCAAGATCTTCCAAGCGTCTGTCTTTGAAGCATTCTTGAAAGGTGTAACCCTTGAGGAATGCTACTCTGCCGTTGCCAAGATTGCCGACTACTGGCTTGATGTGCTCTACAGCAAGGTTCAGTTAAAACTTATTTACTCATAAATGTCCATAAGATACAAATGAATACCTCCTACTACTCTGCGGCCATAGGCTCCAGAGCTGCCAAGTAGTACTGATTTTCAGTATTTAGTACTGAAAAGTGAGAAAAATACTGATAGTTTAATGTAAATACTGATTTCTAAAGTTTCAGCTTGATGTGTTGTCCTATGGTATTTTAGGAAAATGCTGATTTCCTCACCGAAATACTGATTTTCAACTTTTGTAGCCCTATCAGCAATCTCTTGTATGCATTTTCTCTTGCTATGGCCATTCTACCCTGTATCCAATTCCTGGTATTATCTATTCATCCTGTTTTCCTGTGACATGGGCTCCTTAATTGAAGGTTCGCGATGAATTGCAAGTCTGAAAAGACCTCACTGATTGGTTCCCAGTCGGTATTTTAAACAGAGTACGTGTGCAACAACGATCTTGATTGGTCATTGGTATAAGGCAATTGATTGCAAACCTTTGTGTTAAGGAGCCCTGGCCCGGCCTTCCCTTCCATGTTCACCTTCTACTGTCATTTGGACTCTCTTCGTACAAACGTATACCATATAGTCAACATTAAAAAAAAAAAGTCAAATTCACTCCCACACACTGAAACAAATAGGAACTCCCTTTGGAACGCCTTTGGAACTCCCTCCCTTCTTCACTTCATGAAATTGACAGCATAGAACTCTTTAATCCGTCTCTCAAAACTCACTTATTTCGGCAGATGTGTAGTGATTAACTTATTGGATGAGCCTGCGCCTTTGAATGTTTTTAACAGATAATTGGCGCAATATAAATCCTGTGGATCATCATCATCACCCACTAGACTACACATGGGATTGATTGTAAGAGAGAAAGCCAGAAGAAATGAGCCTTGTAATAACTCACCTTAAAGTATTTTCATAGACATTTCATACACTTGTCTCAAAATTATGTATCCTAGGTAGCATTTCATAAAGGGATTTGCCAGTGATTTTCATTTATTAGTTTGATTCCAGCCAAGTAAGATGCAAGGATTTGCAGTGGCTTTATAACATTGGCTGATGTTTGAAGGTTTGCATGGTGATATGAACTATGGCAGAATTGGTTTACGCTACACCATATGTAAATTCCTGGACTTTACACTTGGTGTACGGTGAACCTTATAACATTTCTCAATGAAAATAACTACTTGTGTCATGAAACACTCCCCCGATCTGAGTATGTTCTCAGGTTGACAGTGAAGAATATATCTTTCGATATGACCAAAGATAATTTGTCTCCCTCTGTAGGCTGTGGACATGCCAGACTGCGAGCTGTTTGACTTGATCTCTGAGAATCGGAGTATGTCTCGCAAACTTGAGGATTATGGCGAACAGAAATCCACCTCCATCAGCACGGCTAAGAGACTCGCTGAGGTGACTGGTCTTTTCATTAAAATAGTCCCACTTTGTATGGTTGATATAAATGGGGTCATGATATAATAATAACAAAAATATGTCCATTTATATAGTGCAGTTACTATGTGCTATGGGCATATACTCAACTGCGCTTTGATACTTGGCATCATATTATTACCCCGGCTGTAGCTGAGCCGCCATATTAATTGGCGCTAAAGTGTTCAAGGAATAAAATGAATGATATCATTATCTTGAAATCCCTGTAGTACATTGGGGTCGACTGCTCATCAATACCGTTGCATATGACGTCTTGCGAAGTGTTCATGGCAATGACTTGTGCACACTTATTATTATTATCATTATTGTTATCTTTATTATTATGGTCATTATTATTAATATTATTATTATTGTTATTCACATTATTGTTGTTTTTGTTATTATTATTATTGTTATTACTATTATTATTCTTATTATTACTAATATTATGATTATTATTATTATTATTTTTATCAATACTATTCTTATTAATATTATTGTTTTTATTCTTATTATTGTTATTGTTATTGTTTTTATTACTATTATTATTATTTTTCTTATTAATATAATGATTAACATTATTATTATTATGTTGTTGTTGTTATTATTCAATGTTATATTGGTATTCTCCTCTCCTATATTATTCACTAGTTCCTTGGTGATCAGATGGTAAAGGATAAGGGCTTGGCGTGCAAGTTTGTCATCGCAAGGAAGCCAGAGGGTGCCCCGGTCACCGAGAGAGCCATCCCGCTAGCGATCTTCCAGGCTGAGCCGAGCATCAAGAAACACTACCTCAAGAAATGGCTAAAGCATCAGACTATGACAGACTTTGACATCAGAACGGTAGGTCTTTGAGTGCTAAATAAGTAGGCCTAGCTAAACTTTTCCCAGGCTTGGCAAAATAATATTATTGAAAAATGCATTCAAAAATATGAAGCTATATTCTTTGAAATTTTTAGATATGTTTTTAATAGAAATGTAATTCTTTTTTTTATAAAAACTTCACTTATTACTACTCCATTTCTAACACAATTCAACATTAAGATCAGGTAATGTTTTTTCATGTTTCTGTATTCTTTATAGATTCTAGACTGGAACTACTACATTGAGCGATTAGGTAGCTGTATTCAGAAGATCATCACCATACCAGCTGCGCTTCAACAGGTTTGTGTCCTCTCTTCACCCAGGAGAAGATGGCTAGAATAAGAAAACTAAATGTTTAGGGTTCTTGTTCTTATTTCATTGTGACTTTGCCATTGACCAGTGATAGATTTGCTAACCGGCAATCAATTAGAGTTTCAAATTCCGATACTTCCAAGATTTCTTCTGACTTATTATTTTATGTCATCATAGACCTTGCTCTGGGTCATTTACAGGACTTTGCGAAGTCATAAAATCTAAGCTGAAAACAATCATGCTGACGATTACTAACACAACTAAGCACATGTGGGACAGTGTAGTATTATTGTTCGGAAAAAAATCTCGCACCAGGCTGGAAGCCCATGTATACCGGTATGTTGCTAATATCTTAGGTATTACATATTTCCTTTCAAACTCATTTGGCACATTTTTTTTTGTTTTGACATACAAACTCTTAATAGCCATTTTATTGTGTCATGTTCAAACCCACTTTTAGATCATTACTTCAACTTATATTTATGGTTAACTTTCTTTTCAGGTATCCAACCCAGTCCCACGTGTAGCTCATCCTGACTGGCTCCACAAGAAACTTTGTGAGAAGAATGATGTTTTCAAACAACAGAAGATCAGTGAGATGTTTGTTAGGAAACCAAAGATTGTGGTAGGTCACAATGCCAAAGATTAACTTAGGAATTAGTACACTACTTATAATAATAAAATTAATTTTTATGAAAACAGTGTATTATCTTTTCTGTTATGTATCCACATCATTTCAGGGTTCCCAGCCCATCAGGTAAAGCAGGGAAAATGAATTTTAATTTCTTCCAGTCAGGGAAAAATCAGGAAATTTGATTTTAAAAATACTTCAAATCAGGGGAAAATGCTTCAAATGAAGGAAAAGTCAGGGAATTTTGATCAGCCCCAAAATCAAAGCACGGTAGTCAGTCAGACTCTGTTATGTTTTGTTGCATTTCAAAACAACATCCATTGAATGACTGGTTATGGTGGTACCAATTAGTTTTACATTATTGTTTTTATACTGAAAATACCTGTAATTCACTGCAACAACTTAGAAAAGTTGTGAAATTGAGAATGGGTTTAAATAATTATCAGGAAATTTTTAAACTTCAGGGAAAAATCAGGGAATTTTGTTTTCTTGAAAATCTGGGAACCTTGCATTCTTATTTACCAGAAGTCCTTTCAGTTAATGATAATAATGCAACTTGCTCATATCCACTGTGCTGAGTGCTGAAGATGCTGTTGTCATTGCAATGGCTTCAGTGTGGTTAGCCATCCAATGGCACACAAGGAATCAATATTTGTGGAGCGTTGTGGCCCAGTGGATTAGTTTTCGGACTTTGAAACAGAAACTGATCCACGATGTGCTGCACTCAACCCAGGTGAGGTAAATGGGTACCGGTAGGAAGTAATTCCTTAAGAAGCTGTGTGCGCTATGAACGCCTCGCCTAGCCGGGTAATATAGGAGCGCCTTGAGCACCTAACAAGGTGAAAATGTGTGCAATATAAATATCCTATATTATTATTATTACTACTACTACTGCTACTACTACTACTACTACTACTACTACTACTACTACTACTACTACTACTACTACTACTTATGCTACTACTACTACTACTACTACTACTACTACTACTACTACTACTTCTACTATATACTACTATACTACTGCTACTACTACTACTACTACTATTGCTACTACTACTACTACTATTATATTTATTAAGCACATAATAATTAATACTTAATTATCTATGCGCTTTTCAATAAAAAAAAACTTAACTTAAACCATCTACAGGAGCTACAACAATAACTATAGAGTTTGCAGCATCTATAAATCTAAATTATTATTATATTTCTATCAGGTAACCATTTACTTGGCCTCTTTCAAGTTGTACCTGATGAATTTCACATTATTTTTTCCTGTTTTCTCTACCATGTATAACTGGAGATTTAAACTGCCCAACTCTTGCCAACACCTTAAAGACAAATTTAGCTTGGTTGCTGTTTTTTATGGTAATTTCTAATTGGGGGGCTTCAAGTATACCTAACAAAAGCTAATTTTTGCATTGACATAAACACACCTGGCTCATTGTATGATCTATTGAAAGTGCTTTTATTCTTCTTTGGAAGCCTCCCCCACTTGAGTTATGGCCGCCCTAAGTTGAAGTGATCCGAAGTCGGATTCCGGATTCATCTATACTAAAGATGGAATGGAAAAATTACTGCATTCATTGGAAGGGCTTTATCAAATTTTCCTCTTTTTTCGTTTTTTTTTCTTGTTTCCTTGATTCTGTACTTTCATCATGCAATAATTCTTGTGATTTTCTTGATTTTTTCAATAAAACCAGAATTATAGAAAAAAAATCCTCTCCTTTGTTCTCATTAACCATACAGCAACAAGAAATAGAATCATCCGTTCCTATGGAGTCTGAAAGCCAACCTGATATTGTGGATGTGGAAGACTTTGGGGCTCCCTCTGGAGGTAAGAAGAGGTCACCCAAGGTCGCTGTGGCAACCAAGAGAAAGCGGGACGATGCTGGGAGGAACGGCAGGATTGATAGCAACGGAGCCCTGACACAGTCTTGGGAGGATGTTCTAGGACCACCCCCTGATATGGGCAGGAAGAGAGTAAGAACTACAGAGTTTAAATTCTAAAGTTTCTGTTTTCTAAAATGCAAATTTTATGTACTGTGGCTTTCTCAATATCAAATCCCGTAGGCATGGATATTTTCTCGATATCAAAATTCCATGTTCTTTAGTGACTTACATAAAAGTACCTGATTAAACAATTGTAAAAAGTGAAAATCTTAGAACTGCTTATGTTAAAATGGCTTATATTCTAAGAATTGATTCTATCTTGTTCTGTAAGAATTACCATCAATGCAATGGCATCTTGCTGAACTAGATAATATCTTTGCCCATGTATGATGAGCCCATAAGAATACAAGCCTTTGCTTCTTAGTGGGCATTTCCATATTTGCAAATATAGATAAATTGTAATGATGATGCATTATTGTTGACTGTATTGACTTGATTTGCTTGACCAGATTTTTATAATTTTCTTGATTTTTGTTTTGTTGAAAAATGTAAAGAAAAAAAAAATTCTTCAAATGTAATACTTTTCACTTTGGAAAATTTATACCCACATTTCTCTTCACAAATTTATACAGAAAACAATCAAAAAGTGGGTGGAGTATCACAAACAGAAATGGGCGTTGCAGGCGAGACAGAGAAAAGAACGTAAACGACGTCGCCTTGACGATGGAATGGATGCAGGAGTTGGAGGCGTTGTCCGAGCGGTGTCTAGCACTGGGCTTGGGAGCTTCTTCAGACGGACGGCAAAAACCATGCTGGATCAACCTTGGCAGATTATTCAGGTTAGAATATGAAAAGTAAAAGATCTGAAATCATTCTTGTTTTAAAACTTTCTTATACCATGACAGCCAAAAAATTCACCAAAAATGGTATAGATTGAGAATAAAGTATTGTATTTCTGCTGTAAACTGAGTATCATTGAAAAGTAAGCATTATTTTGTATGAAATCCCTCCCCCTCCCATGATAAGTTTTGAACTCGAAAGTACTTTCAATATGCAACTCACGGCTCAATCTGCTGCTACAAGTAGCAAAAGGTAGGTTAGACTTAGGAATATGAATTAACTGTAAAATAATTATTTGTAACTGGAAGTTCTTTCCCATTCCTCTTCCTCGACTTTATTGTTTGTAGATCATGGAAACCGGTCATCCAGGTCTGTTCAAGCTCTGGGCTCTGATAGGCTCTGATCTCCATCACATCAAACTGATGGTTCCAAGAATCTTCTATGTCAACCAACGAACCCCAAAAGAAGCCACAGAAGGAGCGAGTAAGTCCTTGGTGATGATGGTATTGATCATGATTTGAATATAGTTATGGAACATACGTAGTGAAGATTATGATGAGGGTTTGGTCGTGATTTTGTTTCTGGTGATCATGGCCATCAGAGCACTGGTTGATGATGATGATGATGATGTTGATGATGATGATGATGATGATGGTTATGATAATGATGATGATGGTGGTGATGATGATGATGATGATGTTGATGATGATGATGGTTATGATAATGATGATGATGGTGGTGGTGGTGATGATGATGATGGTGATGATGATGATGATGATGATAATGATGATGATGGTAGTGGTGGTGATGATGATGATGATGAAGATAATGAAGGTGTTGGTGGTGGTGATGATGCTTTTGATGAAAGGTAGTTATGATGGTATTTATGGTGGTGAAGACAATGATTGAAGTAAATTTTCTAAAATGATGTAGGATTATGTAGGAAGTGATTGTGTCGCTGATTATGATTATCATTTGTCCGAGGTTGATGATTATTATGATAATGGTGGCAATGTGATGATTATGATGATCATGGTCATGGTGATTATGTTGATAATGATGATGATGGTGGTGATGATGATGCTTTTGATGAAAGGTAGTTATGATGGTATTTATGGTGGGGAAGTTTTAAATTTCTAAAATGATGTTGGATGATCAAACATGTGAGATCACAATTACAATTAAAGATGAATTATATTTGATTTCTTAGTGTGGAGGAAAGTGACCCGTACCTTACCAAGATCAAACCCAGTCTTGAATCTCTACCAGTACACTGTACCAGAGGATGTCTATCAGCAACATGCAAAGTAAGAATTTATTAAGAAGTATATAGCGCCCTCGCCTGGTAGTTGCATAATATAAAATGGTCAATCTGTCCCCTATTTTCATGATAACAAATAGCATGTCACCTCTGTTGTCTATCAAATTTGGGTTCATTTTCTTCCCTAGATATTGCTGCATTATTATTTTGTATCACTTGAATTTCAGAATAATGTTAATTTTACCGAAATGTGTGTTCTGTTTCTAGTTCTGTGAAAAAATGAATCTAGTTTTGGACTAGTAATGTAAGCATTTATTTCTGTATCATTGCTATACCTCTTTAATTCATGAAGTTAGTTAGCAGCACTTATAAAACCCCAAATTGCATTAACATTGATGGTGGTGGATTATTACAGAGCTGCCAAGTAGTACGATTTTTCCGTATTTCATACGGAAATCAATTTAAAATACGGCAGTACGCTTTTTCATGATAAAATACGGGAAAAACAAATTAGAGAAGAAAAGGTATTCCGTGTGTTGCTGCCCTCTACGTTCAATGAGTTATGCTTTCATCAAGGCTTTCCGATTAGAATTTTCGATATCCTGGCGAATCAATGCGGGTGACAAGTTCCGAGCGCACGCATGTAGTTTACGTTTACAAGCGCAAAGCAGCGGCTCAAATCGCGATATTTTGCGACTGGTAAATACGTCTGTAAGGATGATGACGTCATCCAAGATGGCAACTTACGTTGACCGACGGAAGGATCGAAGATGACGATGTTTCGATCATAATTTGAAACGAATTAGCCGTAACTGCGGTCTAAGGTACGATATTTCTGAATTTCATACATTTTTCCGTAAATATGGATGCAATTTCTTTTTCATAATGTGATATTTTATGATTTTATGTGCAAAAAACGATCGAAAAAAAAACAGGTTTCCGTCGAATGTTAGATCTAACGTTACTGCTAATACGTTGTCTGTACGTACGGGCCTCCAAATTCTTCAGTCTATGTATGGGTGAGTCAGCCAACGCAGTTCAGCGGAACAACCAAAATCTAGACTGAAGCTTTCGGTCTCGTGTGCGACGATGTGGGGCGCAAAATAATGTAAGAAGTGATCGAACTTTGCCATTATGCATGCATATTTATCTCATGGTAAAAATACGGATTTTTTGGTCAAAATACTGATTTTGGGGGATAAGAATACTGAAAATGCAAAATACAACTTGGCAGCTCTGTTATTACTAAGCAGTAAACCCTGCCTAGTAAGTGTTTCTCCATATTTGATATGTCATGAAACTGTCTAAGAAGGCATCATCATTCTGAAGTTAATTTGCTGAGATGAAATAATTCCTCTTAAAATAAATTACAAAATCACAGCCTTTCCTGAGTTTAGTGAGCTGTTGTCATATCTAGCAGCACCAGATTTGGGGGGGAGGTATGAGAAGCAGGTTCTGCTGGAGTTCCGAATATGAATACACATTCTTAAGAAAACATTGTTATTAAGAAATTATTACACCATGAAGAAATACCACTTTTTCATGTACAAGTATACACTATCCTCTTCTCTCCTTTTTAGTGAGCTGACGGCCGATCTAGCAGCTCCTGACATCGAGGGGGTCTACGAAACACAAGTCCCGCTGGAGTTCAGAGCCTTGATGAAACTGGGCTGCGTGTGCATGGTCAACAGACAACATGCCAAGTTTCTCCTAGGAGGGGTGAGTTGCTTGAAGATTGGTATTGGTATGCATGGGAGTTGTGGTGGTGTTTAGTGATGATAATGGTGGTTGGTGCGGCAGTTGGGGTGATGGTGGTGGTGGTGGATGGGGTGGTAGTATTGATTGTTGTAGTGATAATGATGGTTGGTTTGGTGGTAGTTGTCGTTAGGATAGTTGTGTAAATGGTGTTAGTGGTAGATTGGGCGGTAGGGTTGGTTGGGATAGTTGTAGTGGAGACAGTAGTTGTGGAGACAGTAGTTGTGATAGTGTTTGGGTGGTATTGATGGTTGTGGTTTTACTGGTAGTGGTGGTTCAGATTCAGGTGGAAATGCTGGTTGTCATGGTGGTGATCATGGTGGTCAAGGTTGAAGTTGTGGTTGGGATAGTAGTGGTGGAAATAGTGGTTTTGTTGCTGGTAGTTGGGGATGGTAGGGAGGATTAGAATAATGGTGTTATTGTGTTTGGAGTGGTATTGGTGGTTGAGATTCAGGTGATAATGTGGTAGTGATTGTGTTGTTGGTTTAGGTGAGAGGGATGGTTGTGGTAGTGGTGATGATGGTGGGATGGTAGTGATATATTCAATATTATCCAGTGTTACAATGTTCCTATTTCAGGATATGGATACCTTTGACCTCAGTCAGCTTGAGTTTAAGACGTTAGCTCAATTTCAATACCTTCCTTCTGGGAGTCTTAGAAGGGTCTACTTCTACCAAAACATTGTGTGAGTAACATTTGAACTTTGACCTCCCAGTGTGTGGTCATGTATGTGTAGGAACAAAACTTAAAACCATATAAGTATGTTTTTTTTTCGATATAAAAAAATTCTATGCAATCGAATGAAAGTTAAGCTGCGTTGGTGAAACATCCACAAACTTAAACTATTGATCCAAATGGAATTGCAAATTTTTACTGATTTTCAAGTTGCATTTGTTTGGATCAATAGTTCAAGTTTGTGGTTATTTTTCTGCATTATTGAAAAGCGAATAAAGGAGTCATAGACAAAATTTACCCCCTCCCCAAAAAATTGTCTTTAAAAAAACCAAACCCATTATTTTGTGCATTTAGAATGGTCATGCAAAGAACAAATGAACTTTGCAGAATACATGAAATAAAAACCACCTCTTAACCCTTGTTCCCTAAGTGAAGCAGGAACGCTTGTAATTTCAGTGTTTTTGTAATCTAATATGGTTGACCTTTGAACTCTGACCTCTTGCAATGATCTCTTTCTCATAAATATTGTTCCTTATGATCTCCTAATCTTTGAATCTAAACACGTTTAGAGGCTCTAAGTGCATGATGGGATTGTTCTTCTCAACGTCCGCCAAGGCTACGATCATCGCCGTGGATACGGTCAGGACCAATCAGATGCCTAATCTCACATCCATGTACCAACATGAGAGGCAGGCTAAGTAAGAACACTTTTTTAAAAATCATCATAATAATAAAAATAATAATAATGATAATAATGATATCAATCAAAATAATAAAAGTAATAATAATAAATAATAATAATATGGTCTATTTATGATGTATTGCACCGCTACTATAATTGCATATACTCTACTGAACTTGATGCTTGGTATCATATTACCCCGGCTGGAGCTGAGCCGCCACATAGGTGCTAAAGCATTTAAGGTATAAATCCTACCGGGTACCCATTCACCTCACCTGGGTTGAGTGCATCGCAATGTGGATAAATTTCTTTCTGAAGGAAAAGACACCATGGCTGGGATTCGAACCCACGTCCCTCTGATTGAAAGAAGAGTCATAACCACTAGACCACAATGCTTACACATTTTTCAGAATTTTAAACATTTATCATTATCATATAATGCAATAATGCAGTCTAGTCCTGAAATAATCGACTTACTATAAATAAAAAGTGCTGCACTCAACCCAGGTTAAAAGAGCTATGAATAAATCAGTATCATAGCTTATATAATCAGCCAGG
This sequence comes from Lytechinus variegatus, assembly GCF_018143015.1. Classification (NCBI taxonomy): domain Eukaryota; kingdom Metazoa; phylum Echinodermata; class Echinoidea; order Temnopleuroida; family Toxopneustidae; genus Lytechinus; species Lytechinus variegatus. The sequence continues at coordinate 5,127,755 of NC_054747.1, read as the reverse complement.
GTAATATAGGAGCACATGGAGCACCTAACAAGGTGGATATTTGCTATGCAAATGCCATATTATTATCATTTTTAGGAGGGTTTTATCTCTCTCTCTCTCTGTGTTTTGCTGTACAAGCTTTTGAAATTATTGAATTGTGATAATAAAAAAGAATGGCCAAATCAGCTGACATCTCCATTATGATATATAAACATGTAGCTCTTGTTATCAATTGATAGTACATAGCCCTAAACAATATGGTTTTCTTAAGTACACTAATGTTTACTATTTAGTTGCTACAGATAAACCGGATTCAGGGACCAAACTACAAAGATAGATTTCCCACCCACAATGACAAAAATTTTTGTTTCCTTTGAACATTTGATCATTTACTAATGAACCTGTTTACAAAGACCACTTGATCAGAGAGACCACAATTTTTGTTTCCCTTGAGTAGTAATTATAGACAGGTTTTACTGTATATGTGTAATCACATGTTTTCTGTGAAGTGTTTTTCCCTTACCCATTTTTCATTATGCAAGATTAGTCTCCTTTCTCAACATAGAATCCAGGCAAAGAGTAGAGGCCTGCACATTTTACTTTGCATTGTAATGAGATATTTATTCATAAGAGAGTGTTACACAATTTCATTTCCCACCAGGTCTGAGCGCAGCAGTGAGAATGAACTCCTTCCTCGTGAGGATCATACCTTTGACATCGTGGTGGAAAAGGATATGAAAAAGGTAACCAGTCTTCAAAAGTTATTGTTAGCAGGTGCCAATCACTTCAACATGATGTGCAGGCCTTGAAATCTCTAGTGGTCAATGTTAGTGGCCACGATGCCCTCTTGTAATCAAAGTTGAGGTCATTAAACATGTGCCTTTCTTACCTGACATGGTATTCTTTTCTCATAAATGCGATTTGAATGATTTATCAAAATCCCCTCTAAAACTGACCTTGCTGCCCCCCGCCCTGTCTTGCTCTGGGGCCGTCTTCTCCCTGGCCTATTTGAGAAAATGCTCCTCATCAAAATGGCTTTGCTCCTCCAAAATTTACTTCCAGGCATGAAATGAATATCTCTCAAGGCCTCTGCACACTATGTTCATGTGATGATTTTGAACTTTACATGGTAAGATGTTCCATGTCAAAATACTAGCATCAAATTTAACATTTTATTTCAGGATTGGGTGGCAGAACTATTGTAAAGTGTGCAGTGGGCTTAAGTACATGTATCTCTTTGTTTAATAGGTCAAATATTGGTTGTAGAGAGTAGCAAGATTTAGACAAATTTAGATCTCTGAAATCATTTTTGATGTATGGTAGAAATCTCTCACTTGTTCCTGTAATGTTCTCAACCTAACTTTTTACTTTGTTGTTTGTTTGTTTAGGCATACCGTACCATTCATCGATTGCTGCTAGCATACAAGGATGAGAAGCGAGGACCAACGTTCATCTCTGTACAGGCTTCATTGAGTGAGTCTATCTTGAATTGTATCAAATGGGTAGAAGAAGAGAAAAAAAAGAAACAAAAGTGGTGATAGTTTGAAAGAAATTTGACAAGGAATAAGTAATGGATATTGAAAAATGTGATCCTTTCAACTTTGTAAATTTCAAATTTACAATTAGGGTAGTAGATTGTGACAAGTGGCAAGGACAATTCTCTCTTTTTGTTGGATACTTGCTGGCCAGGAATGTGTGTTTTTTTTTTTTAATTTCATTTTCCCTCAGGGACCAAAATATTTTTGAGTTTACATGAATTTTTTGTATTTTGAAGAATATGAAGTAGTAGTCCCAACCTTACATTGCCATGACAACATAGATGTTGCCAGTTTGCAGTCACCAATCTGCGTCTCTCATGTTCTTTTTTTCTATTCAAGTGGAATCCAACCCTTGTCATAAAATTTTGTGTGAGAAAGGAGAAAACAAAGTAAAACAAAGTGGTAATAGTTTGAAAGAAGTCGGACAAGCTATAAGAAAGTTATGGCTGTTTGAAAATTGAGATCCCCTAGACTGTAAATTTCAGTTTTGCAACTTTCCAGAGGTCCTGGACTTAATTACTAGGGATTTGTGGTTTTCTCTACAGTACCTACATGTATTCCCCTGGGGCAGTAATCAAATGTATTACATAATACACAGAAAGCATATTGTTTTACATCCTTATGAAAGAAGAATATAATTTGAAGTAAATCTTTTGAAAAAATTACATTTTACGTATCGAAGGAAATGGGAGAGAAGTGCTTGCCTTATATCACTGTGACATCATCACTGCTGCCAATTTGAAGTCTCCATATGTATAATGAGGACCAATTTGTACAACGTTGATAGCTTTCTTATTGTTTGTCCATCATTGTTCACACTCTCTTGTCAATTTTTATCCTGTAAATAAAACTTTTTATTGGGGTATGATTCTCCTTTGTGATCACTGTAGATAAGTTAAAAATGTTAAATTGCTGATTCTATCATCCTTCAACCCTTAGGCAACCGAGAGCTAGTGAGAAGTATCCCGGCTATGGAAGAGTTTCCCCTGGTTAAGCTTCACATCGCTGAGAGTGAGAACATCTATAGTGTTCTAGATTGGCAAAGACAAGGCTCCCGTCGTCTGCTACAACACTATCTCAATGCTGACTATTTGTTGCTGGTAAGCACTGTGTTTTCTTTGATTTTTTTAATCAACTATTTGAAGTACTATGTGAAAGGTAAATGCTAGTTTTGGTAACGATATCAAAATGAGTTTGTACAGAATCCAATGAAATGACCACCAAAGTGTCTGTTTGTATAAATAAAACGCATGTGCCAAAGGATTTTGGAAGAAATTGTGTAATTGCTGAGAAATCAGCAAATAAGCACAGGATTCGGGTAGGGCGTCGGGAGCGACGCTCTAAGCAATAATTATACATTGTCCAACGTGCGCTTATCTGTGTTGGGGATCTTCGGTGTGAACATTTTTCAGCGTAGATTTCAAGATTTCACAAAGTTCAGTTAATGAAACTGTACCAGATCTAGATCCTCGATGATATACTGACAAGTACCGGTAATCCTTGTTTTACAGACTTTCTCATGAAATCAGTGTTTACTGCAACAACTGGAATTTCTATTAAAGCACAAAATGGTTAGTAGAATGACAAATGTTCAAGGCTGCAAATATACCTCGGTATCAACAATCTTTTGACAAAGATTTGTAATCTGAAGAATATATTAAGATGCTTTCATATTTGCTCTCATAGTTCATTTCATTCATGATATGAAATAATGGAATTATTACATGAACAAGGATCAGCTCAGAAGATCAATGAGGACTTATAAGTTGCTGCCTTAAACAGTAAGAAAACAAACTTGAATGAGATTATAAACGAACAATTATACTAGTCTGTGTAGAGGTTTTCTATTTATATGCTATTAATATATCTGAATAAGGAAATAATGTTCCTGCGAAACCCCCTTCAGTTAAATGTCCTTTTTCAGTTTTCAAACATTCATGTGTACTTGTATTCCATTTTGTTTCCAGAGCTACTTAGAGCAGAGTCGTTATTTCCACATCCCCGTTGGCAACCTCCCGGAGGATGCCGGGATAGCCGGAGCCGATCTCTTCTTCGCTCGTCATCTCAACAAACATGGTCATGTAATGTGGGCGTCGCCTACCAACCGACCCGACCTTGGAGGCAAGGAGGCTGATGATAATAGGTGAGTTTCATGAAGCAGTCCAGCTCCTTAGCAAGGTATAGATTTGTGTGTAAGAAAGTACACATGATTATCAGTTTTAAGACTTTGTTAAAGGGACTCCGCTACCTGTAACACTCAAAGACAGTCGTCAAACATATTTCAGTCTCTCTGCAAATATCACTGCCATCAAAATATACAATGCATTTTTAAAGACAACAATAAAGAAGACATAAACTGACTCTCACGTTGAGGTGCTCATTAGTGTCACCTTAAAAGTGGACATGGAGGAAATTAGCACTCACCCCCATAAACCCTGACAGCTTCTGGAGATCATTTCTTGTCATCCTCCAGCATTCAGAGCCATATAAAAGATCTGAGAGAACGGCACTTGTGGGAACCTTGATTGCGGAAACATCAGGGATGGGCCGATTTCTCCCATTGATGGCGAAGATGTGGCAGCTGATGAAGCTAAAAAGAACAGATTTTTTTAATACATGCAACACTCATTATCACAGTTTCAAAATCATACAAGTACGTATGATGGTTACCAGAGGATGTAAATCAAATGGAATAACATTAAGGAAGTATGTGGGACAATGCCTAATTAAAAAGCATATATAATTAGAAAATAAAAGTATCAGCCTATCAGGAGATGGAGGTAATGAGCGGATAGCTAGGTGATGGGAACCTCACTTCGATGGAGGAAGCCTCGGTAGCGAGATGATCGCTCCCCTCTAATGGCAAAGACATGGCAGTACATTTAGCTGAAAAAAAACAGATTTTTTAATATATGCAACATTTAGCAGTCAGTCGGCAAGCCCCTGTGTTAATGAGCAAATGGGCAAGATTTATCCAAGTCCTCTCGTGGCTGAATTCATGTCCCTGCAAAATCTCATGAATTGTGAGACTTTTTTCTCAAAGAATTTAACCACTTTCTCCTGGAGTAAAATTGATTATTTTTGTACCATTGGGAAGAGTAAATGTTACTCTTTCATATTGGTTATTTCTTTTGAATAAAATATTTTGATAAATAAGTGATTTTTTACCAGAAAAGATGCATCAAACAGAATTTTCTTCCTCTGTTTTCACTTGCAAATTGTGCAACATTTTGTGTTTTAGGTACCAACATTATTTATATCATCAGAAAGCTCAAACTATACTTTCTTACAATGTCACTCTTGATATGTGGCATCTTTTAGATGGGTCAGCAGCCAGCTTTTTCCATCAAGATGCAAGACGAGATTTCTAAAATTTCTGAGTAACATAAAATCCAGAGTTCTGATTGGCTGAATAATGTTTTCACAACAACAGGCGCGGGTTATTTGAAGAGATTACCACATGGTGAGTGTGACCTTGCAGAGGCCCAGTGTGGGGAACATTGGAATTTGCGTGGGTGTGTGGTCTCTGTGACCAATCAGAGTGCAGTATTCTTGTTTTTGAGCTGCTAATGTACTTGGCCTATGAAAAGCTGGCTGCTGACCCATCTAAGATACATCTTCTTATACAAATTATATCATATTAAAGCGTAGATCTTCAGCTTTATTATGATCTAAAAATCATTTGTGCTCAAACAGAAATCAAGTGTGAAAACAACAACATTTGTTGCATGAAAAAAATCATTTTGTTTCATGTTTTATATCAAAAGTTTTCCCTATATTACAACATTTTAAAAAAAATTCCAAACACATGACCTGAAAGAATGATTCTTCTTTACAAAGATACCAAAAACATGAAATTTGGTTAATATTTAGAGCAGCAATGGCAGAATAAAAAGAGGTGTTTTGGTTCGCACCAAGCTCATTAATAATGCAAAAACCCTATAGTCATGAATATCACTTGGATAAAAGAAGCTACTTTTTCAGGGCTTGCCGACTGACTGTAAGTACAGTTTAACACATCATGTATGTTAATCCAGCGATATGAAGGTTACCGAAGGATTGAAAATTAATTGGGGTGACATTGAGATATTATGTAGGACAATGCTTTGACAAAGCATTACGTTGTGAAAAGAAATTAATGTGTAAGGGGATTTTATCTTGTTTCATCATGCCAGTTGGATAACAGACTTTACGTAGATTGTCAGGAACAAAAACGTTTGGAAATAGTAATGAATACGTTGTTTAGAACATAATATATAGTAAATGATAATAAATGCTATTCATACTGCCGGTGACCGGTAACGTGTTCGATGTAGATATCCCGGCTGCCTTTGATCGCATCGATACAGCACAGACGCCTCATCAGGGCTCTATATCGGCAAGAGATGCCGAGACGTCCCAGAACACGTTCGTTGTCCCCGTGCCACGACCCAAGGGAGCCGATTACAAAGGCATGGACCTCGACATCCATGCCATGGGTGGCCAGATCTTGACGCAGTGTCTCGTACTTGGTGACTTTGGAGTTGACAGCCGTGGAGAGGGCATCCGGACCATTGTCGAATGGGATGGTGACATCGACAATGGTCACCTTGTCACCCTCAACCACTGTGATGTCGGGTCGCTCCCTTGGGTTCGGGTCGCCGGGGACATGCTGGTCTTGGTAGACGTCACCGTAATGAATTGCCTTCACCAGGCGTTCTTGGATGAGGTTGTGCCTTCGGCGGATTAGAACCATGTTGGGACGGCAGTTGTTGATGATGTGAGGCAACGTCTCCAATTGGTGATCACACCTTCGGCACTTAGCATTGATGTTCTACTTCCAACACCGAGCAGCAGCATTGGTTGGGAGGCAGTTAAAACGGGGCTCGGTGGATAAACCGCCAATCACGAAACCGGATGAAGCTACCGGATGTCAGCCTTGTTGTACCGTTAGCAAAACTGTCCGAGGAGAGTGACCTGGCTACCTTGCCCTGGTTTGGAAGGGACCGAAGCTTCTCCGCCAGCTCTTTGTGGTGATCAGATCGGAGGCCTGTTTTGTTTATCCCATATACTGTTATTTACCCTCGTCTAATTCAAAGTACTGTTTATTTCATTTCCAACAGAAATCAAAGAAGTGCATGTATTACAATCACATTGCATGTGATGAAATAATAAAACAATACGGATCAAGACATAAGCACATTCTTTTTCATCAGTAAATATAACAAAATATAAGAACAAATTATCATACATACATGTATTATGGAGGAATCTGCTAAAAGCAAATGCTTGTAGTTTGTTGACCCTTCAGAAACTACTGTTGTAGTATTTGCATAAGATATTAACAAAACATAGAACAGCACAATACCAAAAAAAGGACAGAAAAAGACAAATGAATAGCATAGACGACAGTTTTGGAGGGATTTCTAGGAGTTTAATACTGTTTCTGTTGAAGTATACTGTACATGTAACTCCAGTAGGAACTCTTCAAAGGTGTTTTCTGCTGCATCAATGCCAAGGTGGTATAACCCATTACATATGGACCATTGTACGTCAAAGTTCATAATCAGTTGTGGCTGACCTGTAGAATACAGTAATTACTCTAGAGTCTTATATGGTTATTAAAAGTGGAGATAATGGCTGAGTGGGGATTCAATTAAAACCACTAGACCGCAAGATCCTCTTTGGATGAACTGACTTCTGTTTCATGATTTGAATTCAAATTCAAAATCATTTTATTCACATCCATTAAAAAGGTACAGCACATACAATAATTACATAAACAATGATAAAATCAATCAATATATTAGAAATCAATATAATGACAAAAGAAAAGGGTAAAACTAATATGCAGTGGATGTAGGGGATTGGCAAAGACCAAAAACCTATCAAGGTCCATCCCCTTAGTTCTTCGCAGTGGATAAACAAAATTATACAAAATAAAAGTAATTGAACAGTCACGAGTACAGCAAAAAGGAACATAAACAACACAAGAAAAAAACATTAAAGAAATAAAACAAAAAGACAAACATAAACTCCATTTTATTTAGAAGTTGATGGAAAATTGGCAAGACATGATTTATATTAACGTTTAAAAGTCAATAGTGAGGGGCAAGTTTTAATTTTGATGGCAAACCATTCCAGATAACAGGGCCTTCATATCTAATGAGATAGGAATCTTAAAGTATGTTTTTTTCTCCCCTAGATTGGTGACTGAGTTTGATGAATCTGGTGGAGCAGAGCTAAACCAGAGTGGTTGCTATCAGACTGTCTGTGTTGATCTTGACATGGCCAATCTTGCTGTCAATACTCTACTACAAGTAAGTTCAGAGTTCAATTTACTCTCATTTCGTTATTTCTGCATCAATTTTGTTCGCACTTGGTACATATTACCCTTGGGTAATACAACTTGTTCATGAGGATGATCGGGTCAAATGTCCATCATTTTTAAAGTTTTTGTTCAGTATGCTCTAATTTCTTTATTTCTGCATCAATTATGTTTGCACTTAGTACATATTACCCTTGGGAAAAACCACATGTGTGTCCATGAAGATGATAAGGTCAAAGGTCATCTAGGGGTCAATATGTCAAGTTTCTGTTCAACTTGCTCTCATTTCTTTAGTTCTGCATCAATTATTATAACTTTAATGCCTACTTCCAAGGTAGGTACATATGACCCTTGGGTAATGCTGCATGGGTGTCCATGAGGATCATGGAGTCAAAGGTCACCCAAGGGTCAAAAGGTCAAATGATATGTGGTCATTTCCATCATTTTTAAAATGTTTGTTCAACTTGTTCTCATTTCTTGATTTCTGCATTAATTGTGTATACACATATTTGGTACAAATAATCCTTCGGTCATACCACATGAACGTTTGTGAGAATGATAAGGTCAAAGGTCATCTAGGGGGCAAAAGATCATATTTCTATATTATATTATTATTTTTATTTCATCCTGTAGTCTCATCAGGTCAGTGAGCTGGAGGGAGCTGCCGGTAGCATTGCCTTTGATGCGATCCAACAGACATCATTAGAAGATATGGTATCCGGGCAGCCAGGAGCAGCAGCCTCCCTCGCCAGCTATGATGAAACGGCTCTCTGTACGGTGTCCTTCAGGTAACAAAAAACAAATCAAAACCTAATCGATTCAAATGGAATTTGTTCTGTATCTCTCTGAAGGAAACCTTGAAACGAAGACAACCATTAAAGGAAAATAAAACCCTTGAAGCAGAAAAATCATAGAAGCAGATAAATGAAAGTTTGAGGAAAAGTGAATGAATGATAAGAAAGTTATGTGCATTTGAAGTTTAGATCATTATCATAGTGTAGATCCTCCCATTGGCAATGCGACAAAGATGTGTGATGTCACATGTGAACTACTTTCCTATTACATTTCTATATATTTCACTTAAAATGCCTCTTTTATAGCATCTATCAGTAGATCATATTATATTCTGTCTAAAGGAGGGCATGTAATACAGATTTTCAAAGAATACATTATGGATAAAGAGTTTGTATCAACCTAAGAAAGAGCAAAAATAGACATTTTCGGGTATTTTGTAGTCCATCAAAGGGAAAGTTGTTCACATGTGACATCACAAATATTAGTCGCATTGCCAATGGGAGGATCTCCATAGCATTAGTGATCGCAATATTCAAATGCTCATAAATTTCTTGCTTTGATCTTATTCGTTGATTTTTTCTGTTTCCACAAAAATCAAATTGTTCTAAAGGTTTCATTCCCCTTTAAGGTGAAATCAATGAACTTTTGTATGTAAAATGGCCTTGAAAGTATGAACTTAGCAGGGAAATGCTTTTTCTTTATGAACATTATATTAAATAGTTTCAGGACAACAAAGTGGTGACTTGAAAGGTGGTTATCAATGGAGGAGTTGTCCTTAAGCGTAGACTTACCCTCTTTGTTGCTCTCCTGGGCCCCCAGGTTTTGTGTGACATTTTATCTTTTATCGAAAGTAGTTGACCTGTTACAATATTGGTGTCTAAATTTTCTCTTATAGGATAATGAAGACGATGGTTCATGGATGGCTACGTGATGTGACAGCGTACCATAATGTCTTTGCTGATTACCAGATCATGCATTATTACAGGTCAGTCATTATGTTTGTTTCTGTCTTTCAATCTTTAGATATTACCAAGTCTGATGAAATTGACGGTAAACTAACATGATTTCAGCAAAACAATGATTTCATGAGAAATTATTGAACGTCAAGGTATATCAACCTCAGACATGGATGTGATACATTTACATAATGCAGCTTTGTGAAATGGTAAAATCTAAACTGAAAAAAAAATGATCATGCACAAAATCACCAACACAGATAAGGGCAGGTGGGACATTGCAGCTTACCGGTATTCCGCATTATTTTGTCTCTAATAAAGTGTTAAGATTAGTAATGAAAAGCTGCTTGCAGTATTCCTGTGCAAAAGCATGCAGCTCTTACTCTTGAGAAGGTACCTTTTTAGCTGGCAAGGCCCCGCAATATATTTCTATAACCAGTGTGTTGGAAGAGTATCTGTCTCAACCAGAAGGTTGTGGGTTCAAACCCCAGCTACGTCAGACCAAATGGCGTTAAAGATGGGAGTTGCTGCTACCATGTTTATCGTTCAACATTTGAAGGGAAAGAGCCTCGTCGATCTGGCGCTCCACAGTGGTTGCTTGGCCCACGATCAATTGGGCAAAATGAATTTTCAGAATATCTCTACATGTATTCGCAGATTTCTATTTCGAACAATCAAATACGGATTTTCAGTTTCACGAGAATCTCTTGGATCTTTGCTCCAGGTGGCTCTGTTCTCCCTCATCCCTCCTGTACGACCCTGCCTTGCGACGTACCCTCAATGGCCTCATGAAGAAACTCTTCCTTCAGCTCATGTCAGAGTTCAAACGACTCGGTGCGGTCATCGTCCACGCCAACTACAATCAGATCGTGATCTGCACGAAGAAGACGCGCATCGTTGACGCCATCACGTACGTTGACTACGTCACAAACACAATCAAGTCCAACGATCTGTTTCATGGTGTTGAGCTCTCGTACAAGCAATGTTGGCAGTTACTTATGTGGCTTGATACAGTAAGTGAATTTTCATTCATTCTTTATCTTTTCTCAAGTGGATTAACCTATTAACAACTGAATTCTGTGATTCTGATAGGCTTTATACAGGGCCTACACAGGTCTGTAATTCCCATTTGCATTGTACAGCACCTAAATGTTTATATAATTCACTTAGGCTTTGCTTAGGGCCCACCTGGTTCCAGTAAGCAGTGTGTTAACCTTGTGACTCCTGAATTCAGTAATTCCTATAGGCTTTGCTTTGGGCAAACACAGCTGCAGTAGACAATGTGTTAAACTGTTGGCTAGTGTGTTAAACTGTTGGCTAATGAATGTTGTCAATTCCTTTTATGCACACATTTCTAGTAGGCTATTTGTTAAGTTGTTTACTACCGAATTATGTAAATCTGACAGGCTCTGTAAGGGCCCCCGTGCTACTTCAGTAGGCAAAGGATTAACCTGTTAACTGATGAATTCATAAATTCCCTTAAAGTCAAGTAGGCATTAGGTTAACTTTCCTTACAAGACAGGTTACTTTCATTTTCCCTTCCTCTGTGTTTTCATTTTCAATACCATAGGCCAACCATGGTGGTGTGAAGGGTAAGATACCAGAATCACTTGAGGGAGATAACAATGAGAACCATGATGATGATGATGATGTCATCATGGCAACACCTCCAAACCAGACAGATACAGAGGTAAGTCAAATATGTGTGGGAGACTTCCAGATTTTTCTGATGGTGTTAAGTGTGATTTAGAGTCGCACTAAAAAACAAAATACAATGTTTCATGTATGAGAGGATTTCTGAGTTAACAAATGAAAATGGCAATTTATACAAAAATAAAAAAATAGCAACAAAATTCATCGATAGGGGTTAAAGGACTTGGAAAAAAAAAACATTGGCCTATCATGGCTACTCCATGTTTTACATTCATCGCTAATTGTAAAATGGAATCTTCCAAAAGTACATTTAAAAAAATCAAGAATGATTGTAAATAAACATAGACCATTTGATTATAACAGGCAATATTTTAAAATTTATTTTGTAATATGATTACTCAAAAAACTTATTCTTTGAAATGAATTTAATGATGGGAGTTATTTCGATTCTGAAGACAGAATGTTTTATTTATCATCCATACAGGAGGAGGTAGAGATGAATTGGAATATCATGCACTATCTTCCAACTGCTGAGAATTGTCAGACAACTTTCAATGTAAGTAACCATCATACCTCCCACCAAAGTGCTTATTTATTTTATTTTATTTCCAGGTACACATTACACTTGTAACAATAGTAAAATTCATTACATTGAAAATAATCATCATACAATATCCAATATACAATATCAAATAAGAAAGAAAACACTCAAAAACAGGAAAAAACACCAGCTAATGCCTAGGCATTATCAAAAGAAATCAAGTTTCTGTTAAGACTCTCCTCATTAGCTGGTGCTGAAAAACACTAATATTAAAATACATTTCAACAAATAACAAATAAAAATGACATTTGAAGACATAATTTCCTTATGTAGGATTAGAAGGAAAGAAAGTTGTAGCGTGTATGGCCCATATTCTACACTCTGGTTTAAACTTAAACCGTAGTCTAAAAATGTGATTAAAGTATGAGAAACCAAATGTGACATCAGTTTCTATAATTCAATGGTCATCACATTTGGCATTCAAATCGTTAAAGATAAATTCCAGTTCTGGTAACGATCTGAAAATGACTTTTTACAGAATCTTATACAATGACCACCCAAGTGTCTGTTTGTATGAATAAAAAATATGTGCCAAAGGATTCTGGAAGAAATTGTGTAATTACTGAGAAATAAGCAAAATAAGCACGGATTCGGTCACTTCCGTCTGGTCTCTATTCCAGCAATAATAATACACTGTCCCACATGTGCCTATCTGTGTTGGTGATCTTCAGTGTGAACATTTTTCAGCGTAGATTTCAAGATTTCACAAAGTTCCGTTTATGTAACTGTACGAGATCTAGATCCTCGATGATATACTGACAATTAAGCCTGGTTTTACAGACTTTCTCATTAAATCAGTGTTTACTGCAACTACTGGTATTTCTCTTTGAAACATTCTTGAAATGATGATTACAATAGTCTCCTTCACATTTGAACCATGGGAAGAATCAAAGTTAACATGTTTAGCATTAACTTTTAAACATTTTTTTTACGCTCATAGCTTCCCTTATTGGTTAAACTAGGGTTCAAAATATGGGCCTATGTGCCAGAAGTCATTTTATTTTTACCCATCATCATATGCAGTTTTCACAATATACCTGAGACTGAAAGAATTCTAAAAGATTTTTATCAAGTTGTGTTGCAATTTTAAAATTGATAGATTAATATTAGCTGAAGCATATCAGTTTACATTCCTCATTGCAAGAATCTGATCAGAAATCAAGTGCAAGTTTGTGATTATTTACAAGACATGATTCACTTTGGGACTCAGAATAAACTTGCCATTGATCGCAAATTCAGAGCTACTAATTTAGCAAATACAAGGTCTGCAATATGAAGCTTTTCAATTCATCATGAAATAAAATTATGTTTACATGTATGTTTGAATGCATTTAGTACAGTGGACAATCAATCGTAACACCATAATTATTACGATATCCTTTCCCCTGTTATAAATAGATGATTATTGCGGGTTATATCCTGGCAATACACAAGCATATCAAGGAAGAACAAGAGAGGGCCACACCCGGCAACACGCCCATCCGTCGCCGTAACAACCAGAGCCAGACCCAAAAGACGCAAGGCGACCCAACCACCACTCCAAGCCTGGTCAGCTACTCTCAAGGATTGGTGGATGAAGAGCTGTCTCAGAGACTGTTTGCGTAAGTAGATAATGATGAGAAGGAGGAGAGTTTAGGAGGGGGGTTGAAAGGAGAGGAAGGAGATGATGATGAGGGTGGTAGTGGTGGTGACGATGATGATGATGGCGATGATGATGATGATGGCCATGATGATGATGGTGGTGATGATGAGGAAGGAGATGATGGTGATGATGATGATGATGATGTTGGTGGTGGTGATGATGATGATGGCGATGATGATGATGATGATGTTGGTGGTGGTGATGATGATGATGATGGCGATGATGATGATGATGTTGGTGGTGGTGATGATGATGATGATGATGTTGATGGTGGTGATGATGATTATTATGGCGGTGATGATTTGGTGATGATGGTTATTGTGATGATGATGATGGTTGTGCTACTATTGCTACTGCTACTACTGCATGGGAATAGGATTATAGTTATCTAGTCAGTTCACATAAAATTTTAGTGATTGTATTAATAGTCTAAACAAGAAGAGCTAGAATAAAAAACACACATTAACATACATCCAAATTTCTCTACAAGTTCCATCTCTACTTAAATGAAACTTCTTCCTTTTTTTCAGAATCACCCAAGATATCCAGAAGAGATTATCTGGGAGCAGACAGTCTCGTCTTGAAGCTTCTTCTGAGTTTCCTCAGCTTCCTGGATCCTATCTACCTCTTAACAATCCTGCACTGGAGTTTGTCAAGGCAATAACCAAGGTAGGAATCTATCCCTTGCTTGATCAGTTCCATCACATCTTCTCCTGTGGCAATTGCTCCACTCTAAATTCACACACTAATGGGATGACCAACTTCAACCCTGGATTAAACACTATGGCCTGTATTCTGAAGTCGGGTTTAACTTAAACTCAGTTTTAAAGTTGTTGTTTAAGTATGGATAGCCCATCGTTACATAAATCACTAACAGTAGAGATATCATATTTCAGCTAATTTGGCTCTCAAGTCATTCATAATTGTCTTAGAAGTATAAATAGATGATTGTCTTCACCATTGATGAATCAGGAAAGAGCACATAAAACATTAGAAACATACAACTTGATAAAAATTTGGACACTTTTGGCTTCCCATAATTTCAGTACAGAGTTAGACCATGGTCTAAGTTAAACTTGACTTCAGAATATGGGCCTATGTTCTATCCTGAACCTAGTGCTAAACCTGACATAAAACCCTATTGCAACCCGTACCTTCTATCTTAGAAGCCAGGAGCAGTTTTCACCGGAGCAAATGTTGTGTCACTGCATGATCTCTTAATTCTAAAATTTAAAAGCCTAAAACAAATCGTTTTTGTAGGAACAAAATTAGGGTCTGTCTGTCTGTCTTTATTATCCATGAATTAATTCTGGGATATGTTATGAAAAAGCTCCTAGATCTATTTCCATATGGAGATCGAGACTTGTGTAGGCACAAGTGTCCTCTGCTTACGCTATGAACAATATTTTACTGCCATTTGCCAGTTGTGTATCAACTTTATTTTCAAAAAGAGCAAACAAATGTTGAAATCGAATAACAATTAGCCAGTACTAAGCACAAATTTCTAGTGATCCCTTATCTACTTAATAAAGCTGTCCAGACTTCAAATACCCCAGTCTTATTAGGGTTAAGCTTTCATGCATTGGACCTTCACAGCTAATCCAATGAATAGGTATTTCTTCAGTTGTCTTACCCTTTCTTGGTGAAAGACAACCACGGATAATGCCCAGTGTACCATTGCTACTTAAACACTGGGGTACACTCAGTATTAAGAAAGTGGGCGGCTTAAACCGCACTCTTTCTTTGATTTGTTCAATCTATGCCACCAATCTAGATTTCATTCCAGTTCCTGTCCCTAGATACCAACATTGTCGACTTACTTGCCACATTGGTGCAACAAAACTACCTGATCAACACAGATAATGGCCAGTGTACCATGGGTGCATTTGTAGA
Organism: Lytechinus variegatus; assembly: GCF_018143015.1. Taxonomy (NCBI): domain Eukaryota; kingdom Metazoa; phylum Echinodermata; class Echinoidea; order Temnopleuroida; family Toxopneustidae; genus Lytechinus; species Lytechinus variegatus. The sequence continues at coordinate 5,112,391 of NC_054747.1, read as the reverse complement.
CCTATGGTGCACATCAGTATCAAGAAAGTTTTATAGAGTAGGCGACTTAAACCCCACACTTTCTTTGATTTATCTAATCTATGCTATCAATTTTGATTATTCATTCCAGGTGCTCTCCCTAGATACCAACATCGTCAGTCAGGTCAGTCGGATGAAGCGTAACCTCCTCCGTCTGATCGGTGTCGGTGAGTTCTCTGACGACGCTGATTGGCGTGATCCTTGTCTCTCCTACATCTTACCAGAGGTCATCTGTCGTTTCTGTAACCACTGCCGTGACCTTGACCTTTGTCGCGACCCCATGCTCATCCAAGATGGCCAGTCAGCGTAAGTATCTGTTTGATTTTGCCCATCCTTGACAAAAGCACATAACAAAAGTGTTATTTCCAAGAAAAGTGCAAAATGTGTCTGTGCTTTTCATAGAAACCAATGCATTAATCAGCCAATAAGCACCAAATAATCCTGGTAGAATATGTGTCACACCTTACGAATGTGTTATGTTGTGTTGTCTCATTACGGGCTATAATGCACTGTCCCATATGTGCTTATCTGTGTAAGTAGTTTTTCGGCTTTTACATTTACCTAGCTTTGTGAAATCATTTAATTTAAAACCTAGCTTTGTGAAATCATTTGATTTGAAAATTAAATGATTTTAAAAATTAAAATGATTTCACAAAGCTAGGTAAAGGTAAGTGTACCAGATTTAGATCTGTGTTAAAGACTTTCTCATGGAATAATTATTTGCTGCAACTGCATTTCCTAAGCTCTTAACTATGATAAGTCTTTAAAAACATTGCTTTCCTTTCTTTCTAAACCCCATTCTTGCAGCGTACTATGGCAGTGTATACAATGCCAGAGTGAGTATGATGTATCATCAATTGAAGCAAGTCTAGTGGAGGCTCTACAGAAGGCTTCTATGGCTTACACACTTCAAGATCTTAGCTGTTCCAAATGCCACCAGGTGAGATTTGGACTTTCCTCATAAGTATTTTTTAGTAGTCATAGTAGTGCTAATTAGTTGATATTATATACTAACAATTTTTAGCATAATTATGAAAATTTCTTTGAACTGAGACATATAAAGTTTAAAATTGTGTTGATTTTTCACAAAACTCAGCACAAGTCAGCAATATATAAATTTGAGAGTCAATGATTTCCCTCACTATTTTATTTTCATTACTGAATTGTACAATATTTCTGTTTTTACCGATTTTATGGTTAGGACCCTCTTTTAATTAATAAACCATGAAATGTTGTCAATTTCACATGTTCAGAGCAGATTAAAACTATTTTTTTCACATTACAATTGGGAGAAAATTGCAATATTTCATATAATCAAAATACAAAAGAAATATTGGATGGGTGGATCCTTCATTTCCGTTACGATCGCGAGAAAATTGGTATATGTCAAATGAAAAAAAACAGTGAGTTGGTGGTGAAGTCAGCGCTTCCATCATTTGCAAACTGACTAGGATCTGCATATAAAAGTTGTCTGAAATGAAGCAAATTCCAAAATGCCATGACTTTCTTATTTTACATCCAGTTTGATGAAACTGGTTGGTTTTAATTGTTTTATTCAAATCAACTTTTCATTGGGTGGACTTGGCTTTGATATTGTTTTGATATATTTGTCAATCTACAGGTAAAGTTGAGTAATATGGCATCTTACTGCGAGTGTGCTGGACAGTTTGCTACAGTCATTACCCATGATGCATTCATGAATAAGATGAAGACATTCAGTAACATCGCCAGGTAAGATTCACTCATTTGTACAACAGCATCATCATCATTGGTACAGAGTCATGATGGAGGGGGGTTGGGGGGAGTCCTTCACATAGCTGTATAAGTTTGGAAGAAAGTAAAACACAATTTAATAGGTCTGCAAAAAACAAAGAGAGCAATTTGCAAGAGAGGCTTATCTGGTGTGTCATATCTTAAGGCAGGTCAATAAGAAGAGAGGAAGATGGTGTGTATGTATACATATGATTGACGCACGGCTTATGGGCCAGAGACTTCTGATATGCTGTCAAATTAGAACCATCCCGTAAGATGTAAATGGACCGAATAGGTAGATATTACATAGATATATTTAGGAAATAATGATATCAGGATACATTTTCCTGTCTCTTTTTTTTCCATTACATGCATAATATTAAAAATAATCACAGAATTTAGGATTGGGAAGGACAAGAATCCAAGATATCTCAAAATGAGATCATTAGCTTCTTACAGAATCTGTTTTCAAGGATGTAAGACGATGAATGAAAATACATAGAAATATGACCAAAAATGTACTTTCTTTTTTCTCTCAATATCTGCAGGCATTACGAGATGAAGCTTCTACAGGAGACAGTAACTATGATTCTTCGTATGAACCCTGTACACGATGTATCTACTAAAGGATGAATAATAAGAGATACATCACATCACAAACCCAGTACATGATGTATCTACTAAGGGATGAATAATGAGAGATACGTCCATTGTGAGCTGAGTACATGATGTATCTACTGAAGGATAAATAATAAGAGATACATCACCAACCCAGTACATGATGTATCTACGAAGAGATAAAGAATGATAGATACATCACATCAAATATAAAATGATCATTGAGATACGTCGCGCCAAATATTAGAAAGATGAGCACCGAGAGACATCACATCAAACTTACAGAAGATGATTGTTGAGATAGCCCACGCCAAACCTAAGGGAAATGATTGTGAAGATACGTAACATGAGGGAAGTGATAAGCCTTACACCACACTTATGAAGGTTGATCTTCAAGAAATGTCATTCCAGACTCAAGGAAGTTATTCAAGAAGATACTTTACAACATAAAATGTAAGGAAGGAAATCACTTTAGATACATTCCACGAGATATTTGCCTTACAAGATATTAAAAGGGAGTTGGTCATCGAGATGTATCACACCAAACGTAAAGAAGATGATCATCGATATGCATGACATTGAACATAATGGACGTGATTTGCTTTACACCAAACTTAAGAAAGTTGATCGTTGAGATACATTACTCTTACAGTGGAATATGGGACACTGGTGACGGTCCCTTTCTAGGCACCATGCCTCTTTTTGTATATATTTACCACGATATCTATAGGGAATGTCCTTCCTTTTTACCATTTCTAAATTATTTGTCCCCATTTGTGGATGTTGGAGTCAGCAGTCTTTGAATGTGAGTGAGTTTACAGGAATATGTGTCTTAGTGAATCCATATTCATGAATACATTTTACTCTATACATTAAATTTTCATTTTACATGTTCCTGTCTTTGAGTGTAAATGACTCCTTGATGCGATGTGTGTTTCAGCGAATCTATATTGTAAAATTAATTTTACTGTTTTTAATAAATAGCGTTATGTAAAGGCTGCCAGAGGCTGATGATAAAGAGTTGATTTACTAACATGCCTTACACCACACATACAAGAGTCATCTCTCCAAATTGATTTATTGCTGATGTGGTTTACGGTACACCATGTGGAGTGTTATAGAAGCAGTGGATAGAAGAAGAGAAGGAAGTGGATAGGCGAGAAAGTGGAGATTTGAGAATAGAGTATTCTTTCTTGAGAATAGTCCTGAAAAGGACTGTAAACCAGAAGGAATGTTGAGTGAGAACAGCTTGAGTAGTAGAGCTGATGAGGAGATGCTGGCTTGCGTCGGCGAGTAGAGATGATGAGTAGTAGAGAGACTCGACGTTTCGGACAGGTTGACTGTCCGTCTTCAGGAGTGAGTGAGCTTTCCCCCACGTCCGCACGAACGCCATAAGTACCGCCGCACGCCGAGCGAACACTCACTCCTGAAGACGGACAGTCAACCTGTCCGAAACGTCGAGTCTCTCTACTACTCATCATCTCTACTCGCCGACGCAAGCCAGCATCTCCTCATCAGCTCTACTACTCAAGCTGTTCTCACTCAACATTCCTTCTGGTTTACAGTCCTTTTCAGGACTATTCTCAAGAAAGAATACTCTATTCTCAAATCTCCACTTTCTCGCCTATCCACTTCCTTCTCTTCTTCTATCCACTGCTTCTATAACACTCCACATGGTGTACCGTAAACCACATCAGCAATTGTACATGCCACCATGCAAACCTTCAAACAACATCCAAATAAATTTATGTATGGTGGATGATTACTTTGATAGTTTGTCTATGCTAATTCATGCATAAAGATTACAGAATTTTACCATATATCCCTTGAAATTACCAGAATAATTCATTAACAGTTCTTAATCAATGGTTCATTTGTATTGGGACAAGGAGGAAATTGAGGACATTATGCTATTTTTGGCTTGGCCATGCACTTTTCTTCTCAATTTAGTCTACTTTAATTGCACTTCATATTTCTTCAAGTAACAGAAATTAGTTTGAGCATCATTCTATTTTGTTGTCTTTAAACCTACATGATACTATTTATACTATACAGTACTTGAATATGCTGTTCACAAGTTAATTTTTCTTTTTTGTATTCATGATTGTTTTTTTCTCTTTGGCCAAGTTGTGAACTATGATATGGTTTAGATTTTTATCATTAAGCAATTAAAAAGAAAGTGATTATTCAAATAATGACCAAGTCTTCAACTTACCATACACTAAGAAGATGGACTGTACCAATGGATACTGCATGTAGTTATTATATATTCATTTGTATGTCTCAAAATCTTTTTTTTTTGGGGGGGTTGCAGTAAATCTCATACATCTACAAATCTGTTAATTGGCTTCAAATTTCACTGTGACATGGAATCAGTTTGGCTTTGGTTTTGCGTTTCTTTTATTTTAAAATGGACAATGATAAATATCTTAGAAGATTCCCATTCTGTATAAAGCAATTAAGAAAACTTGAGTCTATATAGTGACCCAATTTATTTACCAAACTCAAAATCAGGCTTTTATTGATAGTTTTCTTTAATTAGATTGTATATATTGTATATTAGATTTCAATTTGCTGTATGCATGGGCCTCGACACATGCCATAATGCTATTCTAGTGAGTTGTATGGTTGACACATTAAGTAGCATACCCCCCCCATACACATCCATCTGGTTTTTTTACTTAAAGGAGAATGAAACCATTGGAACAAGATAGCTTGTGTGAAAAAAGAAAAATCAAAGAAACAGATCAACGAAAGTTTGAGAAAAATCTGACAAATAATGAGAAAGTTATGAGCATTTGAATATTGCGATCACTAATGCTATGGAGATAGGAAATTGGCAATGCGACAAGGATGTGTGATGTCACTTGTGAACAACTCTCCCCATTACTTTAAGATATATTTCACTAGAATTGCCTCTTTTATCACATCTATCCATAAATCATGTGTTCTGTCCATATGAGGGCATGTAATACATATTTTGTAAGAATACATCATGGATAAAGAGTTTGTATCATCATAAGAAAAAGCAAAAAGAATCATTTTGAGGGTATTTTATAGTCCACCAAAGGGAAAGTTGTTCATCAGTGACATCACACATCCTAGTCGCATTGCCAATGTGAGGATCTCCATAGCATTAGTGATTGCAATATTCAAATGCTCATAACTTTCTCACTATTTGTCCGATTTTTCTCAAACTTTCTTTATTCTTATTCTTTGATTTTTCTGTTTCTACACAAGCCTATTTGTTCCAAAGGTTTCATTCCCCTTTAATGAAAGGATAAGCTATCAGTATACATTGTGCATTTAACTGTTGCATATGAGGAAGGATATTAGTACTTGTGGTGCTCGTCTTCTTTATATGTTCTGTGTACATATTAACGCAATATATTTTAAGTCTATCTTATTTGTTTTTAAAAGTGGACAAAGATTCTTAAGTAATAAAAAACAAAAGATATATGTGATATGAGGTATTTGGTATTATTTGATTGTACTGTTGTGTAGTTGAATCACTTATTTCAAGCCAGTAGATATATAAGGAGCAGTGTTGGTGATTATATTCATGTTTTTTAATAAGTTCATTGTTTAAAAGGGGTAAGAAAAAGGATGACTGATGTGATGTTTGTGAGAAGGAAAGATAAAGAGGATTGGGAGAATTGGAGAGGGAGGGGGAGAATAAGAGAGAGATGGGAGGAATGTAGTCTAGATCTGGACGTAAGTAGTTCGGAAAGCCCTGCACCAGTGAAAGGATTTAAATATACGGTGTGTATTCTCCGAACAAAGTTAACTACTAACGTCTTGATCTAGACTAGGAGGGATGGTGGGTTGAGACAGAGGGGAGGGGATAAGAGAGAGAGATGGGTGGGTGTGAGAGAGAATGAAGAAGTGAGGGGTAAGAGAGTTTAGAGGAATATAGTGGGGAAAATAAGAAAGATGAATTGTGAAGAAGGGAGGGAGATAAGAGAGGAAAGGGGCGAAGAAGGGAGACGGGGAATATCGTAATTTTCCAAAGCGAAGAGAGTGATATTAGGTTTTCATTCATTTGAGTCAAGAAAATAAGGAGGAAATCTCACAAAGGTACCTTTCTTCGTTTTTCTTTATCTTTAATCTCTCCTCCCCCCCCCCTTCATTTTCGGGGTGATTTTGGAGGGTGATGCCCCCACTGCATGCGGCCCAGAGCTACCCGCCAGAAGTGACTGCATCATGATGGCCGAGGTTGGTTTAATCCGTTTGATCATTTGTGTAATCTGAGGAAATACAAGCATTTAACATGAGTGTGTTTTAACAATACTATTGCGAGAGATTTGATGATATCACTATTGACCTACCGGTGCATATTTCCTGTGATGGAACTTCCTCATCGCTTCAGTCATACCAACGAATCCAACTCTAAATCGATAGATGATTGTACCGTTCGAAACAACACACTATCCTCAATCGGTCTACAATCAGATTCGTTGGTATGAGTGGGTATTAAAGTTACTGGTAGATTTCAGCTCTGACTGTGGAGTAAAAAGGATTATTGGTTAGGTCTACATATGTCATAAAGGAATACAACCAAGCATCATTTTTTTACAGCTCAAGAAGAGATTGGTAAGTATAATCATTTCAGAGTATCTCGCAATCGCATTTTCCATGCTTAAAACTTTTCAAAAACATTCTGAACAGTCATCTAAAAGTTAGAGATATTTGAACGCGCGAAGAGGCAAGAGAAAAAGTTGCGCCCTTGACGCCTGGGAAAGTGCTGAAATTGCACCACTTTTTAAATTTATATCTGACGCGGTTTTGTTGCTCAAATAAGAGAATATTTACCCCCACTTTTTTTCTCCTAAATACGGCACACAACTCCCGTCAACGAACACGCCAAACCAAAACTGTCAGTGCTTTCACCAAAGTTTGCCTAAAATATTTTATCACATACATGTAATATGATTTTGCTCGCGTGTAATTGATATAGGCTTATGTTGACATGAAGTTCTCTTGATATTGAATTATTAAGGAAGCATTTCATTACGAATTTAGTCACTTGACTTTTAATGAATGATTTGCACTCATCAGCCAATAAGATGGTAGGATTTGCAGTAGGTTTATAACTGTCAATGTTTGAAAATTACCCACTATTTTTCGTAATATGCTACAGAGTGTGTGTATGAAAGAAAAAAAAAGTTTATTGTCAATCGTAAACCAAATCGTTTCTGCTTGATTTTTCCTATTGTCTGCACATCACACACGTAAAAAATCCCTTTGAACCGAAATAACAAACACTATGACTCATAGTGATATATCTAAAACAATTTGAAAGGATTTCATGTAATGTCACTGATTCGAAGTGTAATATGTTATATGTATGAAGGTAATATAAACTTTAAAATTCAATAACTTCATTTTAGTTTGTTATCCGATTTGATGAATTTTTCAGAATTTTGCTCTGTGAATTTTATTTATTTAGATATACATTGATATTCTCAGCCCTGAGCATCCCTTTAGTATTGATTTGAAAGTAGATTGGGCCATTCTAATTGTAAGGAGAAGTTCCATAGTTTTGGAGCTTCCTATATTAGCCTATATACAGTCTCCAAGAGTTAATTGTCTTTGTTTTTTAGAAGGGTATATATCAAATTAACAAGTTTGGAACAGTTTACCCAATAATTGGGTAAATTTCTTTTGGCATGATGATATTAGGGTGATTTAGCTAAAATCATTATGATTAAGGCTGGTCACTATGTCGTCATGCCAAATTTTCACAGTCAGTTGCCGGGCAATTTTGTGATTGCATATTCATTATTTATCGTTCATTCTTGTGAAATCGTCGAGCAGGCCCATGGTAAGATCCAAGTCCACCCCAGAAAATGTTGATTTGAATCAAAAGTGAAAAATCAAACAAGCATAATGCTGAACATTTTCATCAAAATCGGATGTAAAATAATAAATTTTAAAGTTTCGCTTATTTTTCACAAAACAGTGAAATCCACAACTCAGTGATATGCAAATGAGAAAGACGATGATGTCCTTAACATATTATTTCTTTTGTTTTGTTTTATTGTTTGAATATTATACAATATTTCAATTCTTACAGATTTGACAATAAGGACCAACTTGACTGAACCATAAAGCATAATAAAAATGGAATAAAGCATTATTTTACATGGACAAAAAGGAAAATTTCGAATTTTCCTTATTTCAGATAATAGAATACAAAGAAATAGCGAGTGAGTGATGTCATCAGTCCCCTCATTTGCATTCAGACCAGGATGTGTAGATAACTATTTTGTGAAATTAAGCGAAACTTTAAAATATCATATCTTTTTTTTATACATCCGATTTTGATGAAATTTTCAGTGCTTTATTGTTGGATTTTCCTCTTTTTGTTCAAGTATAAACTTTCTGTTGGACTGGACTTGTCCTTTAATGAAATTTCAAATAGATGTACATCTACATATTTTGAAGAAAAAAAATATAGATGTAAATGAGTAGTTTTAATAAAATTTGATCATACATTACTTTGGAAAAAAATATGCGATGGAATGAGCGATATCGTTTTTTTTTAACCATAAAATGAATATACATATAGTATAAAATAATATTATATGTACCAATCAGCAAATAATGCATTATATTGTTGATATAACCAATGGATAGAGGGTGGTTGTGATTTATATTAACATACTCGTGTGGTTAGTAGTTCAGTTTTAGCTATTCCGTATAGCCAAATAAGTTAAAAACAAATAACATGAAATAGCCATATTTAGTTGGAACTTCCAAGTTCTGTTGTCCCATACATGTAATTGGAAGTTCAGACTAAATCAACTATTGTCCAATATAAATTTCAACTAAATCCATTATTGCACAATAGCCATGGCAGATGGTTGGGGTTTTTTAACAGCAGAACAATGGCCTGATGTGGAAATTTAACCAACTATCAGACATTAGTTGGGTAAAAACCATTTGATAACATAGGCAATAAGATTTGCCCAATCAGTTAATCTAATGTTTGGTATGAAAATAATATTGTCAGGTTATTTTCAAATTAGTTTTATTTGTCTATCGATAATGTTTGACATGTTTAAGATTTTTTTTGTTAGAAACATCATCAAATTTTCCCCCCACATTCGGCCTTTTCTCTCTTTATTGAATTATATTGTCTTTTTTTTACGTCGGACTATAGGGCTATATCATGCGAGGTTTGTGCTTTGATTAATACGTAAATACTACTGATTTATACGTGAGGAAGACAGTATATATGAAAGCAGTTTGTTTTAACAAGCAATACTACCGCATACCCTGCTAATGTCTGATAATTATGCGTATGGTCACTGCAAAAACTTCGGTGTTAAAACTGACACAAATTGGTGTTAATAGAGGACCTTACTCTGAGGTGTTAAAATCATACCCTAGAGATTAAACATAACACCAAAGAGTGTAAATGTAACAACCAAAAGGTGTTGTAATAACACCTATAGGTGTAAAACTAACACCACCAATTTAACACCGGTGTAAAATAACTGGTGTGGTCCTCTATGTACCCCGGTTAACACCACAGTTTTTGCTGTGGTGGAGGAGGAAAATTGATAAATAAAATAAAATAAAATGAAATGAACTGTGTAGGAAAATGGGCAATGCGGAAATCCATGCTATTATAAACGGTGGATGATAATTTTTGTTTTACCCATTTTATTCATTGTTTAACATATTTTGAAGTTAATTGTAAAATAAGTCGGTGAAAGACAAGACCTCATGGAGCTCACTTTCGAAATATGACGTCAACGTTTTTCCATTTTTGGATTTCAGCATTTTTTATACCGAATTTCATTATAGCATGATGAAATACCTTCAGTACTCCACAAACCTGATCATTGTCCTTTGAAATCAATGTATTATTGGTCGCCATGGTTCTAATGTTATAATCCAGGCCAATAATACATTGGTTTCAATAAGGCTAATTATGTATTCTAGTGTAGCAATAATTCGGCCCTTATCATGCCTATATGGAACGAGTCCCACCAAATTTGGATTGTGGGGGTATTTCATAATATACTGAAATAATTATGGTATCAAAATGTTCAAGTGTATCAGTTAGGTACACCAGAAGCAATTATCCAGGGTTGGCTATTTTCCAGGGTTGTTACGTTTTCAAGCTTTGCTTTTGTGACGACCCTTGCAACTATTCTACTTATTGTAACAGGAAATACCACTTAATGATTTTCATTTATGTAAGATATGTTTGAGGATTAATATACAAAACTATTGTTTATTATTTTGATGTCAAGTCTTAGATATGTATTTTCGTGTCCAGAATTTTGTTATGAAAAATGTTGCAAAAACCAATAAATGAAATGAAATGAAAAGCTGGCTGTGGTAAAAAGTTTGAACATTTACACCGATCGCTGTTAAAGAATCTGAAATAAGACACTGAATAAAAATATCCTTCTTCTACTCTCAGGAAAATCAAAATGAAGTCTGGAATATTGCTGTTTGTTTCTGCTATCATGTGTTTTCTTGAACAAGGTAGGATCACGGTTCTTTTTTGTATTGAGTGCTTTAAAGTAATAATTGTACTTGTTTTATAATTTCATTTGTTCATTGCTTTTTGTTTGCAATCAATATCCTAAGTCTTTGCAATTTACTTTTTATGTACATATCAGTGCCTTGATCCAGTATATAGGTTCAAGGACCCGGTTTCGCTTGTTACTCTTTCATTGTTTCACTTTCAAAATGATTACAATCAACGTGTGAGGCGCGATAGCTCAGTCGGTAGAGCGGGGGTTTCGGATTTCGGTGACCCGGGGTTCGGTTCCCAAATGGTGCGCTAGTGCCCTTTGGTAAGGCATTTATCCTCATTACCAGGTCCCCCAGAGAGGACCTTAGGCCATTGGTCCCCTGGTTGCTTGCTCACAGGTATTCGTGCTTTCTTAGCAGTCAGGTAAAATAACCTCGGTATAACATTAATCTTGTCAGATATTTGTACTTTGTATGCTCTATAGTCAGTGATAGTATTAATAATAAAGCAAGATACAGCTCCATTTCCATTTTGCTAAAAAAAATGTTCGAGCTTCTTGAAGGAGACACATTGCCATTGAAAGAAAATGGGATGGAAAGAGATGGAAAGTGATAAAGCGGCGACAAGGGAGATGAGAGGGCTGCGGTTCAATTTAAACAATTAATATTTCAAGATGCTGTTAAAATAAATTTCAGTTTTTCCTTTTTAAAAAAAAAAAACTTTTGGAGCGAGCTACAGAGGTTACGTCCGGTATGACAAAAAAAGCTGGTATGCAATCATTATTTTAATTCGATGTTCTTTTTCAACATTTTAAAAGGTAATATCTGATTACGTCTCACTGCAGATCTGAGACGATTGTAAAAAATGGCAAAATTAGAAAATGCGGACTAAGGGAAAAACTTTTTGTTCCATACTTATAATGTGTAAGAAAGGACTACATCAGACTCTGAACATGACTTAAACATGAGTTTTAATGTTTTATCTATTATGCTGACATTTTATTCTCCAAATGCATTGTTGTTGATGAGTATCACATTTCAGTCAATCTGACCTCGTTTAAATGTTGTTTTTATCTACCGATTTTATTGCCCATATTGTTTAGAGCCAAGTAACTCTCTTGGCTGCATTTTCTGTCGAGGTAGCTTATATCTCGTGTGCAATTTTATGTCACTTAATAATATATGACTAAGTTGATGCACTTCTAATTCAACTTTCACAGGAAATTATGTTTCGTGTTTCATGGTAGTTTTAATTTGGCATTTGGAAAGGGTTCACCTTTCTTTTGCTCTCCGATGAACAATAATATTTCACTTAAAGTTGTAATGAATAACATAAATAAAGGCCTGAGATTTTATTATTTCGTTTTTGTACTTGGCTGACATATCCGATTACGCTGTTGTGTGCTCAATTTTCTTATATAGTACAGGGGCGGATCCAGCCTTCGCCAATAGGGGGGGGGGCGGGATTTTTTTTCAGCCATATTTTCCCCCGATCGGCCGCTCGAATATGATTTTTGCCGGGATTTTTGTTTTTTTGAAGGAGTAGTCATGATAGTCACTTCTTAGCTTTATTCTTATGAATAAACGTAAATTTATAATACCATAATCCTTATTTATATAATGCAAGCGCAAAGCGCGAGCTATTTTTTTTGTTTGAATTCTTATGTACTTTTTCCTTAAATTTTGAACATTCTGGGCAATGTTTGTTATCCTGAAAAAAGATGTGTATGCAAGTGAATAATTACTACGAACGTGAAGTGCGAGCAGAAATAAAGTGATGAAAAAGGGTACAGTTAAAGAATTGCTTGCAGTTATAGCCATGAAGACGTTACATATTTTTTTTAATCATATAATGCGAGCGCGAAGCGCGAGCTGAATTTTTTTCGACATTTTTACCTAAGGAATGGAAATTCTAAGCACTTTTTGTACCTTAACAGAATAGGTATATAACTAAACAATTGATGCGAAGCATGAGCAAAAAAAAATCTAGCTTTAGACCTACTGAACGAGACACTCTATTCAAGTTTTATAAATCATGACGGATGAGTACGTAGGGATCTTCCTCACATTAATAATGCGAGCGCATAGCGCGAGCAAAAAAAATTATATACGTTTTGAACTGATAAAAAACGTGCCTGTTGTGGACTGTTTGCACTTAGCCATGAAGACGTTACACATTTCAACATATTGCGAGCGCGAAGCGCGAGCTGAAAAATTTTGACATTTCTACCTGAATAATGGAAATTCTAAGCACTTTTTGTAATCGTGGAAAGGATAAGCATGTAAACTAAACATTATTGATGCGAGCGGAAAATTCTGGACACTCCATTCATATTTTGTAAGTTATTGGAAATTTTTACATATAAAAAATGCGAGCGCAAAACGCGAGCAGACAATTTTTGATATTGTGATCTGAAACTGGATAATGATTTAAAATTTTAAATAGAGAACAAGCTGCGTATCTGAATGAACGTGTGTTTCAGATTTCGACCTATAGAATTGGTGTAACCTAAATTCCTTTCTTATCATGAAAATCAATAAAGCGAGCGCAAAGCGCGAGCTAAAAATATATGATATTCCGATCTGAAAAGGGGTCAATTTAAGCTCTGTATTGCAAGTACTTCGTGGGAAAATTGTGAGGTGGATATGGATCACAGAAAAAAAAAATCTGATATTTGTCATTATTATTACTTTGAGTTTTGACTTAGGAATGGGACATTTTATAAGGACATTATATCATCATATGAAAATGATGACTATCTTCCTATAAGCATGAGAGCGCGAAATCTGCATGTTAATGTTATGGCCTTAAACCTCGACATTTAAAGCACCTTTGTAAATATGCATAAGATGCATGCCATGAGTTAATATCTATCAATGCGAGCGGAAATCGCGAGCCGAAATTTATGATAAACTGTCATCAAATTGTGATTTTAAGTAGTTTGTTTTAGAATTAATATTGAGATATACATAACTCATTAATCAATATGCGAGTGTGCAGCGCTAGCTGATACGTTTTGACAATCTGACCCTAAAAGGGACATTTTGAGAACTTTATGGAATACAGGAAAATAATAAGTACCTGTCAAATCAAATTTGCGAGCGCTCAGCGCAAACAGAAAATTTTAATATTGAGACCACAAAACGTACATTTTTACAGAACACTTCTAAAAATAAATTTGTAAATCAAACGAAATAATGAAAGTTCAATTTCCTAGCTGAAATGTGTTTTGTATATTGACTTCAAAATTTGATATATTAAGCTCCATATTGAGCAAGATATGTAAATCACCTAAGACGCAGTGCGAGCGCGAAGCGCGAGCGAAAATTTTATATCCCGACTTGAAAGATTAAAAAAAGAAATTCCAAGTCTTCCCATCATCTTATTTTATTCACTCATCTTCCTCCTCTTATGTTTGCCTTTCCTCTTTTCTCCTCTCTTTTTCCCTTTCTTTTCCCCTTTTTTTCTTTTTTTTTTTGCTCCGCCATTAGGGGGGCCTGGGCCCCTCGGCCCCCTGGATCCGCCTTGCTTCTGTGTTGTTGTATCACGTTGATACCAAGATGAAGTAGGCCCTAGGTCCAATTCCCTACATGAGCTTTGCAGGCCTATACCGCGTAAAATCATTAATTTTTATAAAATAAAATAAAGAAAATTCTTTTATTTTTCACAATCAATATAATTTTTCCCTTGTGATTTTTTTTTACCTCTGACTGTCTGATACTACCCCCTCCACGGCTAATAGACTGAAGCTCACTAGGTAAAAACTAAATTGATTGTGAAAAGATTAGAAGTTGTTTTTAGTTCTGCCAATCTGATAAATCTGTCTACGCATGTACATGTAGTTGTATCCTCCACTCTTTATTTGCCAACCATGTCATCATAAATTTATTTTTTACAACGACATAGTGTATTTTAGGATAAGCGTCTATTTTAGACTTAAAGGTATATGGTCCGGGCTCAAAGTATTTATAGAGTAATAAATAGAGTTGAATTCACTAAGCAAAATGCCGACAATTTCATCAAAATCGGATAATAAATAACAAAATTATTGAATTTTAAATTTGAGCAATATTTTGTGAAAACAGTCGTCATGGAGGGCTGATGATGTCAAATCCCCACTTGTTCTTTTGTATTTTATCATATGAAATTAGCTTTATTGAAATATCATGTTTACCTCCAAAAACTAAAATATAATAAAAAATGGGATTGACAACACGATGCATTAGATATTTAATGCTGCAACTTATTTCATTATCAGGGAGACATATTATTCACACAAGTATGAAATAATGAAAAAAATATGATTTTATGTAATAACATGAGAAAACGGAAAGGGAAGATGTGACATCATCATCCCACCTAATGAATATTCATGATGACTTTTTCACAAAATATTGCTCAAATTTAAACTTCAATAACTTTATTATTTGTTATCCGATTTTAATGAAATTTTCTGAATTTTGCTTAGTGAATTCTACTTTTTGTATTAAGACATAGATATTTTCAGCCCGGACCATTTCTTTAAGCTTGTTTTCGTGTCCATTATTTTGACTATTTAATGCTTGAGGTGATATGCTAGCTCAGTGTTGTTGTTTTTCCTCACCGCAGTGCAGTGGCCATCGTTTAATGGTCAGATATGAAATCTTTGACAGATTTCCTTTTTCATTAATCCCCCTAATTTAATCATAATATTTAATATTTTTGTAAGCTGATATTGGCCTATTAACAAGCGTCTCTCTGGGAAATAGAAATTTAAATAATATTGCATGACTTGGGTGAAACGTATATGTATAGATTTTCGTCGTAGATGGCGTAGTTGTCCGAAAGGTCGGACGCAGCACGATTCCACATGGTTCATGCCTGAACAACACTGTGCCTATAACGAATCATGCGTGTGTCCTCAGTAACCATTCTGCTCCTGTGTCGAACAGACGTGCATTGGACTAACTCTCTGTGATCACTGCCAGACTACGTTACCCCGTGAACTTTGAAGCTTTCATATTTTGGTCATTTTGCTCATTTTACCAGGAGTTTAACCAGGAGAATACACATTTTGCGATCTTCCATCATCAGTGAATGTTGACTTGTGTTAATCATCGTGAAATCAGATAATATGGTGCCAACTTGACCTACTCAGTTCAACGTTTTTGCGTGCAGGATGAAGTTGGATTTTCCTTCACTAGCTATCACCATCTGAAAGATATCAACCTTATTATACGTTAAAACTCTGTGAAAAGACCTTTATTCCTCAGTGTTTTGTGTATAATTGTTTCTATTACAAGACTTTTAAACGCGATATCGTTGCACTTCTCGACCTAAATTTGGCAAAGATCGTAACTTGTGGAGTACATGTAGTGTTTTCCGAATTCGAACGCTCTGCCCAAAGCATGGAGCTATGAGCCGTTAGTCTTATCTCAGCCCACTTTATATCCCAGGTCGTTTGGCTGAGACATTTGACATATTTTGTTATTTCTTTTTAGTTAATATTTGACTGTCTCCCGTCATGTCTTTTAGCAGTGAATGTTCAATTCTTTTGACCGTTAATTCGACAAACGTTAATGACGTGTTCGAGTTGTTGAAGAAATGTGGCATCGAGCCATCTATTCACCTGATTGCAGTCCAGAGTTTGCCACGGAAAAGGTTCGACATAACCTTCAAGTCTGTAGACATTAAAGAAACCTTTCTTCCAGCTCTAAAGAAGAAAAAGGAGTGCAAGGTTTTTTCTTATTATATAGGCCACAGTGAGAAACGATGAACTAAATGGATAGCAGGGCGGCACTTATGCATAAAAGGAGCACCAATGGAAGTTCAGAAAAAAAACATTCCGTCTGCATTGAGGAGAACGTATGGAGGCCGCGAGGCATCGGTGTGATGCAGCTATGAATGTGATTTCCGGTGCAACAAGGAGGGTCAAGGACGGCCCGTCTCAGGATGGATCTCATAACGCCACTTTTGTGGAAGTCATCGTCGTTCCCACAGGAACAGAGGGCGGCCGTTCACACCACCAACCTCGACTCACGACGGGGAATGGAATTATAAAAGCTTCGCGTGTAGAGTTAGACCTACCGAAAAGGAGTGGCTCGAGTGCACTGAAGGAGGATGTTCTGGCAAATTCCGGCGTTTTAAAAGATTTGAAGAGCTGAAGAAACTGGAAAGATAATTATGTCCTCTAAAGGAGTGCATGATATGAATTCCTGTAACAGCCCGGATGAATGGATCGGGGAATGGATCAACCACCTGGGTGATATTGCGTGGATTAAGATTTTGTATTCAAACATAAGAGTCGCGTATTTCAATTGATGGTAGGCGTAGGGTGAGTGAAATAAGAGGTGTAAGACGCACAGGGCTGCCCCCTCTCTCCTTTGTTATATATTTTGTCTATTGAACCGCAAGCACAACTAATGCGGCATGAAGGTATTTAGGATTTCGTATCCCAGGTGGTAGTGCATGGGAAAGAAATTTAAAATGTTACAGTATGCATCCTCATCTGTGGTCAGTCCCCCATTGTAGTGAAATTATGCACTGTAAAAACTGCGGTGTTAAAACTGACACCAATTGGTGTTAATAGAGGACCACACCCTGAGGTGTTACAATTACACCCTACTCCTAGAGATTAAACATAACACCAAAGAATGTAAATTTAACAACAAAAGGTGTTGTAGTATAACACCTATAGGTGTAAAACTAACACCACCAATTTAACACCGGTGTAAAATAACTGGTGTGGTCCTCTATCGGGCGGTTAACACCACAGTTTTTGCTGTGTGTCTGTGTCTTATCAATTTTATGTTTGCATTGCAGTAATTGTAATTTTGCTAATGAATGTAAGGGTATCAGTGATGTTCTTGGTTCGAGTGAATATATGTGCCAAACATTGTTATTGCAAACCAATCATGGCGCGGGCCGGGATTGGTCTTCCATTATGGAAGATGATGCACCGCCCATTACGTAAATATCTTTTAGTATTGGAGAGTTACACATGTTTGTGCACAAGAGAAAAGTTATCAAAATGGGGGGGGGGGGGGTTAAGTGAAGGTAAAAGTCCTTTTGTTCTCGGTTGGGTAAATTCCGGCATGCAGTAACAACTCGTTTCGGTCGTAATGGCTGTTTGTAGGCTCGTTCATGATTTGGCTTGGGTGGTCGTAAAGAAATCGACCTGAGGCGATGGTCTAAAGATAAATTCGGACGAATCTTTCCCGGGGAAGAACATTTTTTTTCCATCAATGGGGAAGGAATTAAACTGAATTTGCGCTGATTTTTAAGTATCATATTTTTTGGTATTTTTCTCAATCTTTCAAGTAGGCTGGGATATTTTATAATTCGATCCTTCACTGCTATTTGATATGGTTTCCATCATAACCTTGTCTTATAACTATGAGAGTACAATGTTGCTTTTACATCTACCTCGTTTGTATTTGATACAATTTTTTTTCCTGAATTTAAACAGTCACTAGCTATTTCAGTTTTATACCTCGTGTACGTGATAGATCACAGGTCGGATGAGGCTTTTAAAATTTAATGTTTAATGTCAAGCGCGATTAATCCTTTAACCCTAAAAGGACTGGGGGCCATGATGCCCCCCCTCGACAATTCGCGCAATATTTTCGAAACGAAAAAGATGACATCAGCAAAAAAAGAGAAAAAAGAAGTGAAATTGGGCATTAAATGTGCAAATAAGGTTTTCATGAATAAACTTGCATATTTAATTTATAATAAATAATTCTTTTTCTCAGATTTTTTTTTTTTATAAAGTTAGCTTTTAGTTTATGTGGTGAAGAATGTGCTTGCCCAATGTCCGCGTGAACGACGACCGAGATCCTCAATACATCTCAAACAGCCCAGTCCTTTTAGGGATAATAATACGTCCTTTTGTTTGTGTTAGTGTTTATTCTTCTGCAGAATGCATGGTTGGCAAGCGGGTTCTAAACCAACCTCTACCTTCTCGCCATGGTATGGTCTTCGTTGCGTATAGTCTTTGTTTTCGATTTTTTTTTTACAAAACACCGTTGCGTATTGGTAGGTTAAAACAAAAGTCCACCTCAACAAAGGATTGATTGAATAATAGGACAAAAATCTAACAAACATAACACTGAAAATTTCACAAAGCAGATATATGCACATCCTTATCAGTATGCAAATGAGGGGGGGGGGACTGATGACGTCACTCATCCTCTATTTTTGTATTTAATTGTATGAAATATGAAATATTAATCTATCTTATTTTTTTTTACTCATTGTCATGTGAAACAAAGATTTAGTCCTCCTTGAATATGTAGAATTAGCATTGTTTTGACATTTAGTGGTGTATTTACGTTGACCATTATTGTAAAAACTATGAAAAAATGATATATTGTGTAATTCAAAGAAAAAAGAAAGAAATAGTCGATGATTGATGTAATCGACTCTCTCATTTGCACATCGCTGAGATATGTATATCTGTAAAATTATGAAAAAATAAACTTTAAAATGTCAAAACTTTCCTATTTTACATCCGAATTTTGATGAAATATACATACACTGATATTTAAATGTTTTAGTTTAGACATACGTATTTTAGGCCAAGTAAAATAAGAAAGTAGTTGATCGTCTTCGCGCGCATCAATTTTGGCCGCCGCATGAAATTTTTTGCTATTTACTATTTTCTAAAAAAAAAAAAAAAAAAAAAATTGTGTTGTTGCTCGTCCGCGCCCTCTTCCCTTTTTGATTCTCATTTGCACATCGCTGAGTTATGTATATCTGTAAAATTATGAAAAAATAAATGAACTTTAAAATGTCAAAACTTTCTTATTTTACATCCAATTTGATGAAATATACATACACTGATACTTTTAAATGTTTTAGTTTAGACATACGTATTTTTAGTAGTCATTGTAACCGCGCTTGCTATTCTGTATAGTACTATTAGTATTATTATGATCGTTATCATACCATGTTCGATGTGTTTCTAAGTTAGCTTTTTGTGTAATAGTTTTTTTTTTAATAGTTGATAATTCTGTTTATTCTTCACATTAGAATATTTTAGTTTAAATTGTTCATTTAGGTATATGTTTTGGCTTATTTCAGGCATTCACCATGCATACATTGTGTGCTATTTCATGAGTTTAGGTCATAAAATTGTATGCCAAGTGAATAATTATGTTTTTATCCTTGCCGCGCAGTAGCGATCGAGGTCTGTGAAATAGTTACTCTAAATAGTCTTCATTTTCAGACTTGTTTAATTCATATCTTTGTATGTCATAGTATTTATATTATTTCATGGATTCTGTTGTTCATGTATGATACCTTTGATGTTCAGTATTTCTTTTATATATATGTTATTTTTACATTGTAAATATGTTGATATTTGATTTTTTTACTGTGGGTCCTTATAAAATTAATTAATATCTGAAACGCACTACAGAATCGCTAGTATATTAAACTGATTTTTTGAACTTAGGCCACGGGTTGGCCCGGTATTGCAGTACCTCGGGATCGGCCCACCCCTCAAGGGGTAAATAAAATACCAAAGAAAGAATGTTACTTTTCTTCCACTTGCATTACGCTTCTTCTTTTTTTTGGGGGGGGGGGTTGGGGAAGGTTTTCTTTCATTGTAATATCAACCCGGAATTTCAACAATGTATTGATCGCTTCTATCAACTTATTGACCATTGTCCATTCGTCTTTCTGGAAAATATTATTAATTTCGTATCAACTACCTAAGTTTCCCTGTTTCTATTTGTTAGCTCTTCGTCGAAGTTGCTGAGAAAGTCACACGCCTCACGTGCTTATAATCGATTCCGTCGGTTGTGTCTCCATAACCTCATTCGAATAAAAAATACTTGAGCTTGCCCGGATTGGGGATCCCTCCACAACTTCCTCCTCGTCGACAATCGAGGATATTGCTTCATGTTCTTCATCAGGCTCAGATTCTTCTTCCTCCTAAACGCCTTCGGCCTCTTCTTCATGGGCTGGTGTTCCTGGATCCTTCCTCGATCACAACTCCTCCTCCCGATGCCCACTCCTTAATTCAATTTAATTTAATTCGAACTTGGAGTCGAGGAAAAGCGGGCAGGCTCTGTGTGTCCAACTTTCCTGCACGTGGTGCAGATCTCCTCTTCCTGGCACCTGTATGCCACATGACCTATCTTATGACACCTGTAGCACCTCACAACCTCGCACTCCTTGGCGTCGTGACCCTCACTGCCACACTTTAAACATGTTCTCGATTGGCCCTGGTACCGTACCCACACATTTCGGCCTCCTAATTTCAGTGCTGAAGGAATATTTTCTCGACCTCCATTTTGTACTGTCTGATGCCATTAAAGACACCAGGATACTCTTTATACGTGAGTTGACGTCCGGCCAACACCTTCCCGTAACTTTTTAGCACATGTCGAACGGTATTCTCCTCAACCCAGAATGGCACACGAAGCAACTTAACGAACTTGACTGGTTTGGAGTATGACGTTACATCGCACTCTTTCTCCAACATCGGTAATTAATCATTAATTTGATTGTTTCAACTTGGAGGCGAGGAGAAGCGGCTCTGTGTGTCCAACTTTCCTGCACGTGGTGCAGATCTCCCCTTCCTGGCATCGGCATACCACATGGCCTATCTTGTGGCATCTGTAACATCTCAACACCTCACAATCCTTTGAGTCGTGACCTTCGCAGCCGCACTTAAGGCACGATCTGGATTGGCCCTGGTATCGGACCCACACATTACGGCCTTCGAGATTCAGAGCTGACGGAATATTCTTCTCGATCTCCATCTGGTAGTGTCTGATGCCATAATGATTGAAGAGCATAGGGTCATCTTTGTAATTATAGGAGTACATAATTATTACTGAAAAGGGAAACACGTTGAATAGGATATTGGGTGCATATCCATTACACACCCGAAAAGAGTGAGTAGGTAAAGTCCATATAACTGTGATTATACGGCCATCATTAATTTTTGTTCGTCATGATATTGGAAGATGACGTCATCTGGTTAAGGCTCTCGCAGCCATCATTCGATGTTTGGTGCTGAAGTGATTAAGCCACTCCTTTTGATTATTACAACTATTATTGCACATTTTTATCGGACAGGGAAAGCGTTCGGTACTTGCATTGGATGTTTAGTTTTCAAGTGTTCCAAAAAGTCCTTGTAGATACTGAACTTGTTTTTACATTGGGGTTCGGGACAAGCAATCCAATCTTTATCTTCCGTCATATTTGAAATTGACGTTATGGCTCTCGCAGCCGTCACCCGATCCCGGGAAAGCGTCTTCGAAGTATGTTTACCTCCACTGCTAATTGGTGCTGATGCTCGTTTCTGTCCCCGTCGTCCTCCGTTTGAAACGTCAGCGTCGGCGGTGTCTTTCGAAGCCGACGTCGCAGCGTCGGTCGGCGAAACGTCTAGCTTCTCTTCTACAGATGCGGCCCAGGATCGCTGGGTATCCATCTCCTCATCACTATGTTCATTATCCTCCTGATCCTGGTTAGTAGCATGATCAGACGTGGTGCTACTTTCCTGAGAATCATCAAATAGACTTTGTGTTCCCTTATCTTCCTCCTGAGGAGCCAAAGGTGGGGCGGCATCTTCTCCTTGCGATGCTGCCGTATCACCATTTTCAACTGTTTCCCCTCCTCCCTTAACCCATGACGTAGACTCTTCCAGTTTGCTTGCAAAGCTGATTGGACATCAGGCTTTGTATGAGTGACCTGTCTTACCAGTCTTACCACAAATAGTTATCAAAATATTGAGTATCGTGCTGGCGCACAAAGTCAGGGTGTTTTTAACTGAGGTGATTGAGCCACTCCTTTGGATTATTACAACTATTATTGCACATATTTATAAGTCCATATAACTGTGATTATACGGCCATCATTAATTTTTGCTCGTCATGATATTGGAAGATGACGTCATCTGGTTAAGGCTCTCGCAGTCATCATTCGATGTTTGGTGCTGAAGTAATTAAGCCACTCCTTTTGATTATTACAACTATTATTGCACATTTTTATCGGACAGGGAAAGCGTTCGGTACTTGCATTGGATGTTTAGTTTTCAAGTGTTCCAAAAAGTCCTTGTAGATACTGAACTTGTTTTTACATTGGGGTTCGGGACAAGCAATCCAATCTTTATCTTCCGTCATATTTGAAATTGACGTTATGGCTCTCGCAGCCGTCACCCGATCCCGGGAAAGCGTCTTCGAAGTATGTTTACCTCCACTGCTAATTGGTGCTGATGCTCGTTTCTGTCCCCGTCGTCCTCCGTTTGAAACGTCAGCGTCGGCGGTGTCTTTCGAAGCCGACGTCGCAGCGTCGGTCGGCGAAACGTCTAGCTTTCTTCTACAGATGCGGCCCAGGATCGCTGGGTATCCATCTCCTCATCACTATGTTCATTATCCTCCTAAAGAGTCCTGATCCTGGTTAGTAGCATGATCAGACGTGGTGCTACTTTCCTGAGAATCCTCAAATAGACTTTGTGTTCCCTTATCTTCCTCCTGAGGAGCCGAAGGTGGGGCCGTATCACCAATTTCAACTGTTTCCCTCCTCCCTTAACCCAAGACGTAGACTCTTCCAGTTTGCTTGCAAAGCTGATTGGACATCAGGCTTTGTATGAGTGACCTGTCTTACCAGTCTTACCACAAATAGTTATCAAAATATTGAGTATCGTGCTGGCGCACAAAGTCAGGGTGTTTTGAACTGAGGTGATTAAGCCACTCCTTTGGATTATAACAACTATTATTACACATTTTTATCGGACAGGGAAAGCGTTCGGTACTTGCACTGGATGTTTGGTTTTCAAGTGTTCCAAAAAGTCCTTGTAGATACTGAACTTGTTTTCACATTGGGGTTCGGGACAAGCAATCCAATCTTTTTCTTCCGTCATATTTGAAATTGACGTTATGGCTCTCGTAGCCGTCACCTGATCCCGAGCAAGCGTCTTCGATCTGTTTTTACTTCCATTGCTCTTTGGTGACGATGCTCGTTTCGAAGCTGGCGTCGCAGCTTCGGCCGGCGAATCACTTAGCTTCTCCTCTTCCACAGATGCGGCCCAGGATCGCTGGGTGTCCATCTCCTCATCACTAGGTTCACTGTCGTCTTGATCGTGTTCATTAGCGTGATCATCTGGGTGCTACTAATGAGAATCATCAAAGTTCTGTGTCCCTTATTTTTCTCTTGAGGTGCAGAAGATGGGGTGGTATCTTCTCCATGCGGGGCTGACGCTTTACCATTTTCCACGTTTCTCCTCCTCCCTTGATCCACGACGTCGACTGCTTCAGTTTGTTTGCGAAGCTGATGGGACAAGCTTTATATGGGTGAACTGTCTTTCCACATGTAGTACACGCCAGCTCCTCATTGCAAGCACTCGCCACATGTCCTTCCTTTCTGCATCTGAAACACTTTACAACACGGCATTCCTTCGCTTCGTGTCCATTTTGGCCACTCTTTAAGCAAGTGTACGAGGCTGTCCATCGTACCTGACCCAGCAATTCCTTCCTCCAAGGCTTATGGAAGAAGGGATACTATTTTCAACCTCCATTCGGCATTGGCGAACTCCACTGAAAAGTCCTGGATGGTCCTTAAAAGTTAGAAACCTTCCTGCCAGCACCTTCCCGTACTTTTTCAAGACATTATCATCCACTTCGAGAGGAACATGTAACACAGTCACAATCTTGATAGTATAACATTCTATTTAATATGGATATTACATAGAACTCTTCGATGGCGATATGTATAGAGTGTCACTTTGACATCACACGTCAAACAGAAGATACCGTTCACTCACTCGTGTATTGTTAAATATCGAAGTTTAATTAAGGTATGGAACCAGGGTGTTGGATATCCCTGATGGAACTTTCACAGCAAGTCAAGTATAGAATATTCTTTCTCAATGACCATAATGATGGTTGACATTGGAAGTATGGAACCTCACACGAAGGTGGAGAGGCACCCTGGTGACAGACCCCTGATTTAGCAAAAGGGCGGGCTTTTATAGTGAGTAGAATGGAATGTCATTGATGACCAATGGAGACCATACCAAAATCACATGTTACTCGGGTGATTGACCATAGTTGGCCATGGTCAGCAATTCTTCTCACTTGGGAGGCATAAACATGACATGGATGAATATTTCTACCCTTGTGTTGTCAGAAATCAAAGTGTGTTTTATATCATAGTACTAAGGAAACGTTCTAAAGATCTTTCTAGGCCGTTTACGACGAAGAGCTAATACAAATAGAAACATTGAAACTGAGGTAGTGAATACGGAATTGTTTCATAATTTATTCAATTTCTTTTCGAGAGAAACAAATGGACAATGGTCAATAAGTTCATAGAAAGGGTCTTTTTATACGATGTTGAAATTACATTAAGAGACCCCACCCCCCCCCCTCCAAAAAAAGCGCGTATAATGCAGGTGGATGAAAAGTAACATTCTTTCTTTGGTATTTTATTAACCCCTTGAAGGATGGGCCGATCCCGGAGGTACTGCAATACCGGGTCAACCCGTGGCCAGGATTGGGCAAGCCCCTAATTCCATGGCCTTAGTTAAAAAAAATCAGTTTAATCATACAAGCGATTCGGTGAATCGCGTTTCAGATATACTAAGCTGAAAAGAACTGATATTTTTCTTTCGATTTTATTAGGACCCACAGTCCAAAAATTCAAATATCAACATACAATGTAAAAATGATAATCATATATATTAGAAAAATTAATACAATGCTGAACATCAAAGGTAACATACATGAACAATAGAATGCATGAAATAACAATATAAACACTATGACAAACAAGCATATGAATTAAACAAATCTGAAAATGAAGACTAAGATTAACTATATGAGAGACATCGATCGCTACTGCGCGGGAAAGGTTATAAACACAATACTAGCATACAAACTTTATGATATGACCTAAACCCATGAAAATTATTCAGCAATGTACGACAAGTGAAAATAACACACAATGTATGAACTATATATAGTGACAGCCATAGTGACACAATCCCCATCCCACTTTCTACCCCCCCCCTTTTTTTTTTTTTTTACATTTGTATAAGTTGTAATTTGTAATTTGTACAAAGTTATTTTGTATAGGATTGAGTTTTGTTTTCTTTATTTGTTTGTATATTGTATGTTTGTATTTTTTAAACGTGTACACTGGACCCCTCAGAAGGACAGCCTGTGGCTGAAGAGGGTCATCCAGCCCACGAGTTGAAAATTATTCAAAATTATTCTATTATTAAAAAAAATACACTATTACACAAAACGCTGACGTAGTGAACGAAACACATCTAATTATATGGTATGATACCGATGATAGCGCGCTCAGTTAAAATATCTAATTATGTGCGTTCAAACTAAAACAAAGAAAATATCAGTGTATATATAACACATAGTGTGGTTAAAGAATTTCGCAATGACATGCCGCATATCGGGTCCATCCTATAAAGTTGAAGTACCTTAATTGTTGAAGGAGGGGCCGCGGAAGTGGGGGTGGTGGCGGGTTGCTTCAGCCCTCACCTTTTCCAAAGCCGTGTACAAAAAGGAAAAAAAAATCCGAAAGATTATGATTTTTTGCATGGTCAGCCGGCTCAGCCCCCCCCCCACTTTGAAAAACCGTGCCGCGGCCCCTGTAAAGGATAAAACGCGCTTAACAATAAACAATAAATTTGAAAAGCCACATCCGACATGGTATTTTCAAAATACTTGTATGAACGCTGATAATAATGATCTATATCTACTCTTTTGCAAGACGAGAGAAGAGGGGCCTTTGTTCGCTCGAGAGAAAAATTCATAGATAACAAGAAAAGACCTGCAGGTTGATACTTTCATTAGTGGGAACGCTAACGCTTAGTATAAATACATTGAATAAATAAGAAACAAAAACGGAAATGTTGTCTCCGGGGAGGATGTTGTTACTGTTTTTACATGAGTTTTATTCTGATTATTTGTATAAAGCTGATAATAGTCTTGATGTAGAACTTCAAGATGTTCTTTTACACTAAGGTAATGTGGGAATTAGTTCTGAACAATCAGCGTTGATTGATAAACCTATTTCTACAGTGGAGATTAAAGAGGCATTGTCTGCTTTGTCAAAGAACAAATCCCCTGGTAAAGACGGCCTCTCAGCAGAGCTTTATCAACGAATTTTGATGTTGTAGGCGAAGATTTACTAATGGGGGGGGGGGGGTCTTTCTTTCATTGTAATTTGTATTGATCTTTTCTATCAACTTATTGACCATTGTCCATTTGTCTTTCTCGAAAAGAAATTGAAATGAATTATTAAAACATTCATATCCACTCAAAGTTTCGCTGTTTCTATTTGTTCTATTTCTCTTTGTCGGAGACGGTGTAGTTGCTAAATCCACCGGTGTTTCTCTCATTTCTTGATATTGTTTTGTTTCAGAAAACGTTTTTTAGGAGATGTAATATAAAAAAATCGTGGAAATGATTTGATTTCCATTCCCCTGCACCGTCGCATCATTCATCAGGGGTGGCTATTTTATTCTCACCGAAGTTAAAATGTTCCTTTTCGCAAATTAGAAATGATAATGATGGCCGTATGGTCACAGTTATATGTACTTTATCTACTCACTCTTTTCGAGTGTGTAATGTATATGCACCTAATAATCCCATTCAACGTGTTTCGTTTTTCAGTGATATGTATTCCTATACACAGGGGAATATACCATTAGTTATTGGTGGAGATTTTAATTGTGTACTTTTCGAAAAAGATCGCTCCGGTAATTCTTCAAACTCATCTTGTTTTGTTGGGAAGAAGGAGCTTAACTCTTTCACAAAATCATACCAGTTGATTGATGTCTGGACAAAATGTATTTCATCCGGTAATGGTCATACCTGGGCACATCCCGGGAAAAATCAAAGTTCTAGAATAGATAGAATATATGTGAATGATAATTTTCACATTTTGGATGTTTCAAAGATTAATTTTCCCCTATCAGATCACGATGTTGTTAGCACTACTATAAGCGTTCCGCAACAAAATAATGTCAATTCGAAGTCATATTGGAAATTCAATGTTTCTATGTGTAATGATGATACGTTTGTCAATGATTTGAAGTTTTATTATGGTATGTGGCAGACTTTGAAACCAGGGTTTACATCTCTAATAGACTGGTGGGAAGATATAAAGAAGCGTATAAAAGAGTTATCAATTTCGCATGGGGTTCGGCGAGCAAGAGAAAGACGTTTACGTTTAGAAGCTTTGCAAAACAGGTGCATGACAGGCAATAAAGATGAAGTGATAAATTTACTCAGAGAAGAAAACAGGGGGGCTTTTGTTCGATCAAGAGAGAAGTATCTTGATAACAAGGAGCGGCCAGGGGGGCACTTTAATAGAATAGAGAGAGCCAACGGAGAGGCGAAAGCGATAAGAGAAGTGAGAAATTCACAAGGTCGCATTGTTTCGGGAGACGATATAATCACGGTCTTCCATGAATTTTATACCAAACTGTATACACCAGATACCACAAACGATGTTCAACTACAAGATATGTTTATAAATTCACTATCAGAATGTATTGAGGAAGATAAATCTAAGTCTATGGATAAGGCTATTAGTTTGAGTGAAATAAGAAATGCACTTGCTTCAATGCCTAAGAACAAATCTCCAGGTATTGATGGTTTGTCAGTTGAATTTTATGTTAGTTTCTTTGATGTTATTGGTAATGATTTACTTAGTGTATATAATGAAATTTTCTTGAATAAGTTTATGTCACAGACACAGCGTACTGCGGTTATTACTCTTTTGCCAAAGAGAGGGGATCCTTTGGACCCTGCAAATCGAAGACCGATACGTCTGCTGACTGTTGATTATAAAATAATATCTAAAATATTGCAGTTAAGATTGTCTAATGTAATGGGTGATGTAGTAAATAGTCACCAAACGTGTTCTGTACCTGGTAGATCAATCCACCAGAATTTATGTTTATTACGTGATATTGTAGACTATTCGAAGCTAAAAGGGAATTCATGCGCA
Organism: Lytechinus variegatus; assembly: GCF_018143015.1. Classification (NCBI taxonomy): domain Eukaryota; kingdom Metazoa; phylum Echinodermata; class Echinoidea; order Temnopleuroida; family Toxopneustidae; genus Lytechinus; species Lytechinus variegatus. Next base: position 5,083,533 of record NC_054747.1, on the reverse strand, counting down.
CTCATTTCGATTGATCAACACAAAGCCTTTGATAAAGTAGACTGGGAGTTTATGTTTAAAGTCTTGTCAAAGCTTAAGTTCGGTGCCCGTTTTATTTCTTGGGTGAAAATTTTATATACGGGTATTAGAAGTCGCGTTCTTGTTAACGGTCAATTCAGTGAGGAGGTGATAATTGGGCGGGGTGTAAGACAGGGGTGCCCATTGTCACCGGCTTTGTATGTATTGTTTATAGAGCCATTAGCTCGATTTATCATGTCAAGGAAAGATATAATGGGCTTTCATATTCCCGGAGGGAAGGGAGTCTCTGTCAAACTTTTACAGTATGCTGATGATGCCACATGTGTGGCTACGTCACAGACTGATATTGTCAATTATTTTAGATCCTTTGCTCTTTTTGAAAGAGCAACGGGTGCGTCTTTGAATCTTAAGAAAACTCATGGATTGAAGTTAGGAGCCTTTAGAGGGCGGAAATTAAAAGGAGATATTAATTGGGTAGAAGATAAAATTATGATAAATGGAATTTGTTATGGAACAGTGAACTGTATTCGATCCTTTTGGAAGTCGTTGTGTGCGAAAGCCATAGCGAAACTTAAAACTTGGGAAAATCGTGGGCTTACTTTGCTTGGAAAAGCTACAGTGGTAAATGTTTGTGTTTATCCGTTATTCTATTATGCAACACGTGTATACCTCCCAGGTGAGGAAGTTTACAAGGAAGTCCTTAAAAGTGTGTTTAAGTTTATTTGGGGAAAAAAGACAGAGCTTGTATCCCGAGAAACATTAAGTCTGACCACAGACAAAGGGGGACTCGGGCTTCACAAGTTGACTGAGAGAAATCAGGCACTGTTCATACGAAATATATTACAACAGCTAGATGATGGCGATGATAGTTCACATAATTTTATGTTCACACGTTATTTCTTGGGGTATAAACTGAGGAGGATTTCTCCTCAGTTGTGGTCCAATCTGGTTCCGCATTGTGATGTTATGTCGGCAAGCTACTCTCAAGCTTGGTCCGTGATTTTGACCCTTTTAGATCGTAAACATGACTTCACAAACAGCTGTGCGAGATTGGACCGCATCGTAAATCTACTGTCAGTGGATCACGCTCCACGCGTGGAGGTCGTTAACCCCTCCTGGGATTGGCCCTCGATTTGGAGTTTGGTTCATCAGTCTTTACTTTGTAACACGCTAAAGTCTTTTAGTTGGAACACCGTGCACGGTGCAATGTATACTAGGGATAAATTATCCCGTTGGGGTATTAGTGACGGGGTATGCCCTTTCTGTACAAACATTGAAAACATTGACCACGTGTTTTGGGATTGTCAATCAGTGTATCAGATTATTTGTTGGGTGTGTGAGGTAACAAAGAAGCTATTAGGGTCTAATATACCTTTGAATAGAAGGCTGTTTTTGTATGGAATCCCTACTCCTATTAATGACCGCAGATTATGGAGCAGGGTATGGTTTATTTACGTAGTCACTAGGAAAGCAATTTGGAATCATCGGTGTTCGTTCATTTTTGAGAAAAGTCGCATCTCAGAAGATGTTACAATTAGCAATATTAAAGAAGAGATTCGGGTTCGTTTGTTGGCTGATTTCAATAGATGGCCAACGGATAAGTTTGAAGACACGTGGATACGTGGAAACTTCTTTTTGTACAGTTAAAGGGAAAGAAGTCAAATTTAAGTTACCATAATAAGTAATATTAGTACAAGTATAGATGAACTCAATAGGCTGAGTAATGAGTTATTGTAGATTACTTTAATAACACTGTGTGTTATATACTGATATTTTATTATTTTAGTTTAGACACATACAGCTAGATATTTCAATATTTATTTTGTACCTAGGATATAGTACTAGTATTATTATTATCACTTTCATTCCATGTAATATGTGTTTCGTCCACTTAGTGAGCGTTTTGTATAATAGTTTATAGATAGTAGATAACTCTGTTTAGTTTTCATGTTACAATATTTTAGTCTAGATTTTTTCATTAATTTTAGTGCCATTAATTGTTAGATATGTTTCGGCATATTTCAGACCGTCACTATATAGTTTAAAATTGCTTGCTATCTCACACATCTTAGTCATACATTCCTGCATAAAATTGAGGTTCATGCAAAGTGCATATAGTGTTTATAACTTTCGCCGCGCTAGAGCGGCCGAGGTCACTCACATAGTTGCTCTTAGTCTTCAACTTCAGACCTGTTTTTATTTCATATCCTTTGTAAGACACATTGTTTACATTCAGTCATGTATTCCATTTCTTCATGTTACCTTGATGTTCATATTATATATTATATTTTATATGCCATTTTACATTGTAAATATGTTGATATTTGATTTTTGGACTGTGGGTCCTAATAAACTTGAAATAAACAGTATCTGTTCTTTTCAGCTTAATATCTGAAACGCGACTCACCGAGTCGCTTGTATATTAAACTGATTTTTGAACTTAGGCCATGGAATAGGGGCTTGCTCCGTCCTGGCCACGGGTTGGCCCGGTATTGCAGTACCTCCGGGATCGGCCCACCCCTCAAGGGGTTAATAAAATACCAAAGAAAGAATGTTACTTTTGTTTCACCTGAATTACGCTGTATTTTCTTGCCTTATTTTTCGTTCGTATTTCTTTCTTTTTCTTATGGGGGGGGGGGGGGTGTCGAGGCTCTTTGTTTCATTGTAATTTGAACATTATATTCAACGTTATATTCAAGCATCAGCCATTTGTCTTTCTCGAAAAGAAATTGAATAAATCATTAAACAAATCATTATCCACTACCTGTTTCACTGTTTCTATTTGTACTGAGAAAGTCGTGTGCTTCTCGCGCTTGTAATCGATTCCACCGGTGATTTTTCTCAATTTTCAGGGGACTTCCCGCAAACGACCGACTTTTTCAGTAGAGGCGGGCACTCTTTCGCCAGTCAAATAGTTCTTAAAAGTTAAGCGACATTTCTTAGCAATTTGGACGAAGGAGGTTCTGTGATTGTCCTTTCTGGAATCACTGTTGGACGGTGAATCGAATGCATACCCTTTGGTCAATCAGCTGTATCAAATTTAAAAATCTTTGGAATGAATGAAATTGTCATTTACCCCGTATCTACCCTGTACCTGGTTGACAATGTACGTCGTCCAGAGAGGCCTTGCCAAAGAGATACTTTTTAACTTTTGATGCTTGATATCATTTCTATAAAGAACGGTTGGTCATTGTTTTTGCCCAGGTTTGTTAGAGACAATAGCTCGCCGGAATGTGTTAATATCTTCGTCCGATAACTATCGTCCTTTTAAAAGATATTGAGGTTGTTATAAGGTTAAACTCTTTGAAATGCCTCACTGTTTTTCTTTATTAAAATTTAAAGTATAGATGTTTCAGAAAACGTCAAATCGGTATCGCTTCTCGGCCTTTTGGCTAAGATCATGTGTAGTATCTGTTCTTTTCAGCTTAATATCTGAAACGCGACTCACCGAGTCGCTTGTATATTAAACTGATTTTTGAACTTAGGCCATGGAATAGGGGCTTGCTCCGTCCTGGCCACGGGTTGGCCCGGTATTGCAGTACCTCCGGGATCGGCCCACCCCTCAAGGGGTTAATAAAATACCAAAGAAAGAATGTTACTTTTGTTTCACCTGAATTTCGCTGTATTTTCTTGCCTTATTTTTCGTTCGTATTTCTTTCTTTTTCTTAGGGGGGGGGGGGGGTGTCGAGGCTCTTTGTTTCATTGTAATTTGAACATTATATTCAACGTTATATTCAAGCATCAGCCATTTGTCTTTCTCGAAAAGAAATTGAATAAATCATTAAACAAATCATTATCCACTACCTGTTTCACTGTTTCTATTTGTACTGAGAAAGTCGTGTGCTTCTCGCGCTTGTAATCGATTCCACCGGTGATTTTTCTCAATTTTCAGGGGACTTCCCGCAAACGACCGACTTTTTCAGTAGAGGCGGGCACTCTTTCGCCAGTCAAATAGTTCTTAAAAGTTAAGCGACATTTCTTAGCAATTTGGACGAAGGAGGTTCTGTGATTGTCCTTTCTGGAATCACTGTTGGACGGTGAATCGAATGCATACCTTTTGTCAATCAGCTGTATCAAATTTAAAAATCTTTGGAATGAATGAATGAAATTGTCATTTACCCCGTATCTACCCTGTTCCTGGTTGACAATGTACGTCGTCCAGAGAAGGGCCTTGCGAATGAGATACTTTTTAACTTTTGATGTTGATATCATTTCTATAAAGAACGGTTGGTCATTGTTTTTGCCCAGGTTTGTTAGAGACAATAGCTCGCCGGAATGTGTTAATATCTTCGTCCGATAACTATCGTCCTTTTAAAAGATATTGAGGTTGTTATAAGGTTAAACTCTTTGAAATGCCTCACTGTTTTTCTTTATTAAAATTTAAAGTATAGATGTTTCAGAAAACGGCAAACCGGTATCGCTTCTCGGCCTTTTGGCTAAGATCATGTGTAGTATCTGTTCTTTTCAGCTTAATATCTGAAACGCGACTCACCGAGTCGCTTGTATATTAAACTGATTTTTGAACTTAGGCCATGGAATAGGGGCTTGCTCCGTCCTGGCACGGGTTGGCCCGGTATTGCAGTACCTCCGGGATCGGCCCACCCTCAAGGGGTTAATAAAATACCAAAGAAAGAATGTTACTTTTGTTCCACCTGAATTTCGCTGTATTCTCTTGCCTTATTTTTCGTTCGTATTTCTTTCTTTTTTTTAGGGGGGGGGGGGTCGAGGCTCTTTGTTTCATTGTAATTTGAACATTATATTCAACGTTATATTCAAGCATCAGCCATTTGTCTTTCTCGAAAAGAAATTGAATAAATCATTAAACAAATCATTATCCACTACCTGTTTCACTGTTTCTATTTGTACTGAGAAAGTCGTGTGCTTCTCGCGCTTGTAATCGATTCCACCGGTGATTTTTCTCAATTTTCAGGGGACTTCCCGCAAACGACCGACTTTTTCAGTAGAGGCGGGCACTCTTTCGCCAGTCAAATAGTTCTTAAAAGTTAAGCGACATTTCTTAGCAATTTGGACGAAGGAGGTTCTGTGATTGTCCTTTCTGGAATCACTGTTGGACGGTGAATCGAATGCATACCCTTTGGTCAATCAGCTGTATCAAATTTAAAAATCTTTGGAATGAATGAAATTGTCATTTACCCCGTATCTACCCTGTACCTGGTTGACAATGTACGTCGTCCAGAGAAGGGCCTTGCGAATGAGATACTTTTTAACTATTGATGTTGATATCATTTCTATAAAGAACGGTTGGTCATTGTTTTTGCCCAGGTTTGTTAGAGACAATAGCTCGCCGGAATGTGTTAATATCTTCGTCCGATAACTATCGTCCTTTTAAAAGATATTGAGGTTGTTATAAGGTTAAACTCTTTGAAATGCCTCACTGTTTTTCTTTATTAAAATTTAAAGTATAGATGTTTCAGAAAACGGCAAACCGGTATCGCTTCTCGGCCTTTTGGCTAAGATCATGTGTAGTATCTGTTCTTTTCAGCTTAATATCTGAAACGCGACTCACCGAGTCGCTTGTATATTAAACTGATTTTTGAACTTAGGCCATGGAATAGGGGCTTGCTCCGTCCTGGCCACGGGTTGGCCCGGTATTGCAGTACCTCCGGGATCGGCCCACCCCTCAAGGGGTTAATAAAATACCAAAGAAAGAATGTTACTGTTGTTTCACCTGAATTACGCTGTATTCTCTTGCCTTATTTTTCGTTCGTATTTCTTTCTTTTTTTATGGGGGGGGGGTGGGGTCGAGGCTCTTTGTTTCATTGTAATT